>NC_091618.1:63767045-64070075 GCF_027580195.1 Bos mutus
TCCGGTAAACCCTCTGGGACACAGAGAGCTCTTATCTGGAGACCCAGCCCCTGGGCTCAGACACCAACAGGAACCTTCCCAGTCCCCCCGCCGGGATGGTGGTGCTTCCCCTCTACCTACTTATTTCAGGAGAACTGGGCTTGCAAAGGAAGGCTAAACAGATCCCAGTCGGTCTTCAGAGAAGCTACTGTGGAATTCCTGAATCTTTTCTGGTTTGGGGCTTGCTTAGCCTCTCAGCACCCAGCCAGTCAACAACGCATTGGCCAATCGCATTAGATAAAAAGGAACATTGTCCCCAAAATCCATCAGCTCCGAGGTCACCACCTTTGCCACGAGATGAAAATACATCTGAAGTGTGTTTATCTGGGGAGGGGAGAAGGAGGTCGGCAAAATGGCTCATTTCAAGCTTGAGTGGCTTTGTTCGGGTTTTGCTCAATCCCAGGCTAACGGCTAAGCTATCTGAACTCCAAACCAAAATAAATACACCTCTGAAGTTAACCATGTTATTACATCAACGCTGATGTAATGGTTCCAAACCATAAGAAAATAAAATTCCAACATAATGGGTCTCTCTGTTCAGCTAAAAGAAAGGTTGGGCTGCTGGCTTCTTGTCAACTGGAATTTGGCGTTTTCTATCATGGTTACGCAGGGTGTGTGTGTAACCTAATTAATGATGTTTTAGTAACTGCTGTGTGAAAGGGGATAGATAGATATTAAAATACAATTAAGGGGTTCAGAGAAGGTCCCCAGAGCCACCCAAAGAAGGGTTCCAGAATGACCATCACCAGCCACTCCACCCCAGAGACCTCCCAGACTCAGCGTCTCACAGAGTGACTTTTAGGATTGCAATGGCCCTCAAGGAGGTCATAGTTCTAGGAGCAGAGAAAGGTCAGAAAGACTCAAAGGCAACTTCACTCTGAGAGACAAGTTCCAAGTAAAAGAGGAAGTGGTACCCACCCCAGGAAGGGACATGCCTGGGCCCCATGATGCTCTTGGGGTATTGACATAGGACGAGCTGGCTTCTGCAGCCATGCAGAGCTAAACAAGGATGTTCCACTTGGGGGTAGCTCTCTGCACCAGGAGCTCAGCCCTGGAGAGCTCGCGCTGGCCCTGCCCCCTTCCTGGACAGCTTGGTCCTAGGCTCTGGCTCCCATGCAATCCCTCACCAGGCTCAAGCCAGGCAGACCCTCCTGCCACCCCAACAGGGTCAGATGGAGGCTGATGCAGAAGTACATTGACATAAAGAACCACAGGCCCCAGGACCAACATGCAGCCTCTGTATTTCCTCGGGCAGTCACTCACAACCCAGCATTTCAACTTCCCTGTAGCCGGCAGCACTCTGTAACTCATAGTTCTCCAGGCAGGCACTTTCCACGCCATTCATGTTCTCAAGTCAGAGAAACCTGCCGCCCAGTGGAGTCCGCTCCTATCCCAGGTTCTACTACGAACACAGACAGTTTATATTGAGTTGGCCAAAAAGTTCATTCAGGTGCTTCCGTAAGATGTTACAGAAAACCACAAACAAACCTTTTGGCCAATCCAATATATTGAGGACTTTTTATATGTGCGGCCTCAATAGCACCTGCCCACCAGACATAGGACCCAGAGCCAGCCTCCGCCCAGGCTGGTGGGCTCCTGCCCCAGATCAGGCTGAGCCTCACCTGGGTGCCTGTCTCATCAGTTCCAAACCCATCACTAGTCGCATTTTGCAGACGCGGAAACCTAGGCTGGGCAAGTTAAGGAACTGGCCCAGGGTTCCCTACCTGGAGTTT
The DNA here is from genome assembly GCF_027580195.1 of Bos mutus. Taxonomy (NCBI): domain Eukaryota; kingdom Metazoa; phylum Chordata; class Mammalia; order Artiodactyla; family Bovidae; genus Bos; species Bos mutus. Next base: position 63,768,818 of record NC_091618.1, read on the forward strand.
GGAGGAACCACAGACCTCAAGATGGAACACAGCCCCTCTTCCCCACAAAGGTGTACATTTGCTGGGGCTGCCAGGACAAAGTACCCCCAAATGGGGGCTTCAACAGCAGAAACACATTGTATCGAACTTCTGAAAGCTGGACGTCCACGATTAAGGTTCCCTCTGAGGCTGGTTCTCTCCTTACCTTGGAGACAGTCGTCTCCTCCCAGTGTTTCCACATGGTCCTCCTTCTGGGTGCCTGTGTCTTGATCTCCTCTTCTTGTAAGGACCTCAGTCAGGGACTTCCCTGGTGGTCCAGTGGTTAGGATTCCATATTTCTGCTGCAGGGGCCCAGGTTTAATATATGGTCAACGAACTAAGATCCTGCAACATGTACAGCTCAGGGGAAAAAAAAAAAAAAGTTTTAATTAAAAAAAAAAAAGGAAACCAGTTGCATTGGATCTGATGATCTTCTTTTACCTTCATTATCTCTTTTTGAGACTCCATCTCCAAATACAGCCAAGTTTTAAGATACTAGGGATTAGGACTCACACACATGAATTTGGGGACCATGGGAACACAACCCAGCTCATGATGGGCTCCCAAGGGCTAGTGGTGGGGGCAGTGTGTAGCTCCAAGAACCACTGATGCGGCTTCACTGAGTGCCTGCTGCGCAACAGGCCCTGGTGGGTATGGCACGGGCCTGGATCCCACCGTGTGAGTGACATGTGGAAGAAAGGCCAGCAGCCCAGGGAGCAGCTCTTTCCAATAGTTCATTGAATCCCTCCAGAGAGCCTGGAGCACACACGTAAGGCTTTGCAAATATATTCAAAACATACCTCCCATCTCCAGAGAAGCCCCAGAGGCCTGCAGCCCCGGGCAGGCACCGCCCTCAGCCAGCCCTGGGAACCTGGGGGTCCCCTGGTTCTAATTCCTCCTGCAGAGTGCAGAAGTGTGGGGCCAACATGAATTTGCTGAACGAGTGAATGAACCAATGCATGTTCTAATGGGATTCAACCCACTTGGTCTGCCCTCATCTCTTTCCTGCTGAAGCTTCATTAGAATTATGGACCAAACTCACCATCCACCAGTAAAGTTGGGGCACTTCAGCGCTGAGGCTGCACCCAGAGTGTCAGACAGCTCCCTGACAGGTGGCAAAACCCCCAACACTGAATCCACACCCTGAATTGCCCACTCTTTCTTCCCTAGGGGGTAGAATGGCAAACCTAGAATTTCAAACCCACCAACAGATGCTCCAGAGGTGAGCATCCAAATCGCCCTGGACGTCAGCTGTTTGTTGATGGAAGAGATTCCTAACTGTCAGAGCCAGTTACCCAGAGGAGGACTTCGTAGGTTTTACCAGCAGGCCTGTTCCCCAGCTGTCTGGGTCAGTTTGACTGTGGTCTGGTCTTGCCTTGAGTCAGGAGGAGGGCCAGAGGACCTCCTAGGGGCCCTTCCTGCCCTGGGATTTCAGGCAGACATGAACATCTGGGGAGTGACTGTAGCTGAGCGATCCCGCTGGCCTGAAGCCAGCAGTAACAGGGTGGCCCAGTCTGGGTAATCACCAGTGGGTAGGCTTGCAAACAGCAACAAGTCTGGCAACTGCCAGGGTTACCCGGGTGACAGAGCAAGAAGCAGCCTGGAAGAGCCTGACCTGAGAAGAAGCAGTAGGTGTGTGTCCAGGTGTGTGTCCCGGACGCACACACAGAGAATGTATTTGTGCAAAGGTGGTAGGAAGGGCTGCTCAGGGGGTCCCACCCCTCAGATCAAGAGAAGCCAGGTGAAAATCACAGCTTATTCTTTTTTAAAATATTTATTTATTTATTGGGCACGCCACAAGGCATGCACGATCTTAGTTCCCCAACCAGGGATAGAACCCATGCCCCCCTGCAGTGGAATCCTAACCACTGGGCTGCCAGGGAATTCCCCAAGAACCACAGCTTCTAACCAAGTGTGGTGCACGCCTTTAGCTTTGCCGCGTGGATTTTCCTCACCACATCTCTCAAGAAGCAAAGGGTGGAGGAGGCCCTTTTGGTTTCACATTGAAAGACAAGAAACACTAATAGCTAAGATCACACCAGTTGTGCCCCGAATTGCCCCAGACCCACTGGGTTGGCACCGCCTTGATGGTCCCCATACTGTTCTAAGAAATTGCTTTGTTCTAGCCACCTCTGACATCAGCTTGGCTTTTTTTTTTTTTTTTAATTTTATTTTATTTTTAAACTTTACATAATTGTATTAGTTTTGCCAAATATCAAAATGAATCCACCACAGGCATACATGTGTTCCCCATCCTGAACCCTCCTCCCTCCTCCCTCCCCACACCATCCCTCTGGGTTGTCCCAGTGCACCAGCCCCAAGCATCCAGTATCGCGCATCGAACCTGGACTGGCGGCTTTTTGTTTTTTTAAGCCTGGTATATAACGGCACAATCATCTATGAACCTTACCATCAGTCACCAAATCAGCCACACACATTTTTGAGGGTCTATACTTGACGTGGAAATGTCACCTTCCTTCAAAGAGTTTCATGTTGGAAACATAAAACGAATACAAGAGAGACAAACACACAAGCTGAGACAGCGTGTGGAGGATAAGGAGGAAGAAGCAACCTGTGAGGCAAAATGGGGTCTCATGGACTGTGGTTGGACTTTGGCCCTTTCCTGCCCCAATGCTCACCCACAGGTCACAGAGTCACACCATTAACCTTCCTCCTTATTCTCACGCTTGGTTGGCCACCAAATTCTATTAGTTTTGCTTCAAAACCTCTCCCAGCTCCCTGCTCTCTGCCTTACCCTCTGCCTTGGTTTGGGTTCTCCCATCCCTCACCTGACAAGGCTGCAAGGCCAGCCACCTCTCCCCTCTCCAGCTCAGCTCCTTGCAGGGGGCCCCTAGGTGCTGTGGGTCAGCTTCCTAAGATGCACCTTTAACGGCAAGGTTTATGCTTGAAAACTCACATCCAAGTTGGAGGCCATTGGAGCGGGTGACAGACCCACATATCCTTCTCTTTGTTCGAAATTTTCTGTAACAACCACCACAAAAATAAAAAGAAACAACAAACACCCTCCTCCTACTCAGGAGGTCTTATCCTCAAAGAAGGGTATTGATTTTCTGGGCTTTGCACATATTGGCTAAGCATGAAAAACTCAATCAAGGAAGTAGATTCACAGTGCATCAGTCTGTGTGCTTCAAAGTCTCCCCCAGACCCCGCTGCTTTGAAGACAACATCTGTCTTGTGTGGCCAGTAGCCTGCAGGCCAGCCTTGCCCCTCATGATGTTGGTGACCAACATGACCTGGCATCCAGCCACGATGAGAGGCCTGTGGATCTGAAAACCCACCCGTTCAGACCCCAGAGACCACATCCTTTTGTTGGGTCCCTCTACCTGGCATATCCTTCTGCATTTGATAAAGTCCAATTAGTTGGTCCAGCTCAGCCTCAAGGTCAAGTGCTCAAGCGCTTCTCCATACCGGTCTGCACAGCCACCTTCCCCCGCCCCCTCCCCTGTCTAGAGGCTTCTAGTAGGCGAGGCTTGGGCTGTCATTGTGACAGTAAAACAAATCTTGCTCTGTGCGTGAGGCCATGCCTTCGGGGACACTGGGTCCTCGTGCCTGCCTTGGGGGATAGCATCTGTGTCTCCATTTTTGAGCAGGTTAGCAGGCTCAGTGCCCTTGGTATGGGAGCTGAGAAGGGGCCCAGGGAGCTGCTTGCAGAGCCCCCTGCTGCCCCATCCTGCACACAGCCCTGGCTTGACAGCCCTCAGTCCATGCCCTGCACGGACCCTGCTCCCTGGGCAAGCGCAGGCCTTGCATTAGCCCCCGTCACTGTCCCCATCTGCCTCTCACCCCTCACCCCAAAGCAAGCTTCTGTGGGCAGCTGAGTATCCAGCTACAAACCCAAAGTTCATAGGCTCCCATGATAGAGCATCAGGGTGCCTCTTAGCCTTGGGGGATTCTCATGGGTCTCCCCTGTTACTCGAGGGCCCCCCACCCCCTCACATCCCAGCTGTGCCTTGTGGTGGGTCCCCAGGGCGTCCGAAGGAAGAAATTCACCATCGGGGTTCTGTGACTACACCTACCTGGACGAACTCATTTCCAGGGAATTTAACATGAATCCCCTACTTCACCTTGTCCTCAGAGAAAAATCAAAAGCAAGACCCAAAACCATGAGAGAGGTCTGTGCTCAGACTTGCCGCTGATGTAACATTAACCACACCCACTACTCTAATACACTGTTTGTAAAGCGTTTTTCTAAAGAGCTCATGTGAAAAAAGTACTCAGGTATCATTTCCCTCTGTGCTGCTGTGGAACGTTCCAGAGGCTTCAGGTGAGGATGACAACAGGGGGGCGGGCTCTCCCCACAAGCACAGCCTGCCCCACAGCTCTTTGCCTTCACAGGCATGATGATTGACAAGGGGATGGCCGGAACATAGCTGCATGTGACACGAAATATAGAAGGTTTTTTTTAAGCAGTTATTAATATTAAGCCAGGTGTAGACAACCTTGGGCCCTGAGTCATACCAAGTGAATTCATCTGTGCTGCTGCCTGTTTGCAGCCTTTTCCCCTTAAAAACAAGTGGTTTATAAAGTCTCTCATTTCAGCGATCCCCCTGCTGCAGCACTGTCCCTTGGCTGCCAAGGTGCCCTGTCGTCTGTAACAGGCTCTGAGTTGGGGGTGAGTCTGAAGAGTGAGAAAGCATGGCAACCCACTCCAATATTCTTGCCTGGGGAATCCCATGGACAGAGGAGCCTCGCAGGCTACAGTTCATGGGGTCGCAAAGAGTCAGGAACAACACGATAATGACTGACTTCTAACCACCGGTCGGCACTGGCCTGCTGGTACCTCTTAAGGACACCTTTCAGGCCTCAGGCAGCTGTGTGATTCAGTTTCCTTACAGAGACCTAAAAGTTGAGAGGATTTCCCTTCCCGAGTCCTGAGCCTGGACACCACCCTGGCAGCCACCCTTCTTCCTGAGGTATCATGGCCCCGATGTGGCCCCGGGCAGCGTTCCCAACACCAGCAGGTTCCTGGAGACCCCAGGGCCCCTCAGCAAGGCTCCCCTAGCCTCCACCTCTGCAGCCATGAAGTGATTGTTCAGGGGCCTCATTTCCTCCCAGGGAGTAAGACCAGGTCTAGAGGAAGGGTTCACTGTTTGTAAATGTTCTAGAAATAGAAAAGCTTAAAAATGAGAGATGAAAATATGGTTTCGTGCTTTGAAGTCGTTCATCAGATCCGCAGGCTCTGGAGTAGAAACCACAGCTGACCTGAGGATGGACAGAGCCCAGTTCTTCCCTAGGAGAAGCAAGGGGTCGATAACCACCTGCCGTGTGCCCTAGGGCTTCCTGAACCTGCCTCAGTCAATCTTCACAACAACTCTGTCAAAGCAGGTATTATCACCACTTTATACACAAAATCTCAGAAAGATTAAATCATTGCCAAAGTCAACAGTTCCTGAGTGGCAGGGAAAGCATAGTGATCCAGGTCTGCCCCAGCCCATGACCACACTCTCCCAGTTCTGGGCACCGTGTCCAGGAGCACCTCACACATGGCCAGATCCAGGGGCTGGATGGCAGGAAAGAGATGGGGTAGGTGGGAGGTGAGCGAAAGGACGACAGTAGATTGGCTGCTATGAAAATCTCCATTAAGCAAAGACACCAGAGCTGGACCCACAGATGAGGCTCTATCAACATGATGGAGGGTGAGTGGGCAGCTGCTGACTTTGACCTGTCACCCCCGGCACCCCCCCAAAAATAGCAGACTTGTGGGGGCAAGAGTACAAGAGCATAGCTAGGGGGCAGAGGACAAGGTGAATGTTGCTGTGGCAGGGGTCAGAGCAGCAGTGCAGGTCAGGCAGCAGCTGCAGGCCGAGTTCCACATATGTGTGTTCAGTGGTCCTGGGAGAGGCCTACAGGTGGGGCAGAGGGTGCCTTGAAGTAAGCTCAGGACCAAGACGTCATCATTTATTATTATTATTGAATTGTAGTTGATTTATACAGTAGGTCCTTCTTGTTTATCCATTTTGTATATAGAAGTATGTATACGTTAATCCCAGCCTCCTAATTTATCCCTCCCTACCCCCTTTCCCCTTTGATGACCCTAAGTTTGCTTTCTGTGTCTATGGATATATTTCTGCTTTGTAAATAAGTTCATGTGTATCATTTTTTAGATCCCACATATAAGTAATATCATATATTTGTCCTTCTCTGACTTAGTACAATAATCTCTAGGTCCCATGCATGTTGCTGCAAAGGGCATTATTTTCTTCCTTTTTATGGCTGAGTAGTATTCCATTGTGTGTATATATATATATATATATATATACACACACATCTTCTTAATCCATTCATCTGTCCATTCATGGACATTTAGGTTGTTTCATTTTGTGTGAAGCTGGCAGCTGCAGCTAAAAGAGTCAGGAATACAGAGACCACGAAGGAAGGAAGAAAGAGGCCAGACGCTGTACCTTTCCTGCCATCCCTGCATGGGGACTGGCCACTGGTGGAGACGGAGTGATCAGAGTTCCAGGAAGCAGAGTGATAAAGGCCAGCGAAGCTCAAGAGGGAAGGTCTGGCCAGAGGACCAAGGGCCCAGAAGAGTTGAGGCATGGGAACTGTGAGGACATCAGCAAATGTCGCAGCCAAGGGGCCTCTGAGCTGGCTGCTGACCAGGTCCCATGCTGCTGAGGAGTGAAAAGAGGAGGAGAGAGTGAGGAAGAGCTAATTCTGATGCCGAGAGTAAGGAGCTGCATGAGTAACAAGATGGATGGAGACATTATTTTAAGATAGGAACTACCTGAATAAATTCACAGGCAAGAAGCCAGTGACAGAAAAAGATGCAAACTGTAGGGGAGAGAAAGTCTTTGAAGGGTAGAGCTGACAAGGAACTGGAGGTAGATGGGGTTGGGAGGGAGGGGACAGGCAGGTGAGGATAAATTCGAAAGGAAAAGATATGCTATCCTTTAAGATGGGGGTTCAGTTCAGTTCAGTCGCTCAGTCATATCCAACTCTTTGCAACCCTATGAACCACAGCACGCCAGGCCTCCCTGTCCATCACTAACTCCCAGAATTTACCCAAACTCATGTCCATTGAGTCGGTGATGCCATCCAGCCATCTCATCCTCTGTTGTCCCCTTCTCCTCCTGCCTTCAACCTTTCCCAGCATCAGGGTTTTTTCAAATGAGTCAGCTCTTTGCATCAGGTGGCCAAAGCATTGGAGTTTCAGCTTCAACATCAGTCCTTCCAATGAACACCCAGGACTGATCTCCTTTAGGATGGACTGGTTGGATCTCCTTGCAGTCCAAGGGACTCTCAAGAGTCTTCTCCAACACCACACTTCAAAAGCATCAATTCTTCGGTGCTCAGCTTTCTTTATAGTCCAACTCTCAGACCCATACACAACTACTGGAAAAACCATAGCCTTGACTAGAGAGACCTTGTTGACAAAGTAATGTCTCGGTTTTTTAATATGCTGTCTGCTGCTGCTGCTAAGTCGCTTCAGTCGTGTCTGACTCTGTGCGACCCCATAGACGGTAGCCCACCAGGCTCCCCCGTCCCTGGGATTCTCCAGGCAAGAACACTGGAGTGGGTTGCCATTTCCTTCTCCAATGCGTGAAAGTGAGAAGTGAAAGTGAAGTCGCTCAGTTGTGTCCAACTCTTAGTGACCCCATGGACTGCAGCCCATCAGGCTCCTCCATCCATGGGATTTTCCAGGCAAGAGTACTGGAGTGGGGTGCCATTGCCTTCTAGGTTGGTCATTACTTTCCTTCCAAGGAGTAAGCGTCTTTTAATTTCATGGCTGCAATCACCATCTGCAGTGATTTAGGAGCCCCCAAAAATAAAGTCAGCCACTGTTTCCACTGTTTCCCCATCTATTTGCCATGAAGTGATGGGACCAGATGCCATGATCTTAGTTTTCTGAATATTGAGCTTTAAACCAACTTTTTCACTCTCCTCTTTCACTTTCATCAAGAGGCTTTTTAGTTCTTCTTCACTTTCTGCCATAAGGGTGGTGTCATTTGCATATCTGAGGTTATTAATATTTCTCCCAGTAAACTTGATTCCAGCTTGTGCTTCTTCCAGCCCAGCATTTCTCATTATGTACTCTGCATATGAGTTAAATAAGCAGGGTGACAATATACAGCCTTGATGTACTCTTTTTCCTATTTGGAACCAGTCTGTTGTTCCATCTCCAGTTCTAAATGTTGCTTCCTGACCTGCATATAGGTTTCTCAAGAGGCAGGTCAGGTGGTCTGGTATTCCCATCTCTTTCAGAATGTTCCACAGTTTATTGTGATCTACACAGTCAGTGCTGGAAATGTAATACCACTACAGTGAGGGGGGGCTGAAACTCACATAGTCGGCTGATCCTGGAAAGCAAGACCCAAGGGCCATGGGAAATGTAAGTTTGCTGGGGCATGGAAGGTCCAGTCAGTCTATTTTAGTTAGGCTAAGTGATGCTAGCTGCTGAAACAAGCAGTTCCCCAAACCTCAGGGGCTGAACCCAATGGAAGTTGATTTCTCACTCATTCGAAGCCCAAGGCCCTACTCATTGCCATTCGAGACCTCAGGCCCTTGGCATCTTCCCCATCCCCTAGCAGGGAATGGGCCTATGGGGGCCTGGAGAGGAGTGTCATCCCACCCACACCTCCCAGCTCAGGACCAGGTGCAGAGCCACATCCAACAGGAAGCCAGAAGAAGTCATCCAGGGGGTTCCCAGGAAGAAAGGACACAGGTTGTGATGGAAACACAGCCAATTCTGCCACCAGGCGAGGGTTCAGAGGAGAGAAGATTCTGGAATCTGGATCGTGAATGGTTGCCACAGGAGATGGGAAATGAATAGCCCCTCGAGCTTGGGTCCCCTTAGCAAAACCTTTTCCAAAAATTCTGAAGGTGCCAATTACATCACTCTCCCAGGCCCGTCCTGTATTTCTAATCCATGGACACAACGCCTTTTCCACACGTCTCTGCCACAAGCTGGAGCTCAACTAGTTAGTTGTTGATTGGCACCAAGTGTACGGTATTTGCCGTAAAACATCTTCCACAATTCAAAGGAGCAAAGCCCTCATGCTGGCGTTTCAGAGGGTCCCTGGAAGCCTAGGGTTGCAGCCATCACTGGGCATCACTCCACCTTCACCTCAGCAGGCACTTTCAGAGGAGTCACTGGTCCATCACACACACCCACGATAGCTAGGAAAGGTCCATGTGTAAGAAGGCTTCTGAAGATCAATAGATCTCAGGGAAATCTCAAGATTTTCCCTTTAGTTCTTGTTGTAGGAATTGTCCTGAGAACACTAAGCTTCCCCCACACCTTCCCTTCATTACAAACAAAGATATTGTCTTCTATTTAAAAAAAAAAAAAAAAAAGCTTCCCAGGCCTGTCCTGAGGTTATGTGGCTCCATCTGTTCCCACTCTGGGAAAACAGAGGTGCTTGTTTGCCCCCAGGGGCGGCCACATGAGTACTGTTAATAACCTGTTACTTTCATCTTGCAGCTTTGTCATACAGAGTTGTTGAAACCCATCAACATCGAAGAGCAAAAGAAACACGGGGCTGATGGATTTAAATGGCCTGGGAGAGACGGATCCCTGGACATGTGTTGTACGCATCTTGCAAAATCCATAACTGTGCGGAGAAGGGTGGGGAGAGAGGAAGAATACAACTGAGGCCCAGAGGCGTCTGGAAGAAACACCAGCTGTGCCTGGGTATTGCACAACTGGGACCTGCCTTCCCAGGGGCCTTGCCAGGAGCTGGTAAAGCCCTGCTGATGGCTTATTTCATCCCCTCTGGAAGGAACACAAGGAGCTGCTTCAAGGCTGCAGTGTCCTTTAGGCAACAGAGAGGCCAGGGCATGAGAAGGGCATCTCTCCCACGCAAGAGGTGAGCAGACAAGCATCTACCTGCACGAGGTGTGTTTACAGGAGGAGAGTGAGCTGTCTATTTGCGTCCAACACCTGTGGTCAGGGTAGAGAACAGAAGCCCATTCATTCCCAACTTTCCCCAAAGCCTAACCCTTCTCCTTTCATCACCTGGCATTAACAACGCCTGCTCAGCAAGGACCAAGGGGTGGTGGGCACAGACCCCCTCTGTATGTGGGCACCACTGCCCTGGGACAGAAGAGGTGGGCTCCTAGAGATGGCCCAAGTCCCTCCCTCCCTGCCAACACTTCAGATGTGCCTGATATTGGTCTGCAAAGTTCAACCAGAAACACCCACCAAGCTCCTACAGCCCAAGCAAAGGCTTGCAAAAGGAAAATCTGCCTGCAGAGTCAGGCAGCCTGAGAGTTTCAGCAGCCCCAAGGCATCTTATGAGACTGTAAATGGCATGTCCAGGAACCTGCTAAGCACCCTTGATGGCTTTGAACTCCACAGACCTGTTTGGAGGCAGTGACTGGGATCGGAAGCACGATGCCTCTTCTTCTATAAAGATCAATAATGACAGTAGAGAACACTTGTGGTCCTGCTGGCTCTTCCAAAGTTGGCAAACATTCAAGCGGCACCCAATAGGAGCTGGACACCAAGCCAGGTGAGCCGTGTCCCCTGGGAGGTCACAGTTGGAGGAGGTGGGTCCAGCTGGTCTGTGTAGCCACCAGCCCCCAGCCTGACTCCACTCACTGCCTCTTTGACTCTGGTGAATTGCTTAACTTTTCTACGGATCAGCTTCTTAGTCTATAAATCAGAAATAGTAACTAGCACCCCATGAGATGATCATGTATGTAAAGTGTCTAAAATGCCTGGGCTGCTGGTCACCATCCTAATGAGAACACATGGGAGGACCAAGCCAAGACCATTTGTTCTCAAGTGTCCCGTCCCCCTGCTCTGCCCTCCAGTCCACTCCACCCAGAACCCTCTACTCCCGACACCCTGGTCACCAGCATACAGACCTCAGAGAGACAATTTCCAGCCTCAAGGAGCTCAAGAGGAGCAAGGAGTGACTTGCCTGGCTGTCCAGTGGTTAAGAGGCTTCCCTGGTGGTTCTGCTGGTAAAGAACCCACCCGCCAATGCAAGACACACGAGAGACTCGAGTTCAATCCCTAGGTTGGGAAGATCCCCTGGAGAAGGTCACAGCAACCCACTGCATTATTCTTGCCTGGAAAATTCCATGGACAGAGGAGCTTGGTAGGCTGCAATCCACTGGGTCTCAAAGAGTCGGACGTGACTGAGTGTGCATATATGCACTCGGTCAAGCACCTGTCAAGCACCTGCACACAAGCACCTGCACACAAGCACCTGCCTGGCTGATGTGCTGCCAAGCCCAGGACGGGGTGGTTAAGACTTCGTCTTTCAGTGCACAAAGTGCAGGTTCTATCCCTGGACAGGGAGGTAAGATCCCACATACAGCCAAAAAGCCAAAACATAAAAACAGAAGCAATATTGTAACAAATTCAATAAAGATGTTTTAAAAAGTGGTCCACATCAAAACAAAAGGAGCAAGGAGCCCAGTTCCCACAGGGAACCCTCTCCCAGAGGCGTGGGCCTTAGAGGTGCCCCATGGCCCCCACTGGTGTTGAACTGGCTCCTGAGAGTCCTCCTGCTCACCCACACCCCACGTGACCCACACACCGCCTGCATCCCATCTCCCCACGTCCACGGTTAACACAAAATCAATCAGCCTTTGTTTCGCATTTCTGTTTCCATACGCCCCTCCCATTCTGCATGAAAACAAAGTTTCCCATCTTTGCTGTGATTTCTCAGCCTCCTTTTAACACAATCGTAATAAACTCCTCCAGGGCAGCGTGAAGAGTATGTGCCAAGATCAGGGCTTGGCACAGAGCCCACGCTTTTCAGGCCCAGGTTAGATGGCAGAGGAGAGAGGCCAAGGAGCTGGACACCCCCTTCCCTCCCCTACGTGGCTCCCCACTGTTGATGACCCTCCTCCCAGCTCCTGGAAGCCCCAAGTGACCCTGAGATGCTCCCTGGGCACCTGCAGCTGACCCTCCAGGCCTGCCTACCAAGGCCTCTTGCCCTGAATTTTTTTATCCCCACTCCCTGCCGTACACACACATACACCATCCCACCTGAAGGGTCACCTGGCCCATTTCTGCTCCCGAGAGGCTGGTCATCCTGCGTGGGTGGGGCCAACGGCAGACAGCAGTGCACTTGGACTTCCTGGATCTGGTCTCAGATCCCACCCCTGGCTCTTGCCTTGTGCTGACTATTTCACACCACGAGCTCCAGTTTCTCCTCATCCAACTTCACGCCTATTGTGCAGGGGGTGAGTGGGTGACGCTTCCCAAGTGGCCAACACTATTTGTCTTGCATTTCCCAGGGGCCACCTGGAGTGAGCTGTAATCACACTGATGAGGGGAAGGATGTTTTGTCTCCCTCGTGAGGGTCAACAGGGAAGGGATTTTGGTGATGGGCCAGGAGGGGCCCTTCACTCCCAGCACAAGAATCACCTGCCAGGAGCTCATGTGTGCTAAGTGGCTTCTGCTGCTGCTGCTAAGTCACTTCAGTCGTGTCACTAAGTTGCTTCAGTTGTGTCCAACTATTTTCGACCCGACTGAATCCCTCCAGGCTCCTCTGTCCATGAGATTCTCCATGCAAGGATCCTGGAATGGCTTGCCATGCCCTCCTCCAGGGGATCTTCCCAACCCAGGGATCGAACCCAGGTCTCTTATGTGTCCTGCATTGGCAGGCAGGTTCTTTACCACTGAGCCACCCAGGAAGTCCCACCTGCCAGGCAGATCTGGCCAATAACAAGCTTAACGCTCTGGGGTGGTGGGGGACGGTGAGGGGAGAGCTCTGGAGGAGAAGGAACAGGAGCTGCATGCCTTTGATTAGAAACTGAAGGAAGGCAATGTGAGAGCCACTGACGGCATTATCAAGTTTGGGGTCCAAGCCTAAAGCCCAAGAAAGTCCCTCAGCAAATGTGGAGGGGCAGCACCAGCGCCCAGCACAGGCTCCGCTCACAGGGCGCTCACTGCAAATTTACTGAATTATGGACTTAAGTCTGTTCTCACTGCCTGCCGTAACTGAGGATGGCTTTCTTCATGGAGGAGAAGCGAGGACACAGGTTCATGCTCGGTTCCCGGCAGGACCTGGGAGGGAGGAAATAGGGCAAGTCCATGCGGAAGCCAATGTTTGTTGTCGGGCGCACAGAGCCCTGGACTGGGAACCCCACGGTGGGGGGAGGGGCGCCCTGCTCTAAGAACTGCCCCCCCCCCAAAACCCTCCCCCGACCTTGTTGGTCCTGGAGAGTTTGGTTACTACCCAGCACAACCACCACAAACTACCACTCATGGGACCCCACCCGTCAGCCCACCGCCTGATTTTCTAAATAAAGCTTTATTGAAACAGAGTCCCCTTGTTCCTGTCCACATTGTCTAGGGTGGCTTTTGCTCTCCTAGGTGTTGGGACAGAGACTGGACAGCAAACAAAATCAATTACAACCTGGCCCTTTGCAGAAGACATTTGCCTGCCCCTGGTTCAGAGAAAAGGAAAGATGCCCCACCCTCCCAGCCATTCGGTATTAGAGAGGGGCTCTTGGGGAAGCACGTGTCTCTGAAGGTGGGGTCCAGGGTGCTCAGTCATCCGGAGAGGGGCAGTAAGGGCACCTGGGTTGCCCTGGGCACCAGTATCGTGAGGGTGGGGGGATGCAGAGAGAAGATGCACAACCCCTGCCCCCAGAAAGGGCCGAGGAGCAGACATGGGGGCGATAGCTGCCTCTGCGGGGAGGGGGGCACCCTTCGCAACCCTTCCACAGAGGGCCCTGGCAGCTCAGCTGAGGCAGCCCCATCTCAGCCCCCTGCTCCATCCGCCTCCTTGCTTCCTGCCCCTCCCCACATGCTGCTGTGACCTAGACGCCTGACCCACTTCTCACAACCCTAGACGTGCTGATGGCCCAGAAGCCAGATGCAAATTACAGCTCCAGTTGCCTCCATCCAAGCACTCCATCAAGAGGACCAGGGGATCCCTCAAAGCTCACAGCATCCCCCCTCCCCCGCCACGGTATTGACCCCATGCAGGCTTGTCTCCTGTTTCCCCTCTCTCTGGTCATGGGACCCATCCATTCAACCCCCTGCCATCCGGATGCCTCTTCCTCCCTCGCCCACCACTGAAACCCTCTGGATCCCCTCCCCAGGCTCCTCCAGACTGGCAGTGGCTCCAGCCTGAGCGCCCTCCTCCTCCGATACCTCTCGCTGCTGCCATGAGCCACTGTTAAGCCAAACACAGTTTCTCATGGCTTCTCCCACCCAACCCAGCTCCTCAGCCCCAGCCTTGAGGGTTGCCCCCCCACCTCGCCCTCTCCCACTGCCTGCAGGATGCTTGGCACAGAGGCCCGTGGGAACTCAGGCAGGTTATCCAACCTCTTGGAGCTTTGGTTTACTCCTCCCTAAAACAGTTACAATACAAGCCCACACCCAAGGTTGCTGTGGTGATAGATGGACATGCCGGACGTGATGCCCTTGGCACCATGGTCACTCATCCCGCTTGCTCAGATCAGCATGCTCTTTTCTGTTGCAGCCCACGGACATTCACGGAGCACAAAGGCAAGCCCTGCATAGAGGCTTAGGGGCAGGGAGGGAACTTGAGTGAGCATCATCCCATAAGGTGATCAGGCCACATGGGGACGTTTCCTGGGACTGTCCCAGGGGAAGCAGTGTCTCCCTCTGCCTGGGGGAAGGGAAGGGGCGTTAGTATAAAAGGCGACACCAAGGGGCAGGGGAGGCCATCAAGCAGTGACACACATGAGAGCAGATGAGGAAAGCCAGCATGACTGGGGATTGGTCCCCACGGCCAGGCTGGGGGCAGAGTGAGGATGCCTGAAGCATCCGTCCTGGAGGGCCGGTCCTGATCCTACTCTCGGGGCAGAGACTGCTGCAGGCTCACAGTAGAGACAACTGAGAGTCTACTCCAGAAGATGGGCTGGAGGGCAGGAAGGAAAGGATTGTGGTTCAAAGGAAATGACTTAATGATGGAGAAACAAGCTATGTTACTCCATGTGCGTGTGTGTGCGTGTGCACCACAGGGGCTGGAGGCAGGCACCTACAGTGAGGGTCACCAAGAAGAAAGAATTACCATGAAGCCCAAGGCATGAAATATGTTCCAGACGAGGTGGCAAGGCTTGGGGACAGGAAAGGTGCAGACTTTGGTCACTTGTTTAAGGACAGAAAAAGGCAGGAAAATTCTGTCCGGGGTTACTGCCTCCCACCCAGCCAAGGCAGACTACAGGGTGGTGAGAGCGGGTGGGGAGCCCCAGGGCCCCTCATTAGCGAGGGCCCATCAGCCCGCTCTGTTTTATTACCTCCACGTTGCCTCAGAAGAGCTCGCTCCATCTGCTTGCGGCTGTTAAAAATGTGCTTGGCTTTCTTCTTAAAAATAAAACTCCAATCAAGGGATGAAAGAAAATGCTTTGGAGCTGGTCCAGGGACCCATCGCTCACAGGTGGGGAAAGAGGAGGGCTGGAGGGGCTGATTGAGGAGGGAATGTAGGCAGAGCGGGCGGTCAGGCTGACATCACACCTGCATTCATGAACCAGAAAAGCCAAGGGATGCCTTTGGATGCTCAGACCCAGTGAGGGTCTGTAGTTGAGGGCGCACAGAAGGAGTAGTCCAGGAGAAAGGGAGAAGAGGTGTGAAAGTGGATGGCGAGCGGCGTGCAGCTACTTTTAGCTAGGTAACAGGAGACAGCTATTAAAAGTCTGCTTCGAAATGCAAAGCAGCATATGGTCCCAACTTCGGAATGTGCAAGTGGGTTTCTTCTGCCTGCTAAGTCCTGAACTATCAAAGGAGGGCTGAGGGGCAGAGTCTAGAGGGTAAGATCACATGTCAGGGCAAACCTCCTGCACTTTGGGGCTCCAAGCCACACATACTCGGCTCTAACTTGGGACAAGAACAAAGCATGCATCGTCCAAGATGGTCTCCCATGACCTACCATCCACCCAAGCCGAAAAACCCCAGGGCTCCGACTCACAGTTTGTGGTCAGAACCCCACCCCCACCCCTGTCTGCCTGCTCAGACCTCTGGGGTCAGACTGGACAAAAATAACGAGTCTTTGAATTGAAGGCCATCATGCTTGATCACAGCCAACATGGCACTCACAGCAGCCAGTGACACCCCGCAGAGTGCTTCTTGTACTCCAGGTCTGGGTGCTCTTTGGGCAAAGGCAACAGAGGCTCCTCCAAGGCCAGCACACCTCCCCGCCTGCTTGCGTTTCACACAGAGGAAGAGTTTGCTGAGTTTTTGTGCAGGGCTGGGGCTTCTCTTTACATTCTAAGTCTTTCCCCAGCAAACAAAACTCAGCGTGGGAACGGGAGTCCTGTCCATCACAGGACAAATTGATTAATGCCGTAGAAATGTGACTGCAACCACGGGCCCTCCAGAACACTGGGGCTTATGTTGTCTGCTCCGCTCTCCTAAGGAACGTTTCCCTCAAGAGTTTGTGTATTGTTCACCCTTTTTCTTGGCACGCACGCCACATCCGAAGCCTATAATCATGCAGGTCATTAAACTAAACAACTGCGTTTGGACCTTTTTCAAGGGAGTGATTCAGGCAAGCGCTCACCCCACGGGATCACTTTATAAAGTGTTATCAGACACTACCCTCCACTGAAAAGGGGGCAAAGACCAGCCCCTCAGGTCTCTTGGTGACAAGGACTCGCCACTGGCCACTAGGTGGCGCTGTTTACCAAAAAAGGGCAGCTGGGGCGTTGGTGACGCTCAGGACTTGGTGGTGATGCCCATCTTCTGAACACAGAAATATTTTCAAAAACCGGGGTTGGCGCGGGCAGGGGGAGGAGGGGGGTGTATCAGGCGGAGCAGCCAGACACTCTATACTGGAGGAAGCGCCCCCAATCCGATGTGGTCAGAAAGGAGTCTTCAGTTCAGTTCAGTCGCTCAGTTGTGTCCGACTCTTTGAGACCCCATGCACACCACGCTTCCCTGTCCATCACCAACTCTCAGAGCTTGCTCAAATTCAGGCCCATCAAGTCGGTGATGCCATCCAACCATCTCATCCTCTGTCGTCCCCTTCTCCTGCCTTCAATCTTCCCCAGCATCAGAATCTTTTCAAATGAGTCAGTTCTTCACATCAGGTGGCTAGAGTACTGGAGTTTCAGCTTCAGCATCTGTTCTTTGAATAGTCAGGACTGAAGACCTTTAGGATTGACTGGTTTGATCTCCTTGCAGTCCAAGGGACTCTCAAGAGTCTTTTCCAACACCACAGTTAAAAAGCATCAATTCTTCAGTGCTCAGCTTTCTTTATGGTCCAACTCTCATATCCATACATGACTACTGGAAAAACCATACCTTTGACTAGACGAACTTTGTCGGCAAAGTAATGTCTCTGCTTTTTAATATGTTGTCTAGTTTGGTCATAGCTTTTCTTCCAAGAAGCCAGCACCTTTTAATTTCACAGCTGCAGTCACCACCTGCAGTGATTTTGAAGCCCAAGAAAATTAAGTCTGTCACTGTTTCCATTGTTTCCCCATATATTTGCCACAAAGTGGCAAAGTGGGACCGGATGCCATGATCTTCGTTTTCTGAATGTTGAGCTTTAAGCCAACTTTTTCACTCTCTTCTTTCACTTTCATCAAGAGGCTCTTTAGTTCTTCTTCACTTTCTGCCATAAGGGTGGTGTCATCTGCGTATCTGAGGTTATTGATATTTCTCCGGGCAATCTTAATTCCAGCTTGTCCTTCATCCAGCCTGGCATTCTGCATGATGTACTCTGCATATAAGTTCAATAAGCAGGGTGACAATATACATCCTTGACCTTTCCCAATTTGGAACCAGTCTGTTGTTTCATGTCTGGTTCTAACTGTTCCTTAATGACCTGCATATAGATTTCTCAGGAGGCAAGTAAGGTGGTTTGGCATTCCCATCTCTTTCAGAATTTTCTACAGTTTGTTGTGATCTATACAGTCAACGGCTATGACATAATAACGCAGATGTTTTTCTGGAATTCTCTTGCTTTTTTTGATGATTCAATGGATGTTGGCAATTTAGTCTTTGGTTCCTCTGCCTTTTCTAAATCCAGCTTGAACATCTGGAAGTTCATGGTTCACAAACTGTTGAAGCTTGGCTTGGAGAATTTTGAGCATTACTTTGCTAGCATGTGAGGTGAGTGCAGTTGTGGGGTAGTTTGAACATTCTTTGACATTGCCCTTCTTTGGGATTGGAATGAAAGCTGACCTTTTCCAGTCCTGTGGACACTGCTGAGTTTTCCAAATTTGCTGACATATTGACTATAGCACTTTCACAGCATCATCTTTTAAGATTTGAAATAGCTCAGCTGGAATTCCATCACCTCCACTAGCTTTGTTCATGGTGATGCTTCCTAAGGCCCACTTGACTTCTCATTCCAGGATGTCTGGCTCTAGGTGAGTGATCACACCATCATGGTTAACTGGCTCATGAAGATCTTTTTTGTATAGTTCTTCTGTGTATTCTTGCCACCTCTTCTTAATATCTTCTGATTCTGTTAAGTCCATACCATTTCTGTCCTTTATTGTGCCCATCTTTGCATGACATGTTCCCATGGTATCGCTGATCTTCTTGAAGAGAGCTCTAGTCTTTCCCATTCTATTGTTTCCCTCTATTTCTTTGCATTGGTCACTGAGGAAGGCTTTCTTATCTGTCCTTGCTATTCTTTGGAACTCTGCATTCAAATGGATATATCTTTCCTTTTCTCCTTTGCCTTTAGCTTCTCTTATTTTCTCAGCTATTTGTAAGGCCTCCCCAGACAACCATTTTGCCTTTTTGCATTTCTTTTTCTTGAGGATTGTTTTGATCAATGCCTCCTGTACAATGTCAGTCTCTCCCGTCAGGAAGCTTCCATAAGTCTCTTATCCTTATCTGTCAGAGGGCAGACAGAATGAAAACCACAATCACAGAAAAGTAATCAAACTGATCACATGGACCACAGCCTTGTTTAACTCAATGAAACCATGAGCCATGCCATGTAGGGCCACAGACGGGTCATGGTGGAGAGTTCTGACAAAACGTGGTCCACTAGAGAAGGGAATGCAAATCACTTCAGTATTCTTGCATTGAGAACCCCATGAACAGTATGAAAAGGCAAAAAGATAAGACACTGAAAGATGAACTCCCTAGATTGATAGGTACCCAGTATGCTACCGGAGATCAGTGGAGAAATAACTTCAGAAAGAATGAAGAGACAGAACCAAAGCAAAAACAATGCCCAGTTGTGGATGTGACTGGTGACGGAAGTAAATTCCGATGCTGTAAAGAGCAATACTGCATAAGAACCTGGAATGTTAGGTCCATGAATCAAGGTAAATAATAAGTGGTCAAACAGGAGATGGCAAGAGTGAACATCGACATTTTAGGAAATCAGTGAACTAAAATGGATGGAATGGGCCAATTTAATTCAGTTGACCATTATATCTACTACTGTGGGCAATAATCCTTTACAAGAAATAGAGTAGCCCTCATAGTCAAGAAAAGAGTCCAAAATGTAGTACTTGGGTGCAATCTCAAAAATAACAGAATGATCTCTGTTCATTTCCAAGGCAAATCATTCAATATCACAGTAATTCAAGTCTATGCCCCAACCAGTGATACTGAAGAAGCTGAAGTTGAACAGTTCTTTGAAGACCTATAAGACCTTCTAGAGCTAACACCCAAAAAAAGATGTCCTTTTCATCATAGGGTACTGGACTGCAAAAGTAGGAAGTCAAGAGAGACCTGGAGTAACAGGCAAATTTGGCCTTAGAGTACAAAATGAAACAGGGCAAAGGCCAACAGAATTTTCCCAAGAGAACGCACTGATCATAGCTAATGCCCTCTTCCAACAACACAAAAGACGACTCTATAAATGGACATCACCAGATGGTCAATATCGAAATCAGATTGATTATATTCTTTGCAGCCAAAGATGGAAAAGTTCTATACAGTCAGCAAAAACAAGACCGGGAGCTGACTGTGGCTCAGATCATGAACTTCTTATTGCCAAATTCAGAAAGGAGTCTATCCCTCACTTAATGTGGGGGAAACAGCCAGGAGGGGGAGGGGAGGAACACTTTCAGGCCCTCCCCCTCCTGTTGGTCCAGGCCAGCCTGGAGCCTCCCCCTACCTGAGTATCTCTGAAGCTTGGAGACCCAGTGCTCCTGGAACTTCAGTGTTGTGGGGTAGGGTCACTGCACCCAAGTGCCCACACCCTGCAGGGGTGCCCAGAGGATTCGCTATCTAACCAATGTGGTCATGTTCTGAAAAGATGAAACATTCTCAAAACGTAGAGTTGTTTTTATTATTTATTATCAGAAACAGACTGGGGACAGAAGGCATTGGCTCTTTAAGATGACTCTTTTTTTGTTATGTTATCAGATGCGTTTACACACACCTTCTATTTGCTCAAACTCACTTCTCAGATAACTTTAATAAGAAATAAATCATAGCATGGATGAAAAGCAAGTTGCTCATATGGTAAAGAATCTGCCTGCAGTGCAGGAGCCCTGGATTTGGTCCCTGGGTTGGGAAGATCCCCTGGAGAGGGGAATGGCTACCCACTCCAGTATTCTTGCCTGGAGAGTTCCACGGACAGAGGGACTAGTGGGCTATAGTCCACGGGGTCACAGAGAGTCGGAGATGACTCAGTAACTAACAGTCTCACTATAGAGCACAGGGAACTCTATTCAATGTCCTGTGATACACCAAAAGGAATGTGAAAAAGAATATATATGTATAACTTAGTCACTTTGCTGTAGAGCAGAAATGAACACAACATTATAAATCAACTATACTTCAAAAAATAAATTAAAAAATTTTAAATCATGGCAAGTACGTGGTGACCAAGTGCCTAACAACCCCAGGATCAAGGTAGGTGATGGAGCCTCTGGTAGTGGCAGAACCAGCTGTAGGGCTCTGTTTCCAGGAGGGGACAGAGGACCTCAACACAGTCTCCACATCAGGAATCTCTGGCTCAGTTTATAGCAGTTGTGAACTGAAAGAGGAAAGCTGGTTGTTAAGCTGCAAACAAGCCCCCCAAAACATGTGGCATGAGAAGTTCATTAGAGCAGCAGATGTATCTTTTTAAAGCAGTGTAATACAATTAAATCACATTCATTAAATTAAATTTAATACAGTGAAAAGAGATCAGATTAGCAGATTTGGGCAGAAGTATTCAGCTCCAGGGACCTTTTGAGCTGAGTTTGAAGAGAATGCATTTCACATACATATATGGTATTTGCAAGGCTATGGTTTTGCTCTACAGGGTGTTAATGCATTTTGTTTAAGTTTTTTTACATTCAAAGAAAGAGTGCTTTCTGTTCAAATAAATCCAGGAAATGCTGAATTAAAAATAAAGTGACTATGAGCACTTCAAACCCTCATAAGGTGGAGGTCCACATGTAATTTCATTGACTTGTTTGATCACAGCCCTTCTTCACTGAAAAGCCCACTAGCATTCCTGAGAATGAGTATTTTGTGCAACATTTTTAGAGGAATATGAACCCAATCAAGTGGAACACATTCAGGCCAGTGCTGACTGGGGTCAGGTTGGAACCAGTGACTCTCTGACCCTGAAGTAAAGGTGCCCATGGAGGCTGATTCAACAAGAGTACAAGTCACAGATGTGAGACATAAGGAAGACAAAAAGGATGCAGAAGGCTCATCCCAGTCAGGAATGCAAATACCCAACATTTATCGTAACACTTTCTGAATAGTCTAGCTAGACCTCTGCTCCAGGGCTTAGCAGGTTATGTTAGGATCTCTATGGAGTAGGTTTCCAAAAGATCATGTATAAACGGAAGTGTAAATAAGTCAGTCTAGAATCCTGGAGAAGAAACTCCATTAAAAATATTGCAGCATCAGAGAGGGTGTGAGAAAAGTGAACCCTCCTATACAGCTGGTGGGAATGTACATTGGTATAACTGCTATGGAGAACAGTATCGAGATTCCTTAAACTAAAAACAGAGCTATCAAATGATCTAGCAATCCCATGCCTGGGCATATATCTGGAGAAAACCCAATAGCCAAGACATGGAAGCTACTGATGAACCTAAATGTCCATCAATTCATGAATGGATAAAGAAGCTATGGTACATATATACAATGGAATATTTCCGCCATAAAAACTTGAAATAATGCCATTTGCAGCAACATGGATGGACCTAAACATTATCAAACTAAGTGAAGTAAGTTTAAAAATGACAAATATCATATGTTATCACGTAGTTGTTGTTGTTCAGCTGCTCAGTTGTGTCTAACTCTTTGCCACCCTACGGACTACAGCAATCAGGCTTCCCTGTCCTTCACTTACCTCCCGGAGTTTACTCAAACTCAAGTCCGTTGAGTCAATGATGCCATCCAACCATCTCATCCTCTGTCATCCCCTTCTCCTCCTGCCTTCATGAGGTTTTTTTCCAATGAGCCGGCTCTTCACATTAGGTGGCCAAAGTATTGGAGCTTCAGCTTCAGCATCAGTCCTTCCAATGAGTATTCGGGACTGATTTCCTTTAGGATTGACTGGTTTGATCCCCTTGCTGTCCAAGGGACTCTCAAGAGTCTTCTCCACCACAATTCAAAAGCATTGATTCTTTAGTGCTCAGCCTTCTTTACGGTTCAGCTCTCACATCCATACATGACTACTGGAAAAACCATAGCTTTGACTATACGGAACTTTGTTGGCAAAGTAATGTCTCTGCTTTTGAATATGCTATCTAGGTTGGTCATAACTTTCCTTCCAAGGAGTAAGCGTCTTTTAATTTCACGGCTGCAATCACCATCTGCAGTGATTTTGGAGCCCAGAAAAATAAATTCTGACACTGTTTCCACTGTTTCCCCATCTATTTGCCATGAAGTGATGGGACCAGATGCCATGATCTTCGTTTTCTGAATGTTGAGCTTTAAGCCAACTTTTTCACTCTCCACTTTCACTTTCATCAAGAGGCTTTTGAGTTCCTCTTCACTTTCTGCCATAAGGGTGGTGTCATCTGCATATCTGAAGTTATTGATATTTCTCCCGGCAATCTTGATTCCAGTTTGTGTTTCTTCCAGCCCAGCGTTTCTCATGATGTACTCTGCATATAAGTTAAATAAGCAGGGTGACAATATACAGCCTTGACGTACTCCTTTTCCTATTTGGAACCAGTCTGTTGTTCCATGTCCAGTTCTAACTGTTGCTTCCTGACCTGCATACAGATTTCTCAAGAGACAGTCAGGTGGTCTGGTATTCCCATCTCTTGAAGAATTTTCCACAGTTTATTGTGATCCACACAGTCAAAGGCTTTGGCATAGTCAATCAAGCAGAAATAGATGTTTTTCTGGAACTCTCTTGCTTTTTCCATGATCCAGCGGATGTTGGCAACTTGATCTCTGGTTCCTCTGCCTTTTCTAAATCCAGCTTGAACATCAGGAAGTTCATGGTTCATGTATTGCTGAAGCCTGGCTTGGAGAATTTTGAGCATTACTTTAGTAGCATGTGAGATGAGTGCAATTGTGCAGTAGTTTGAGTATTCTTTGGCATTGCCTTTCTTTGGGATTGGAATGAAAACTGACCTTTTCCAGTCCTGTGGCCACTGCTGAGTTTTCCAAATATGCTGGCATATTGAGTGTAGCACTTTCACAGCATCATCTTTCAGGATTTGAAATAGCTCCACTGGAATTCCATCACCTCCACTAGCTTTGTTCGTAGTGATGCTTTCTAAGGCCGACTTGACTTCACATTCCAGGATGTCTGGCTCTAGGTCAGTAATCACATCATTGTGATTATCTGGGTCGTGAAGATTTTTTTGTACAGTTCTTCTGTGTATTCTCGCCACAATAGTTTGTTATAATCTACAAGGGAAGACAATCTAAAAAAGATATAGATATAAATGGATAACTGAAACCCTGCTATATACCTGAAACTAACACAACATTCTAAAGCAACTATGCATCTATTAAAATAATAAATTTAAAAATACCTGCAGCATCATGATAAAGCCCTTTGTGGTGTCACCACAGCTCTGGCTGGTGACTGGGTGGCCAGCACCTTCGCACGCTTAGTCCTTTGATCCTTACCAGGAGCCAGGACATGGGCAGCCCAGATTTTCAGGACTTAGGCTCAGGTGAGCTCCCTCCCTCAAGTCCAGATGAGGATGTTGAAGCACAAGGAAGAAGGAGATGTTTGGAAGGAATTCGAAAAGCACAGGAGATCTTTCCTTTGAATTACAGAAACAAAGTTCTCATAGGTAATGTGTTCTCTATTTTTATCAAATGATGGTTCATTATATATGTCAAACCTTGTTTTAGCTTCAGACAGAAAATTAGATTTAATGTAAGCAGCTGAAAATGAAACTGAACCTAAGTGTTAAAAGCAGGACAGAGACATCAGTATGGGTGCCATTTCCAATTTTGAAGAGCTGGACAATGAGAAAGGCTTCCAGAGCATCCTGGAAATGTCAGTGTAAGTCATGAAACATTAACCAAAGTACCTCCATAACTAGAGGAAGTGAATCTTACAGTGTCACTGATTTCCCCCGCTATGTGTGCTCAAGGAAATTCCTGCCCTTCTCTGAGTCTTAGTTACCCCCTAAATCCACTTACTACAATTCAGCCTGACAGTGTCTGTGGTCCTGTCCTTAAGGGCGAGGTCCCACAGACAGCAGGAGGCCAAGGAAGAATGTGACCAGTGTTTTCTTGGACATCCTTTCATCGCCATGGTCTCCAGTGTGGTCCACTCCAAACCTGATCCATCAGGTCACTCCCTGGAGTCACTTCAAATGCTGAACTGAGTCCCCACCCCCAGTATGAGCTCCAGCACCTGCCACCACCTGGCTTTCCCATTTCCCATCAGGAAGGTGGAAACTTTAGTAGTTCCCTGCACATAGTTGGCTGCTCTCTGCTCCTCCTGACTTTGCTCCTATTGTCCCTCTGTCTTGAACAAACTTCTTCTTTTGCCTAGTTCTCTCCTTTGTCATCCTTCAAAACTCACCTCATTATCACCTCCTCCAGGAAGTCTTCCTTTCCTTCCCAGACGGGGTCACTTCCTCCCCGCCATTCTCCGTAGCTCCAGATGCATATGGCTGCACATCACCACCTGGGACAACACAGCATGGCCTGCTCCTGTCCCCCGAGTGACCTGGAAGCTCCCTGAGCTCACCGCTGTGCATGGTTCCGTTCTCCATCCCAGTCGAAGTGACCGGTGTGCCCACAAGATGACCACCTGCAGCACTCATCACCACAGCACCAGGAGTGTGCAGGCTGATTCAAGACAAGGCTGGTTTCATTTAACGTGGAACCCTACTGTCACCCCCTTTAGGACTCACCTGGCCTAGGAGTTTCCACAAGCGAATAAACACTTGTCACATAACTGACTCTCCTTAACCCACCCAGGAGGCCACTGTGGTCCCTGGAGCCTTGTTACCCCCACGTGAGTTCACTACTGGGCTGTACCGATTAGTGGACATTTAGAAGCCGCTGGACACAAACAAGTGCATCTGGGAGCATCTGGGGCACACCTGCCCAAACAGAGGCAGAAGAATGCCCTCTAGTGGTCCTTGTTGGCGTTGTTGGTCCAGGAAGGCTCTGGGGGTTCCTAGTGGGAAAAGACTTGCAGTAATTCAGAGACTTTGCTGCCTAGAAAGAGCACTCATGATATAAGAGATTTCTGGCAATTGAAACAGAATAAATGGCCACAGGACTGCATGGCAAATGTTAAATATATCTCTCTATTATTGGTAAATTCTCATCAAAAGTCACAATGAAGAAAATATATTTTACATATGTTTTAAAGTCTATTAAATTTTCGATTTAAAAAAACATTGAAATTAAAAAAAAACATTGGAAACAATGCAAATATAGACAACAGGTATATTACAGTATAGATTTTTCTTAAAAGGCATGTTTTTTATACTTTGTTATAATTTATTGAACATTCAGTATATGACACAAGAAATTTTCTGAGATTTAACCATAGCATATGATTGTGCCGGTCCTTAGCAAAAGACTCTAGTTTACACTCATACTAATAAAATGGTTAAAAGGCATGTTTTTAAATAACTCAACTTTAAAGAAATCCTCCTATTTTGTGATAAAAGCATTTGAAAGAAATGTCTATTAAATCCAGTTTCAAATGAGCAAATTTATATATATATAGTATATAGCAAGGAATGATAGACTTTATCTTGTAATAACTTTTAATAAAGTATAATCTATAAAAATAGTGAAACCCTATGTTGTACACCTGAAACTAATATAATATTGTAAATCAACTGTACTTCAGTTAAAACCGATGAACAAAAAATGCCCCAAGGCTCTAAATTTAGAAAAGGCAGAGGAACCAGAGATCAAATTGCCAACATTCATTGGATCATAGAGAAAGCAAGGTAATTCCAGAGAAACATCTACTTCTGCTTCATTGACTATGCTAAAGCCTTTGACTGTGTGAATCAAAACAAACTGTGGAAAATTCTTCAAGAGCTGGGAGTACTAGACCACTTTATCTGTGTCCTGAGAAACCTGTATGCAGGTCAAGAAGCAACAGTTAGAACTGGACGTGGAACAACAGACTGGTTCAAAATTGGGAAAGGAGTATGACAAGGCTGTATATTGTCATCCTGTTTATTTAACTTATATGCTGAGTACATCATGTGAAATGCCATGCTGGATGAATCACAAGTGGGAATCAAGATTGCAGAAAATATATCAACAACCTCAGACATGCAGATGATACCACTCTAACAGCAGATACTGAAGAGGAACTAAAGAGCCTCTTGATGAGGGTGAAAGAGAAGAGTGAAAAAGCTGGCTTAAAATTCAACATTCAAAAAACAAAAATAGGCATCTGGTCCTATCACTTCATGGCAAACAGAAGGGAAAAAAGTGGAAGCAGTACAGATTTTATTTTCTTGGGCTCCAAAGTCATTGCAGATGGTGGCTGCAGCTACAAAATGAAAAGATGCTGGCTCCTTGGAAGGAAAGCTATGACAAATCTAGAATATTAAAAAGCAGAGACATTTTGCTGACAAAGGTCCATATAGTCAAAGCTATGGTTTTTCCAGCAGTCATATATGGATGTGAGAGTTGGACCATAAAGAAGCCTGAGCACTAAAGAATTGATGCTTTTGAATTATGGTGTTGAAAACTCTTGAGAGTCCCCTTGGACAGCAAGGAGATCAAACCAGTCAATCCTAAAGGAAATGAACCCTGAATATTCATTGGAAAGACTGATACTGAAGTTGAAGCTCCACTGCTTCAGCCATTGATGCGACGAGCTGACTCATTGGAAAAGACCCTGATGCTGGGGAAAATTGAAGGCAAACGGAGAAAGGGGCAGCAGAGGATGGTTAAACAGCATCACCAATTCAATGGACATGAGTTTGAGTAAATTCCGGAAGATGGTGAAGTACAGGGAAACCTGGCATGCTGCAGTCCACGAAGTGGCAAAGAGGTGGACACGACTTAGCGACTGAACAACAACAACAACAACATTCTCTGCACCACCACCTAGAGACATGCTTTCAGTAACCAACATGTTCTGGTGCCCTGACCCAGCTGCTCAGCTAGGATTGAATCCTGGACCCACGTGGGCGAAGCGTTAGGGAAGCAGCTAGAGCCTTCCCTGCAGTCAAAGAATAGAAGGGCAAGCTTCCTTCCCTCTAGATCAGATACCTACAAAGTCTATGTACTTAATATACAAAGCAATAAAGATGCCCCACCCCACAGATAACTACTGTAAGTCCAGGCTGACACAAACTGTGAGTTTCACATACTCTGTCTTGCACACACAGAGTGTGTGCAGGCACTCTGCTAGTTTACTCTTGGGGTTAGATGTGTACATTACACACTGTCTCACTGTTCACACTCTTCACCAAACCCAGGCAAGGCACAATCAGGGAAGCTGAAAGAAAACTCAAGGAGTCGTAGGAACTGCAGACGTGTTTATTCTCCCATAACTGGCACAGCAATGGTAGCAGCAACAGACATGCTGTATTCCCTTGTGGCTGGCCCAGCAGACACAGCCAGAACGCAGCCATAATGCAGTCTCAAAGCAGCCTCAATGGCTTTTCAGGTGGGGCTTAAATATATTTACAGAACAAAAGTGGCCTGTGGCCAAAGCGGGTACATTCTGATGCACATGCGCAGTGCTATAAGTGATCTCAGCTGTTACATAACCATGTATTTATAAAATGTGAGGTGATAATGAGAAGCCATGGAGCGAGACCCTGACCACTGCCATCTTGGCTAATTTGCTCTTTCCCTACAGACACAGATTTCAAAAAGGACTTGGAAATTTCATTCCTTTTTGTCCACAATCCACAGCTTGCAGGGACAGGACCAGAGGTTGAACCTCAGCAGTGAGATCCTCAGCAGTGAGAGTGCAGAGTCCTAACCACTGGACCACCAAGGAATCCCCAGAAACTTCACCTTTTAAGACCGCTTTCTGGTTACCATTGAGTGAATGTTACCTATTTAGTATGTAAATTTACTTTATCTCACAAAATAGAAAGAGTACTAGACAATGTTTATGAAAGTTAACTGGGAAATAGACTCCATGGCTTCTTGTCACAATTTCAATTTTGCATAAAGAACCTGCAGCCCTGGGTGTCCCCTTAAGAAGGTGGCTCAGATGGTAAAGAATCTGCCTGCATTGCAGGAGAGCCGTGTTTGGATCCCTGGGTCGGGAAGATCCCCTAGAGAAGGGATTGGCAACCCGCTCCAGTATTCTTGCCTGGAGAATCCCACAGATAGAGGAGCCTGGAGGGCTACAGTTCACAGGGTCACAAAGAGTCGAACGTGACTGAGTGATCAACACTTTTCAAAGGCAAAGGCCTGATGGGGCTTCTGGTGTTGAAGGCACTGACCAGGTACCCTAAGGAAGCAAGGGAGACCTGCCCTGCCCCAGAGGGAAAGAGGGGTGCAGCAAAGGCAGGCGACAGGAGAATCCAAGGAAAGTATGATGTAGATTAAGGAAAGTACGATGGAGCTTAAGGGAGGAGAGAGAACGTCCAGAGCAGAGGACCATGAAAGCCTTGTGATCGGTGAAGAGCTGGAAGGCCGCTCTGCACGGGGTGGAGTGGAATGCAACGTCCATTGCAAGGGAGGAGCATCTTTATAGGGTGGTGAGAGGCCCTGAGAGGATGGGTAGAACGTCATCAGAAACCAGAGGAGAAAAAGGTTCCTGGAAGATGAATTATTTGAGAAAAGGCATGGGGATGGAGGTGCTTTGCAAAGTATAGATCTTTACCACCACCTCGTGAGGCCTCCGTAGCCATCATCATCTAGCCGGTGTGCTCAAGTCACAGAGCTAACATTCAAATGCCGGAGTGTCTGATTCCAAGGCCGGGGCACCTCCCCCGCCCCCAGGCACCGGGTGGCTGTGTGGTTGGGGGTGGGAGGCGGCTTGTGAGGCATGAGCTCAGAGGACATCAGAGGGCAGGATGGGGGCCGCTGGGGTGTCCATGGGAGCTGCTCGCACTCCGGGTTCCTACAGAGAAGAGGTTTGCAGGGATAGTCAGGGAGTTGTGTAGGGGCTTATCACAACCCTGCGTTTCCACAGCACGGATTGCACTGTGATGGTAAGTGAAGTTCATACTTATCTAAGGCAGTTCGTCAATTTTCTTTCTTTTTTTTTTTTTTCGTCAATTTTCTTGTGAGGCCCACTGAATCACCTGTAGGTCACTTAACAGGTACAACAGGCAGGGGAATAATGGCAGGGCAGGGGCTGCACATAGTGGGCTGAAACGGGGGGAGACCTGAGTGGGAAGACCACCAAAGCACTCAAGCACTGGGTATCCCAAGGAGTGTGAGATAGGGGAAAAAATGGGGGGGGGGGGCGGCCAGAGAAATAAAGTAAAAACGGAAAACTTCTACACTCAGGGGGCTAATGGGGAGGGAGAAGGATAGCCAGCAGACAGCGCTGAGAAGAGGACCAGAAAGAACGGGAAGGCTGGTCCGCCAGCACCGCGGCCACGGGGAAGAGGCCACGTGGGCAGCAGGTGGGTAGTCAGTGGCCATCCGCAGCCACCACACCCCTCCCCCACACAGCCCTGCCCCCACACCCCCATCCTTGTGTTTCTCTGGCCACAGAAAACACATCAGGCTTCCAATCTGGGTTTGGAAAAATACATTCTTGCCAGACTTTCTAGGATAATTGCTCTTAGCTCTTATTTCCCAGTTACCTCTTGGCCCTGGATCTTAAAAGAGCCATCCCTTTATAAAGAAACTTTAATTAAGTGCTCCCTGGAGGCCATCTGACGCCATATTTGAGCTATTTAATTCAGTTGAGCGAACACTTAAGCCAAGAACTGAGTGAGGTCAGAGAAAGAGGTGAAGGGCACTGGCTTCTGTGGCTGCACAACAGGAATGAAGAACATGCCCAGATGCCGGGAGTACACGTGAAGGGCTAGGAGAAGATCAGGGAGAGCGGTTGGCAGGGCTGGGACGAGCTTTCACTAGGGAGTGCTGGACCTCAGAGGGCAGGGAGGGGAGCCCCCAGGTCGGCTGAGGGAAGGAGCCGGCAGGTCTCGGTGGTGTCCTGCAGAAACAGAGTATCCAGGATGCAAAGATGATCAGATCTGGGTTTTAGGAAGGTATTTTATTATTTGCATATTCCTCTTCAATAAACCTGATATATATATATATATATATTTTTTATAAAAAGGGCAAGAGAGAAGCCTGTAAAGGAATGAGACCTAGAACAGTCAGAGAAGGAAGGAGAGAGCTAAGTCAGGAAGATACCACGGATAAGACTGAAAAAGGTGTCCTGGTTTTACAGGAAGATCACTGGTGACTTTGCCCTCAAGAGCCTGGCAGAAATGGAAGCAGATGGCAAGGGGCTCTGATTCCTGGAACACGAGGCGCCCTCCCCCAACCTGAGGTAAATAAGATGTTTTAACCATTAAAGACCAAAGAAGGGTTAATGTTTTCCTACACCTACACAACTGAAGCACCTCTGCAGAAAAAGAAATCTGCATGCGTAGGTAAAGCAATCTGTCCATAACAGAGAACACAATTGGCACAGCACGAGTTGACCGATCCAGTGTGGAAAGGGCTGCGATTACCAGAACCCTTAAGGAAGCCCCACTCCACTGTGTCCACAACAGGACACAGCTGCCAGCACTTAACTGGCCACCAAGCCTCCTCGGGGACACGGGGAAGCCCACCTGACATGCTGAGAAACTGGCCTGGAGCTACATTTTCAACTATGCTGAAATGAAGACACTTCATAGGCAAGATCTCCTCCTATCTTAGGCTCTCGACCAACAGATGACTGAGGAAGGTAAGCCAGAATCTACTTTTCCATATTTTTACCACAGGTTTAAAATAAGGTACTTTGCTTAATTAAGTGTGGAATCTAAGAAAAGGATACAGATGAACTTATTTACAAAACAGAGATAGACTCAGAGACTTAAACAAACTTATGGTTACCAAAGGAGAATGTGGAAGAGGGATAAATCAGGAGTTTGGAATTAATGTGTGCTGCTGCTAAGTCGATTCAGTTGTGTCTGACTCTGTGTGACCCCATAGACGGCAGCCCACCAGGCTCCCCCGTCCCTGGGATTCTCCAGGCAAGAACACTGGAGTGGGTTGCCATTTCCTTCTCCAAAGCGTGAAAGTGAGAAGTGAAAGTGAAGTCGCTCAGTCGGGTCCGACTCGTAGCGACCCCATGGACTGCAGCCTACCAGGCTCCTCCATCCATGGGATTTTCCAGGCAAGAGTAGTGGAGTGGGGTCCCATCGCCTTCTCCAATGTGTGCTGACAACTGTATATAAAATTAAAAAAAAAAAAAGGACCTACTGTATAGCATAGGGAACTATATTCAGTATCTTATAATAACCTACAAAGGGAAAGAATCTGAATAAGAAATAGAGATATATATGTACAACTGAGTCAGTCTGCTGTACATCTGAAACCAATGTTACCAAGCCACGTTCTTGGACTCTTCAATCAACAGAAATTTCTTGATAAGAGACCAGATGAGCAATTCAGGCAAGACTTTATTGGGACTTCTGCTGCAGCAGTGAGGAGCGAGAATAAGCAACAGATGCCCTTGCTGGCTCCCTGAGTGGGGGTAGTGAGCTGATTAAAGGGGTGGGGATGAGGCGGACCCAGGGGTTGGGCCAGAGGGATGGCTTGGGTGCCTGCCCACCCCCTTGGTGGTGCTGCGTGCAGGGAGCATGCACAGTACCATTTTAGCTCCCAGCTCTTCAGAAATGGCTGCTGCTGCTAAGTTGCTTCAGTCGTGTCCAACTCTGTGCGACCCCATAGACGCAGCCCACCAGGCTCCCCTGTCCCTGGGATTCTCCAGGCAAGAACACTGGAGTGGGTTGCCATTTCCTTCTCCTCAGAAATGGCAGTTTGGCTTTTTGGTCTTTTTGCATCTTGTCCAGAATTTGCCCCAACTGCACCTGCATATAGTTATTATCAGTCCCTTCTAGTTTTCTTTGTTTTGTATGTAGCTTCCCTGGCGGCTGATGCTAAAGAATCTGCCTGCAATGCAGGAGACCTGGGTTCAATCCCTGGGTTTGGAAGATCCCCTGGAGAAGAAAATGGCAGCCCACTCCAGTATTCTTGCTCGGAGAATCCCATGGACAGAGGAGCCTGGCAGCCTAAAGTCCCTGGGGTCGAAAAGAGTCGGACATGACTGAGCAACTAAGCACAGCACAGCTCAAGGAGACATTTGTCCAGATGCAAGTACTGCAACAAAGGGCCCCAGGATTTATGTCCCAGCCCATGTCATTCTCCTCTGAGGGATTCTGCACCCTTATTTTTAAGGGGTAAGGGGGCAAAAGTCTCTTCTGAACTTCTTCCTGCTGGACAGGGGCCTCAGACCCTAGCCTACCATAGGGGTGTATAAGTCCCTCACTGACTGTTCCAGTTCAGTTCAGTTCACTCACTCAGTCATGTCCGACTCTTTACGACCCCATGAACTGCAGCATACCAGGCCTCCCTGTCCATCACCAGCTCCCAGAGTTCACCCAAACTCATGTCCATTGAGTCAGTGATGCCATCCAACCATCTCATCCTCTGTCGTCCCCTTCTCCCCCTGCCCTCAATCTTTCCCAGCATCAGTGTCTTTTCAAATGAGTCAGCTCTTCGCATCAGGTGGCCAAAGTATTGGAGTTTCAGCTTCAACATCAGTCCTTCCAATGAACACCCAGGACTGATCTCCTTTAGGATAGACTGGTTGGATCTCCTTGTGGTTCAAGAGACTCTCTAGAGTCTTCTCCAACACCACAATTCAAAAGTATCAATTCTTCGGTGCTCAGCTTTCTTTATAGTCCAACTCTCACATCCATACATGACTACTGGAAAAACCATAGCCTTGACTAGATGGACCTTTGTTGACAAAGTAATGTCTCTGCTTTTGAATATGCTCTCTAGGTTGGTCATAACTTTCCTTCCAAGGAGTAAGCATCTTTTAATTTCATGGCTGCAGTCACCATCTACAGTGATTTTAGAGCCCCCCAAAATAAAGTCAGCCACTGTTTCCACTGTTTCCCCATCTATTTGCCATGAAGTGATGGGACTGGATGCCATGATCTTCGTTTTCTGAATGTTGAGCTTTAAACCAACTTTTTCACTCTCCTCTTTCACTTTCTTCAAGAGGCTCTTTAGTTCTTCTTCACTTTCTGCCATAAGAGTGGTGTCATCTGCATATCTGAGGCAAGGACCTGTCAAGATCTGGGCCACCCTCTGCTGGAATGAGTTGAATTCCTTGAGCCATCATGAGCCTCATTTGAAACTGCTGGAGCCTAGAAGACACATACTGAACCAAAAGGCTAAACAGACAAGGGCCAAAAAGCAGAAGACCAACAGTAGCCATTAAAGGGCCCAGACAGGGAAGGAACCAGGTTACTTTGGGGAGGACTTCCTTAACTGTGAACCAGACAGTGGAGGCAATGTTGCCTCTGACAAAACTGTGAAGCCACTCTGCCTAGGTGTGTATCTCCTTCACGTTAACTTCTATCTGTCCTGTTGCATTGGTCTGGGTACTGCAGGAAGTGTTGGTTATCACACAAACCCCACCTTGTTCTGCCAGATGGTAGTCAAGAGCTAGACGATTGTCAAGAACTACATTAGCCAAAGAAACAAGGTGGTCTTAAGTCCCATGAAGGCTTGCCCTGTCTGTTCCATCATAGAATCAGGCTGTCTGGAGAGATTTCTCAGCGTTGCTTTGTGATAGGCAAAGCCTTCCCATGGAGCTGCTGGTCCTATAGCCAGTCCTGCTCCTTCCAAGGTCACTCCTAGTGCTCCCCGATTTGGTGGTGAGCTGGAGTGCTCCGGTTATGGACCAAAATTCCTCTTACTCCTATCTCCCTAGAGGGCACTCCCCTATGAAATGGACGTTATCGGTGCACTTACAGGTCATAACTTGGGTGGAAAAGGACAGGGCCTGGCCATAATTCCACAACAGAGGATGGTTTGGGTGTCCACAGAGGGAAACAAACAAACCCTTCAAGGGTGCAGACCTGAATGTCTGTCTCACAGTTACTAAGAGTAGACAGTCCTTGAAGGACATAGCAGTTACTGGTGTTTGAACAATGAGAGGACAACAGACCATGCCATTCATAATTAAACACATGAAGCTCTACACCATTTGTAACAAGATGCTCATGTATTATCCTGCTGGCATCATCAGAGGCTCGCACACAAGCGGTCATATCACTCTTTGCCTAGAATCTCACAGGTGGGTTGAATTGACTTGACCAGGCGATTCAAGCCAAGTTGTGGCTTGACCACAACTCACTCCCCTTCCATGTTGTTGAGGGGAACAGGGCCATAGTTTGAAACAGGGCATCAGTGGGTATGGTTATGGGTACAGTTTGTCCCTATAAAAGAGGCAAGAACCTGGTATGATTATGCCTTGGGGAGGTTCTGTGCCATTTGTACAGTTGAACATAGTGTAACGTGCACTTTGGGTCCATTTGTGGTGTGAGTCAGTCTAAAGCCTTGGAACAGCCTCCTGGAAAATGCATGCGTGACTCACAGAGGTAAAGGGGGTGGCCGTTGGCCCTGAGTTAGATCATTAATCACCATTGGAACCAGCAGGTTCAGGGGAAATACAGGAGGAGGGCCAGTGGCCAGCTAAGGTGTTGATGACGTACCCAGCTTTCTTTTCAGAGCTCACCTGCAGATATTCTGGAACTGCCAGTAGTGAATTTTCTTGCCATTGTCCCCTAGTTACAGGGAGTAGTAAGGCAGGCAGTCAGTAAGAGTCTGGTGGAGTGTTTCCCTTAAACCCAGCACAGACAAAGGAGCTCCTTCCCTGGCAGGGGTGGCTGAGCAAACCAGTAGACCGCAAGCAAGATGTACAACAGCAAGCATGGCACACTGATGTCCCGCCCACCACATCATTTTACTTATCTGTCAACGGTGCCGGTCTTTTGGATAGGTGTCTCAGATCTTCCACTGGCTCATGGGTTTATTGCTCTTTTCTTGTGACCTTCAGGGTTTTTGGAGTTTCTTTAGCCTGGACAGATGTGCCCAACTGGATGTCCCTTTCAGTTTGACAGCAGTGGAGGTGACTAAAATTCCCTTCTAGGGGCCCTTCCATTTTAGCAGTAGTTGGTCTTCAGGGGGACCCCTCTTTCTGGGCTTTAAGAACTTGGCCCCCAAGGTTTATTTGTGTACGAACTGCTCCTTCCTCTATTTTTAGTGGGAGTTGGCAGTGTCTTGTGGGCATAGTCCTGGATTGCCTTCCGAACTTGTTCTAGATTAATAATATATCTCAGGATCTGATCAATTCCTCATCCAGAGGAATGTCAATAGTAAGAAAAGGCCTATGAGAGGTCATTTCAAATGGGCTAAGCCTCAGACCATTCTTGGGTGCTACACAGACCCTGAGGAGTACAATAGGAAGCAAGTTGGTCCAGGGCTCATGAGTCTCTTGGTAAAGCTTTGCTGAGGTTTTCTTTAAAGTGTGGTTCATTTTCTCTACCTTCCCTGAAGACTGGGGGTGCCAAGAAGTGTGCAGCTTGCAGTCTGTCCCTAGGGCTGATGTGAGTCCTTATATGATTTTGGCTATAAAAGGGAACTTGTTATCTCTTTGGAGGGACTTTGGAAGTCCAAACCAAGGCATTTCTCTCTTGAGTTGATACTTGTATAGTTGACTCAGAATTCTGGGTTAGTTTCTGCTGTACAGCCAACTGATTCAGTTATCAGTTCAGTTGCTCAGTCGTGTCTGACTCTTTGTGACCCCATGGCCTGCAGCACGCCACACTTCCCTGTCCATCACCAACTCCCAGAGTTTGCTCAAACTCATGTCCATTGAGTCGGTGATGCCATCCAACCATCTCATCCTCTGTCGTCCCCTTCTCCTCCTGCCTTCAGTCTTTGCCAGCATCAGGGTCTTTTCCAATGAGTCAGTTCTTCACATCAGGTGGCAAAAGTATTGGAGTTTCAGCTTCAGCATCAGTCCTTCCAATGAATATTCAGGACTGATTTCCTTTAGGATAGACTGGTTGGATCTCCTTGCAGTCCAACGACTCTCAGGAGTCTTCTCCAACACCAAAGTTCAAATGCATCAGTTCTTCAATACTCAGCTTTCTTTATGGTACAACTTTCACATCCATACATGACCATTGGAAAAACCATAGCTTTGACTAGATGGACCTTTGTTGGCAAAGTAATGTCTTTGCTTTTTAATATGCTGTCTGGGTTGGTCATAGCTTTTCTTCCAAGGAGCATCTTTTAATTTCATGGCTGATTCAGTTATGCATATTTTGGGTATTTTTTTTTCCATTTTTATTTACCATAGGATATTGGATATAGTTCCCTGTGCTATACAGCAAGACCCTCTTGTGTATCCATCCTATATATAATAGTTTGCATTTACTAATCCCAAACTCGCAATCCTTCCCTCCCCCGCCTCCCTCCCCCTTGGCAACCACAAGTCTGTTCTATATGTCTGTGAGTCTATTTCTGTTATGCAGGTAAGTTCATTTGTGTCATATTTCAGATTCCACATATAAGTGATACCATGCAATATTTGTCTTTCTGATTTATTCATGTAGTATGTTAATCCCCTAGTACAATAATTCATCCCTGTTGCTGCAAATGGCATTATTTCATTCTTTTTTATGGTTGTATAGTATTCCATTGGGTACGTGTACCACATCTTCTTTATCCATTCATCTGTTGGTGGACATTTAGGTTGCTTTCTCCTGGCTATTGTAAATAGTGCTGCAGTGAACATTGGGGTGAAGGCACCTTTTTAAATTATAGTTTTGTCTGGATATATGCCCAGAGGTAGAATTGCTGGATCATATGGCAACTCTGTTTTTAGCTTTTTAAGGAACTTTTATACTGTTTTCCATAATGGCTAAACCAACTTACATTCCCACCAGTATTTAGAAAGTTCCTTTTTCTCAGATATTGGAGCATATGTTATTTGTAGGTTTTTGATGATGGCCATTTTGACTGGTGTGAGGTAGCACCTCATTATAGTTTTGATTTGCATTTCCCTAATAATTAGAGATGCTGAGCATCTTTTTCATGTGCCTGTTGGCCATCTGTATGTCTCCTTTGGAGAAATGTCTTGGTCTTCTGCAGACTTTTCAACTGGGAGGTTTTTTGTTGTTGTTGAGTTGTT
Organism: Bos mutus; assembly: GCF_027580195.1. Taxonomy (NCBI): domain Eukaryota; kingdom Metazoa; phylum Chordata; class Mammalia; order Artiodactyla; family Bovidae; genus Bos; species Bos mutus. The sequence continues at coordinate 63,806,269 of NC_091618.1, forward strand.
TGAGCTATTTGTATATTTTGGAAATTAAGCCCTTGTCGGTCACATCATTTACAAATATTTTCTCCCAATCTTTAGGTTGTCTTTTTATGTTGTGGATGGTTTCCTTTGTTGTACAGAGGTTTCTAGGTTTGATTATGTCCCATTTATTTTTGCTCTTTATTTTTTTCTTTCTTTTTGGTTTCTCTGGGTCTTCGTTGCTTTGCACCAGCTTTCTCTTGTTGCCACAAGGGGGTGCTTCTCTTCATTGCAGTGCGCAGGCTTCTCCTTGCAGTGGCTTCTCTTGCTGCACAGCACAGGCTTTAGGCACACGGGTTTAGTAGCTGTGGTGTGTGGGCTTAGTTGCCCCATGGTGTGTGGAATCTTCCCAGAGCAGGAATCAAACCCATGTGCCCTGCATTGTCAGGCAGATTTTTATGCATTGTGCCACCAGGGAAGTCCCATTTTGCTTTTATTTGTACTGCCTCGGAAGACTCACCTAGGAAAACTAGTAGGATTAAAACAGAGAGTATATTGCTATGTACTCTTCTAGGAGTTTTATAGTGTCATGTCTCATATTTAAGCTTATAATCCAATTGAGTTTATTTTTGTGTATGTGGGAGGGTGTGCTCTAACTTCACTGATTTACATGGGTGCCTATGCAGCTTTCCCAATACCACTTGCTGAACAGATCGTCATTTCCACATTGTATATTCTTCCTCCTTTGTTGAAGAGTAATTGGCCTTAGATGTGTGGGTTTATTTCTGGGCTCTCATTCTATTCCACTGACCCTTATGTCTGTTTTTGTGCCAATACCATGTGGTTTGCTTACTGTAGCAGTATTATCTGAAGTCTGGGAGGATTATGCCTCCTGCTTTGTTCTTTTTCCTCAAGATTTCTATGGCAATTCTGGGTCTTTCATGGTTCCATATAAATTTTTGGATTATTTGTTTTAGTTCTGTGAAAAATTTCATGTGTAATTTGATAGGGATCAAATTAAATCTATTGATTTAGGTAACCAACTCCCAGAGTTCATCCAAATTCATGTCCATTGAGTTGGTGATGCCACCCAACCATCTCATCCTCTGTCATCCCCTTCTCCTCCTGCCTTCAATCTTTCCCAGCAACAGGGTCTTTTCCAGTGAGTCAGTTCTTCACATCAGGTGGCCAGAGTATTGGAACTTCAGCTTCAGCATCAGTCCTTCCAATGAATATTCAGGGATGATTTCCTTTAGGATTGACTGATTTGATCTCCTTGCAGTCCAAGGAACTCTCAAGAGTCTTCTCCAGCACCATAATTCAAAATCAATTCTTCGGTGCTCAGCCTTCTTTATGGTCCAACTCTCACATCTGTACACGATTACTGGAAAAACCGTAGCTTTGTCCAAATAGACCTTTGTAGGCAAAGTGATGTCTCTGCTTTTTAATACACAGTCTAGGTTTGTCACAGCTTTTCTTGCAAGGAGCAAGCGTCTTTTCATTTCATGGCTACAGTCACCATCTGCAGTTTATCAGTTCTAGTTGCTTTTGTGTAGAGTTTTTAGGGTTTTCTGTATATAAGATCATATCATCTGCATACAATGACAGTTTTACCTCTTCCCTTAATGTGGATACTTATTATTTCTTTTCCTTGTCTGTGGCTAGGCCCTCCAATACTATGTTGAAAATGGTGAGAATGTCTTGTTCCAGATTTTAGCTGGGAAGGCTTTCAGCTTTTCACCATTGACTATTCTATTGACTGTCATTTTCTCATAAGTAGTTTTGTTTTTTTTTTAATGTTGAGATATGTACCCTCTATATCCACTTTGTTAAGAATTTTTATCATGCATGGGGTTGAATTTATCAAATGTTTTTCTGAATCTGTTGAGATGATCATGTGGTTTTGGTCTTTTATTGTGATCTATCACATTGACTGATTTGCATACGCTGGACCATCCTTATGACTCTGGGGTGAATCCAATTTGGCAGTGGGGTATGCTCCTTCTGTGTTGTTACATTTGGTTTGCTGATACTTTGTGAGACTTTTTGCATCCATATTCATCAAAGATACTGGCCTGTAATTTTCTTTTTTTGGTGGTGCCTTTGTCTGGTTTTGGTATGAGGGTGAAGATGGCCTCATAGAATGCTTTTGTTCCTCTTCAATCTTTTGGAAAAGTTTGAGGGTAAATATAAGTTATTCTTTGTTTAGCAGAATTCACTTGTGAAGTCATCTGGTCCTAGACTTATGTTTGTAAAAAGTTTTTTATATTTTTTTCTTTTTTCACAGATTCTATTTCACTTCTACAGATCAGTCTGTTCAAATTATTTCTTCTTGGTTCAATTTTGGATGGATTGTATGTTTTTAGAAACTTGTCCATTTATTCTATGTCATCTAGTTTTTTTGCATATGATTATTCACAGTATTCTCTTATAGTTTTTGCATTTCTGTGATATCAGTTGTTATTTCCCCCTCTTCATTTCTTATTTTGTTTAATTGGGTGTTCTCTCTCTTCTTCTTGGTGAGCCTGGCCAGAGGTTTATCAAATTGATTTACCATTTCAAAGAACCAACTGTTGGTTTTATTGACTTGTTTCTATTTTTTAAAATCTGTATGTTATTTATTTCATCTCTGATCTTTGTCTATCCTTAATTCTGCTGACTTTGGATCTTATTTGTTCTTCTGTTTCTAATTCTATTAGGTAGTAGGGTTAAGTTATTTGAAAATTTTCTGTTTTTTTGAGGAAGGCCTATATGAACTTCCCTCTAAGAACTGCATTTGCTACATCCAATAAATTTTGCATGGCTGTGTTTTCATGGTCATTTGTCTCAAGGTATTTTTAAATTTCCTTTTTGTTTGCACTGTTGACAAATTGGCTTTTTAGTAGCATATTGTTTAGTCTCTATGTAATCAGTTTTTTCCCTCATTCCTTTTTCTGTGGTTGATTTCTATTAATAGTTTCATGCCATCATGGTCAGAAAAGATACTTGAAACAATTTCTATTCTCTTAAGTTTGTAGAACCTTATTTCTGCTCTAATATATGGTCAATCTAGAATGTTTGATATGCACTTGAAAAGAGTGTGACTCTTGATTTTTTGGATATAATGCTATAAAACATCAACTGAGTCTAACTGTTCTATTTTATTATTTTTGTTTTTTCCTTGACAAAGATTTTGTTTTAATTTTATTTTAGTTTTTGGTTTTCCAAATGGCACCTGACAAAAGATTTTATTAAAAAAAATTGTTTTTACTTGGAGGATAATTGCTTTACAACGTTGCATTAGTTTCTGCTGTACAACAACATAAATCAGCTATAAGTATACATACACCCCCTCCCTCTTGAGCCTCCCCCCCACCCCCACCCCACCCCTCTAGGTCCTCACAGAGCACTGAGTTGAGCTCCCTGTGTTGTACAGCAGCTTTCCACTAGCTGTCTGTTTTTGGTAGTATTCATATATGTCAGTGCAACCCTTTCAGCTCTTTCAATTCATCCCACCCTGTTTTCCCCATTGTGTCCACAAGTCCATTCTCTACAACTGCATCTCCATTCCTGCCCTGCAAATAGGTTCCTCAGCACCATTTTCTAGATTACATATATGTGTTTTAATATATAAAATTTGTTTTTCTCTGTCTGACTTAATTCACTCTGTGTGACAGACTCTAGGTTCACCCACATCACTACAAATGACCCAGTTTCATTCCTTTTTATTAAGGCTGAGTAATATTCCATTTTATATATGTACCACATTATCTTTATCTGTTCATCGGTTGATAGCTATCTAGGTTGCTTCCATATCCTGGCTATTGTAAATCTGTATAGTTGCTAAGTCATGTCCAATTCTTTGTGACCCCATGGACTGCCAGGCTCCTCTGTCCATGGGATTCTCCAGGCAAGAATACTGGAGTGGGTTGCCATTTCCTCCTCAAGAGCTGTTGTAAATAGTGCTGCAATGAACACTGGGGTACATGTGTCTTTTTCAATTATGGTTTTCTCAGGGTATATGCCCAGTAGTGGGTTTACTGGGTCATATGGTAGTTTTATTCCTAGTTTCTTAAGGAGTCTTCATACTGTTCTCCATAGTGGCTGTATCAATTTACTTTCCCACCAACAGTGAAAGAGGATTCCCTTTTCTTCACATCCTGTCCGGGATTCAGTCTGTAGATTTTTTTGACAATGACCATTTTGATCCATGTGAGGTGATAGCTCATTGTGGTTTTGATTCACAATTCTCTAATAATGAGCAATGTTGAGCATCTTTTCATGTTTTTGTTGGCCATCTGTATGTATGTCTTCTTTGAAGACATTTCTTTTTAGGTCTTCTACCCAATTTTGATTGGGTTGTTTGTTTTTCTGATATTGAGCTGCATGAACTGCTTGTATATTTTGGAGATTATAAACCTTTGTCAGTTGCTTCATTTGCAATTATTTTCTTCCATTCTGAGGGTTGTCTTTTCATTTTGTTTATGGTCTCCTTTGTTGTGCAAAAGCTTTTAAGTTTAATTAGATCCCATTTGTTTATTTTTATTTCCATTACTCCTGGAGGTGGGTCAAAGAAGATCTTGCTGTGATTTATGACAAAGAGTGTCCTGCCTTTGTTGTCCTCTAAGAGTTTTATAGTGTCTGGCCTTACATTTAGGTCTTTCATCATTTTGAGTTTATTTTTGTATGTGGTGTTAGGAAGTGTTCTAATTTCATTCTTTTACATGTAGCTGTTCAGTTTTCCTGGCACCACTTATTGAAGAGGCTGTCTTTTCTCCATTATATATTCTTGCCTCTTTGGTCAAAGGTAAAGTGCCCATAGATGCATAGGTTTATCTCTGAGATTTCTGTCCTGTTCCATTGAACTGTGTTTCTGTTTTTGTGCCAGTGCCATACTGTCTTGATTACTGTAGCTTTGTGGTATAGTCTGAAGTCAGGGAGGTTGATTCCTCCAAGTCCATCTTTCTTTCTCAAGATTGCTTTGGCTATTCAGAGTCTTTTGTATTAACAAACAAATTGTAAAATTTTTTGTTCTAGTTCTGTGAAAAATGTCATTAGTAATTTAATAGGGATTGCACTGAATCTGTAGAGTGTTTGGGATAGTACAGTCATTTTCACAATATTTATTCTTCCAATTCAAGAACATAGTATCTCTCTCCATTTAGTCATCTTTGATTTCTTTCCTCATTGTTTTATAGTTTTTTGCGTACAAGTCTTTTGTCTCCTAAAGTAGGTTTATTGATTTTTTTTCTATTGTTCTTTTAATCTCTATTTCATTTCCTCTCTGATCTTCACTATTTCCTTTCTTCTGTTGCCTTTAGGTTTTGTTTGTTGTTCTTTTTCTAATTATTTCAGGTGGTAGGTTATGTTATTTAATTGAGATTTTTCTTGGTTTGTTTTTTGTTTGTTTGTTTGAGGAAAGCCTGTATCACTTTGAACTTCTCTCTGGGAACCACTTTTGCTGCATCTCATAGATTTTGTATGGTTGCTTTCATTGTCATTTGTTTCAAGTTATTTTTTTCAATTGCTCTTAGATTTCATTGTTGACTCATTGGTTTCATCAGTATCATGCCATTTAGTCTCCATGTAATCAGTTTTTTATCATTTTCTTTTTCTGTGACTGACTCTAATTTCATGCCATTGTTGTCAGAAAAGATGCTTGAAATGATTTCTGTATTCTTAAATTTATTGAGATTTGTTTCTGCCCTAGTATGTGGTCTATCCCAGGGGATGTTCCAAGTATACTTGAAAAGAATATTCTTATTCAATCTGCCACTCTGGGTTTTTTGGATGTAATGTCCTGAAATTATCAGCTAAGTCTAACTATTGTATCATTTAGGATCTCTGTTGCCTTCTTGTTTTTCTCTCTAGAAGATCTGTCCGTTGATGTCAGGGTGGGTGCTAAATTCTTCCACTATTATTGTATACCTGCCAGTTTCCCCTTTTACATCTGTTAGTATTTGTTTATGCATTTGAGTGTTCCTAGGTTGGGTTGCATATATGTTGACAACTATAATATCCTCTTCTTATATTGATCCTTTTATCATTGTATAGTGTCCTTTTTCTTTGTGGCCTTTGTTTCAAAGTCTGTTTTGTCTAATACAAGTGCTCCAACCCCCACTCTTTTGTCCTTTTTGTTCACATGAAATCTGTTTTTCCATCCCCTCAATGTTCAATGTATGTGTGTATGTTCCCCTGAAGTGGGCCTCTTGTAGACAGTATACAGTAGGCTTTTGTTTTCTTATTCAATCTGCCACTCTGTGTTTTTCAATTAGAGCATTTAGTCCATTGACATTTCGATAAAAATTGATAAATATATATTTATTGCTTTTTTGAACCTTGTTTTCTTGTTGATTCTGCATTTCATTTCTTTCTTTTTGTTTTTTTTCTCTGGTGGTTTGATAACTTCTTTCTATTTTATGCTTGTGCTCACTTTCATTTTTATGAGTTTGTCATATGTTGCTGACTTGTGGTTGCCCTGTTTTTGAAGTATGTTAATTCCTTCCCATATCTACTTGCATTATCAGTTCAGTTCAGTCCCTCAGTTGTATCTGACGCTTTGCGGCCCCATGAATTGCAGCACACCAGGCCTCCCTGTCCATCACCAACTCCCAGAGTTCACTCAGACTCACGTCCATCGAGTCGGTGATGCCATCCAGCCATCTCATCCTCTGTTGTCCCCTTCTCTTCCTGCCCCCAATCTCTCCCAGCATGAGTCTTTTCCAATGAGTCAACTCTTCGCATGAGGTGACCAAAGTACTGGAGTTTCAGCTTTAGCATCAGTCCTTCCAAAGAACACCCAGGACTGATCTCCTTTAGAATGGACTGGTTGGATCTCCTTGCAGTCCAAGGGACTCTCAAGAGTCTTCTCCAACACCACAGTTCAAAAGCATCAATTCTTCAGCGCTCAGCTTTCTTCACAGTCCAACTTTCACATCCATACATGACCACTGGAAAAACCATAGCCTTGACTAGACGGACCTTTGTCAGCAAAGTAATGTCTCTGCTTTTGAATATGCTATCTAAGTTGGTCATAAATTTCCTTCCAAGGAGTAAGCGTCTTTTAATTTCATGGCTGCAGTCACCATCTGCAGTGATTTTGGAGCCCAGAAAAATAAAGTCTGACACTGTTTCCACTGTTTCCCCATCTATTTCCCATGAAGTGATGGGACTGGATGCCAGGATCTTAGTTTTCTGAATGTTGAGCTTTAAGCCAAATTTTTCACTCTCCACTTTCACTTTCATCAAGAGGCTTTTTAGTTCTTCACTCTCTGCAATAAGGTGTCATCTGCATATCTGAGGTTATCGGTATTTCTCCTGGCAATCTTGATTCCAGCTTGTGCTTCTTCCAGCCCAGCGTTTCTCATTATGTACTCTGCATATAAGTTAAATAAGCAGGATGACAATATACAGCCTTGACGTTCTCCTTTTCCTATTTGGAACCAGTCTGTTGTTCCATGTCCAGTTCTAACTGTTGCTTCCTGACCTGCATATAGGTTTCTCAAGACGCAGGTCAGGTGGTCTGGTACTCCCATCTCTTTCAGAATTTTCCACAGTTTATTGTGATCCACACAGTCAAAGGCTTTGGCATAGTCAATCAAGCAGAAATTTTTTTTTTTCTGGAGTTCTCTTCCTTTTTCGAGGATCCAGCGGATGTTGGCAATTTTATCTCTGGTTCCTCTGCCTTTTCTAAAACCAGCTTGAACATCTGGAAGTTCATGGTTCACATATTGCTGAAGCCTGGCTTGGAGAAATTTGAGCATTACTTTACTAGCGTGTGACATGAGTGCAACTGTGCGGTAGTTTGAGGATTCTTTGGCATTGCCTTTCTTTGGGATTATGGTCATTTAGGCTTAAACACATTCTTTAAAAAAAAGACTACATTTTATTACTCTCCTACCTCACATTTTATGGTTTTGATGTCTTCTTTTACATCTTTATGTTTATTATTTTGGTTTTCATTGTGGTAATGATTGCTTTTCACAAGATTTTTAAAATTTAAAAATCTGTCTGCTGGCTTATTTAAGTGATTTACTTTCCAATTGTGGTTTTCTCTTTCCTATAGCTTCTTGCTTCTTTTCTATTTAGAGAAGACCTTTCAATATTTCTGTCAGATTTAGTAGTGCTGTTGTGTTCTTTAATTTTTGCTTGTCTGAGAAATTCTTTATCTCTTCTTCTATTCTAAATTATAATCTTGTTGAGTAGAATATCCTAGGTTGCAGATTCTTCCTTTCAGGACTTTAAATATGTCTTGACCCTCCCTTCTTGCTTGTAACATATCTGTTCAGGAATCAGTTGATAGCTTTATGGGAGTTCCTTGTAATTAACTATTTTTCTCTGGCTGCCTTTAGAATTCTCTTTAACTTATACCATTTCAATTATAATGTGTCTTGGTGTAGGTCTATTTGGGTTCATCTTGTTTGGGACCCTCTGTGCTTCCTGTACTTAGATATCTGTTTCCTTCTTTAGGTTTGGAAGTTTTCAGCCATAATTTCTTCAAGTGCATTTTTTATCCCCTTTCCTCTTCTCCTTCTGGAATCTCTATTATGCATAGATTGGCATAGGTCTTTTATATTGCTTTCATTTGTTTAAAATTTGGCTTTCTGTCTGAAGAAGAACTAAAAAGCCTCTTGAAGAAAGTAAAAAAGGAGAGTGAAAAAGTTGGCTTAAAGCTCAACTTTCAGAAAACTAAGATCATGGCATCCAGTCCCATCACTTCATGGCAAATAGATGGGGAAATAGTGGAAACAGTGTCAGACTTTATTTTGGGAGGCTTTAAAATCACTGCAGATGGTGATTGCAGCCATGAAATTAAAAGACGCTTACTCCTTGGAAAGAAAGTTATAATTACTTTGTCAACAAAAGTCCATCTAGTCAAGGCTATGGTTTTTCCAGTAGTCATGTATGGATGTGAGAGTTGGACTATAAAGAGAGCTGAGCACCAAAGAATTGATGGTTTGGAACTGTGGTGTTGGAGAAGACTCTTGAGAGTCCCTTGGAGCACAAGGAGATCCAACCAGTCCATTCTAAAGGAGATCAGTCCTGGGTGTTCATTGGAAGGACTGATGCTAAAGCTGAAACTCCAATACTTTGGCCACCTCATGCAAAGAGTTGACTCACTGGAAAAGACCCTGATGCTGGGAAAGATTGAGGGCAGGAGGAGAAGGGGACGACAGAGAATGAGATGGTCGGATGGCATCATCGACTCAATGGACATGGATTTGGGTGGACTCCAGGAGTTGGTGATGGACAGGGAGGCCTGGGGTGCTGCAGTTCATGGGGTCTCAAAGAGTCGGACACAACTGAACTGGTTCAGTCTCCTGTGGGGTTACTGCTCCTTTCCCCTGGGTCTTGGTGCATGCAAGGTTTTGTTTGTGTGCTCCAAGAAAGGAGTCCATTTCCCCCAGTCATATGAAGTCCTGTAATTAAATCCCACTAACCTTCAAAGTCAGATTCCTTGGGGATTCCCATTCCCTTTGTTGGATCCCCAGGCTGGGAAGCCTGATGTGGAACTAAGAAGAACCTTCACAACAGTGGGAGAATTTCTTTGGTATTATTGTTCTCCAGTTTGTGGGTTGCCCACCCAGAAGATATGGGATTTGATTTTTATCATGATTGTGCCCATCCTACAGTCTTGTTGCAGTTTCTCCTGTGTCTTTGGATGTGGGGTATCTTTTTTTGGTGGATTCCAGTGTCCTCCTGTTGATGGTTGTTCAACAGCTAGTTGCAATTTTGGTGCTCTCACAGGAGATGAGCGCATGGCCTTCTACTCTGCCATCTTGAACCACTAATCTGCATTTCTGTCAATGTTGTTGTTGTTCAGTTGCTCAGTCATGTCTGACTCTTTGTGACCCCATGAACTGCAGCATGCCTGGCCTCCCTGTCCCTTACTCTTCTCTCCTGGAGTTTGCCCAAGTTCACATCCATTGCATTGGTGATGCCATCCAGCCATCTCAACCTCTGATGCCCTCTCATCCTTTTGCCCTCAATATTTCCCAGCGTCAGGGTCTTTTCCAATGAGTTGGCTGTTCATATCAGACGATCAAAATACTGGAGCTTCAGCATCAGTCCTTCCAACAAATATTCCTGATTAATTTCCTTTAAGATTGACTGGTTTGATCTCTTTGTTAGTCATCTCCGGCCCCACAGTTCAAAGGCATCAATTCTTTGGCTCTCTGCCTTCTTTATGTTCCAGCTCTCACAATGGTACATGACCACTGGGAAGACCGTGGCCTTGACTTTACAGACCTTTGTCGGCAGAGTGATGTCTCTGCTTTTCAACACACTGTCTAAGTTTGTTATTGCTTTCCTGCCAAGAAGCAGTCCTTTTCGGATTTCACGGCTGCAGTCATGCTCAGTGATTTTAGAGCGCAAGAAGATGAAATCTGTCAGTTTCCACCTTTCCCCCTACTATTTGCCATGAAGTAATGGGGCCGGATGCCATGATCTTAGTTTTTTTTTTTTTTAATATTTAGTTTCAAGCTGGCTTTTTTACTATCCTTCTTTACCCTCATCAAAAGGTTCTGTCAGTAGACATTCTTAATTCTTTCAGGAGTTTCACTGTCTCCTTTTTGAACTGGGTGTCTTGTCAGACTGAAGAGATCTGTTCCGTTGTTCTTTCAGGGAAATTCTCTTGATCTTTTAACTGGGAGCGGTTCCTTTGCTTCTTCATTTTTTTCTTATATTTCTCTTACTCTGAGTTTAGGAAAAAACAATTATCTACTGTAGTCTCAGAGAGCTATTTTTGTGTGAGATCCTGCACATGTAGCTTGCATGGGTTTAATATTTTTGGTCTGAAGGCTGTTTTTAGTATGGATGTCTGTTCCATTTTTCCTCAGCATGTGCTGACCATTATTCCCTTAATTGGAGGAGTAGGTGTGGTGGCTGGTGCCTTCCCCGAGAGCATGTGGCAGCAGCATGGAACTCATGTTTAGAGTCAGTAAAAATATTTAATTTTTTCTCCTTCCCTGATTGCAAAACTCTCGTTCATACAATTAGCTCAGACGATGTCTGGGTGTCAGGGCCTTGGCTTCTGTGCCTTCAACTAGACCGACATGGCATACACTGCCTTTCAGGTTACCATGGCTGTAAAACCACTCCCGTCAATAAACCATTTGTCCTCAGGGCTGTCAAAAGGTTCATGTAAATGATCAGACCTGCTGGAGTAACTTTTTTCTATGGTCTCTATACACTGATGCAACATATTTCCATTCTTAACAGCTGGAAGCACAGTTGCAAGGTTCAAGGTTTGACATAACTTTAAGGGAATGTTGGGGGTATCCAATAGAGCGTGACATCTATTAACCTTCCCCTAGTCAACCAATGATGTCCTTTGATCTCCAGCACAGATTGTACCTGCTGCTGCTGCTGCTAAGTCACTTCAGTCGTGTCTGACTCTGTGAGACCCCATAGACAGCAGCCCACCAGGCTCCCCCATCCCTGGGATTCTCCAGGCAAGAACACTGGAGTGGGTTGCCATTTCCTTCTCCAATGCATGAAAGTGAAAAGTGAAAGTGAAGTCCCTCAGTCATGTCCGACGCTTAGTGACCCCACGGACTGTAGCCTACCAGGGTCCTCTGTCCATGGGATTTTCCAGGCAAGAGTACTGGAGTGGGGTGCCATTGCCATCTCCGGATTGTACCTGATGACGGGTTAATCCATCTAAGTGTTGTCCCAGGGTGAACTTGGAAGCTCATTAACCAACAGCTGTGGCTGCTACTGCCTGCAGGAAGCTTGGCCATCCCAGAGCCATTGGTCTCTGTTCTGGTCCAACCTTTGGGCCAGAACTCCTAGTGCTGTCATGAAGGTATAGGGTAAAGGGCTTATCCAAATTTGGAAGCCCTGTTGCTGGTGCTTTACTCAGCTCAGTCTTTAGAGTCTTAAAGGCCTGCTGGTGGTCCTTAATCCACTGAAGAGGTTCCCTTTCTCCTCCCTTTAGAGCATCATATTGGGGTTTTGCTGTATGTACATCCTTAGTCGCTTAGTCGTCTCTGACTCTTTGTGACCCTGTTCACTGTAGCCTACCAGGCTCCTCTGTCCATGGGATTTCCCTGGCAAGAATACCGGAGTAGGTTGCCATTTTCTTCTCTAGGGGATCTTTCCAACCCGGGGATCGAACCTGTGTCTCTTGCATTGGCAGGCTGATTCTTTACCCATGAGCCACCAGGAAGTTGGGGTTTTGGTACAAAGCCATGATCTGGAGTCCAGATAGGACAGAACCCAGCATCCCTAGAAAGCCTCTGATCCACCTCTTTGTGGTTGGAGGTGGTAATGCCCTCATTGCTGCTTTCAATCTATGGCCAGAGCTCGTGCCCCAGGGGTCAAAACAAATCCTAAATACTATGAGATCTGACCTTTGGTCTGGGAGACTTTACATCCCCTTTTTCCCAGAAAACTTAGGACTTTAACAGTGTTTTGATCTGAATCTTGCTTTGTTACACTACTTATCAATCAATCATCAACTTTTTGTAGCAGAGTTCCCTTCTCAAGGCTCATTTCCCTCAGCTCCCTTGCTAACACATTTCCAGAAAGATGGGGAAACCCTATGGAAAACCCTATGGAAGCACTGTCCAGGTATATTGGGTAGCCTCCAGGGCAAATGGGTCCCTCCATTCAAAGGCACCTGGAGACTTTTGCAGACGCTCCCCGGCGCCGGGCATGGGCGCCGCCGCCGTCGGTCCCCGGGCCGGATTCCGCGCGCGGTGGCCCTGAGGCGCTCAGCTGCCGGGGTCTGCTGAAGGCCGCACCATGAACAGCCGGAGGAGGCCAGTGAAGAAGGACAGCGAGGCCTTGGAGATTTCCATCCCCTTCGATGAGACGCCCCACCTGGACCCGCAGATCTTTTACAGCCTGAGCCCCTCTAGGGGGAACTTCGAGGCCTGTCGGAGGCTGCCTCCCCTACAGCGGCCCTGATGAACAGCGTCCGGGCCCAGCTGCACCTGGCCCTGGAGAGGAACTCCTGGCTGCAGAAGCGCATTGAGGACCTGGAGGAGCAGCGGGACTTCCTGCGGTGCCAGCTGGACAAGTTTATTTCCTCTGCCCGCCTGGACGCAGACGACCACTGCCGGGGGAAGCCCAGGCCTCGGCGGGCCGAGGGGGACAGCCGAGGGGGGACCGGGGGCGAGGCCTCAGACCCCGAGTCAGCTGCCTCCTCCCTCAGCGGAGCATCTGAAGAAGGCAGCACCGTGGGGAGGAAGAGGCAGAAGCAGAAAGGAGGCCCAGGCAGGCGGCGCTTCGGGAAGCCCAAGGCCCGGGAGAGGCAGCGGGTGAAGGACGCAGATGGTAAATTAAAAAAAAAAAAAAAAAAAGGCACCTGGAGAAGGAAATGGCAACCCACTCCAGTATTCTTGCCTGGACAATCCCATGGACAGAGGAGCCTGGTGGGCTATATAGTCCATGGGGTCGCCAAGAGTCAGACATGACTGAGGGACTATATAACAACAACATTCAAAGGCAAAAAGGCTTTAAGAGTCTGGAGGTCAGGGAATACAGAAATGCATCTCTGAGGTCCAAAATTGAGAAATACTGGGTTATCCCTGGCACTTGGTTGAGGAGGGCATATGGGTTTGTCACTAGCAGGTGAATAGGGATGACTGCCTCATTCACTACTCATAAGTCTTGAGCAAACCAATCTTCCCTGTGAGCCTTCTGAATGGGGAGGATCAGGGTGACACAAGGGGATTGGCAGGGCCTAAAGAGTCCATATTTTATGGAATTTGGTGAGCCGAAGTTGGATCCCTCTCAGGGCCTCAGGCTTTAAAGGATATTATCTCTTGCAGAGGTGTTTTTCCCCAGGCCTTCATCTTATTTCTATCAGAGGAAACTGTTTTGCCCTTTCTGACACTGAGGTATCCCAAACTGCAGGATCCACCTGTTCTCTGATTTCTTGGGGGATGTCTTGGGGAATTTTGACGCCCAACTGGTAGGTCATCTGGAGCTCCTAATATGCATTCTCTATTCAGATTCTTTACCTCCTTGGACTTCACCTTGTCCTAAGAAATGTGTGCTCCATTGCTCAGTCATGTCCAACTCTTTGGGACCCTATAGACTGTAGCCCACCAGACTCCTCTGTTCATGGAATTTTCCAGGCTTGGAGTGGGTTGCCATTTCTTCCTCCATAGGATTTTCCCTACCCAGGGATCAAACCCTAGTTTCTTGTGTCTCCTGCATTGACAGGCAGGTTTTTTACCACTGTACCACCTGAACATACTTGTTCCTAACTTATTTAGCAAATCTCTCCCAAGGAGGGGGACAGGGCATTCTGGCATATACAAGAAGGAATGTGTAATAATAATGGGCCCAATTCTGCAGGCAAAGGGAAATGTAAATTACCCTACTTTTGGCTGTCTATCAACTCCCATCGCAGTATATCATGGTCGGAGAGAGCTGGCCAAGTCAGAACAGAGCAGGTAGCTCCAGTGTCTACAAGACATTCATTTCTCCTCCCTGCCACATCAAGGGTGACGTGAAGCTCCGCTGATGTAATGAGGATGGATTGAGTGGGATCTGGAAGCTAGCAGGCACTCATCCCCTTCAGTTTGTATGTGGGAATCTCTCATCTGAGAGATTTGCGAGGAACTGGGGTCAGTTGGGGTTGTCCCTTGGGCATCCCACAGGAGGGTGGTTAGGACATTCTCCCTCCCAGTACACTTTCTGCTGACAAAAGGAACATTAGTTCAGGCCCAGGTGGCTTCTTGGCTGTTTGTCCAGGCTTCTCAGCCCTCTAGAGTCCCCTTGATGTGTGGGGTGAATCAGAGCAGCCAAAAGCTGTGTTTTCTTTATTAGCCTCTTACTTTTATTGTCCGCCTCTATTAAGTCTCAGTTATTACTGTCAACTGAGAAAAAAAAATGCACAACACAAGAGCTATGAGTTAAGTTTTATTTGGGGCCAACTGAAGACTATAGCCCGGGAGACAGCATTTTAGATAGCCCTAAGAAACTGCTCCAGAAAGGTAGTGGAGGAAGGGGAAGTCAGTATGTATGTGATTTTGGTGAAGAGGGAGTTACGTGCAATTAAGCACACATTTCTGCAGAAGGTTGCTGCTACTCTCTTGAAGCTTACTGCTAGTTATGAGGAGCAGACATCACCATTTGTGATCTTAGTGCTTTCTAGATATGAGCTGTAAGAATTGGACTCTTAAAATTTTCTCCTAAAAATATATAACTTTCTGAAGACCTGTTCTGCCAGTTTTTCCCAGAGCACAGAGTGCCTTATTCATGGTCTTCATTCTGAACTCCTTTCAGGGTGTGTTGAAAGTCAGCAACTGCAGTGGCTTAATCCTTATAGAGGCAAATGGCAAGTGCCAATTTTTAGTGGCCAGGACCCCATCATAGTAATAAATTTGGTCATGGTTTGGGAGGCATTTCATCCCACAGTGCTAGGAATTCTCATTCCCAGATCTGGCAAAGATTTCATTGACAGGCCATTCAGTGTGCTGTTATTACTGGCCTAGGCTTTAACAGTAGCCAAAAGTCTCTGGACTACCTGTCTTACTGGCCTCTTATGGTTCAGAGACATATTATATTCCCTCTTGTTGCTTCTTTACATATCTAGAGTTCAGTTCAGTTCAGTCGCTCAGTTGTGTCCGACTCTTTGCGACCCCATGAATCGCAGCACGCCAGGCCTCCCTGTCCATCACCAACTCCCAGAGTTCACTCAGACTCATGTCCATCAAGTCAGTGATGCCATCTCATCCTCTGTCTTCCCCTTCTCCTCCTGCCCTCAATCCCTCCCAGCATCAGAGTCTTTTCCAATGAGTCAACTCTTCCATGAGGTGGCCAAAGTACTGGAGTTTCAGCTTTAGCATCATTCCTTCCAAAGAAATCCCAGGGCTGATCTCCTTTAGAATGGACTGGTTCAGTCCAAGGGACTCTCAAGAGTCTTCTCCAACACCACAGTTCAAAAGCATCAATTCTTCAGTGCTCAGCTTTCTTCACAGTCCAACTCTCACATCCATACATGACCACTGGAAAAACCATAGCCTTGACTAGATTACAATCACTGATCTCATATAGAACTGTATATCTGGTCAACAGCTTCAAGTAACCTGGTCATCATTATTTTTATTGGAGCCTCAATCACACATTTGGTAATGCAAGAAACAATAATCTTGTAAAACAGTCAAAATACAAATGATACATCTAATATCATTACTAGAGTTGTAATATTTAAGCCAAGAGCTTCCTTTACAAACCAGTTTTTGAAGAAGTCATCAGGACTAGGGAGCGTGTCACTTAAGGCAGAAATCTGATTTTTCATATTGTTCATTAAGCATGTTACATTAGAGGATTCATCAGGTATGAAAACACAGCATTCAGTATGAATTATGGCATAGGTGTCTCCCTGAAATGTTGTAAGGATGTCAAGGGCCATGCGATTTTGTAGCACTGTTTGAAGAAAAACAGTGGAGACCTCAGAATTCAGTAGGTTAATACTCTGATTACTATCATGTAAAGCCTCTTGAGTAAATTTTGTTAAGGTTTTCATATGACTGCTTGGCTTCCCAGGTGGCACTAGTAGTAAAGAATTTGCCTGCCAATGCAGGAGATGCAAGAGATGTGGATTCGATCTCTGTGTCAGGGAAGATCCCCTGAAGAAGGAAATGGCAATTCGCTCTAGTATTCTTGCCTGGAAAATTCCATGGACAGAGGATCCTGGTGGGCTATTTAGTCCATGGAGTTGCAAAGAGTCAGATATGACTGAACACACATCTTTCAATCCTATTGAAGGCACAAAAATAGCTGTTAAATTATCATATTAGCAGAATACAGATCTCTTCACCCATCAGGCTTGTACCAATGGTAAATTGGCTGGGACCACCTCTGAATTGTTACACTATGACTTTGAGTCAAAGAGGATCCTAGGATACATCTTCTTATCCATCCTGGGATACCTGTCCAAACCAAGACCACATATTAGTACCACAAATCTACTGACTTTCTTTAGGTGCAGCCCACTGAATCTCTGGTCATCTGACTCAATCTGTACTGTACCAGTCCTTATCTCTAAGGATAATAATATGTAGGCATTGTTCATAAGGCACCCACCCTGATTTTCTAATGTTACTAGGCTGACCATCCTTAGTATGATTTAACTGTTCCAAGATAGAGGAGCCTTATAGACCATACCCTGGTGTAAACCACATAAATCTATCCCATAATTGTGGGAGGTTTCCTTCTAACAAATGGGAGGTTATGGTTTTTTATTGAGATTTAGGTCATTTTTCTGATTGAACTTGAGTGGTCAAAAAAGAAAATTCATACTTATGGTCAGAGTCAGAGCAGATATTATTAATTGGCCAGGTGAAGAAATCTCACCTAGTAATATTAGTAGCTAGAACAGGACTGGATTTTCTTTCTTCTAAAATAAATTTCCTAAGGGCCATCCAATCAGAGCCTGGGAGAGGAGAAATCCACCAAGGTAACCCAGAGTTACTAGACATAGGTAATTGGCCACAAATCCAACAGCTGGATTGATTTTTAAAGTTAACAGGATCCTGCTCGTGATTTAAAAAAAAAAAAATTTATTTGTATGCAAAGGTCCAAGAAGTCAGGGAAACACTTAACGATCATACGGTCAGATCCAGGATCTCAGGTTGTCAACTCCCGATTTCATCATCTTCTCGTCCAGTAGGTGTGTAGTTTCTCCTCTGTTTGACTGTTGTTTTAAAGTAAGTTTGAGGTCAGCAGTCTTTCTGTAAACCAGTCCAGTGCAGGGCCCCTTTTTAAGTGGGAAATATGAATCTAAGCGTCAGGTCCCTTTAGTTTTGCTGCACAGGAACTAGTTAAGAGCTCCTGATGAGGGCCTTTCCACCTGGGTTGTTTGGCTCCTTTAATTAACGTCTTTTCTGATATACATAATCTTCAGGTTGTAGATCATGGAGTATATGATCTTCATCCAAAGATAGATTACTTTTATGAGCTTCAGAAACAAGCTTAGAATGTTCTTTTAAGAGTTTGAGCTTTTACATTTGTAACATGTCCCCTTTTAATAATACAGGTTCATACAGTCCTTCATCCAGTCTCATTGGTCTCGCTTGGGAGACAAATGATATTTCTTAGGTTGAGGAGGACCAGCGGAAGGGCCTTTGGCCAGGGTAAGGAATAAGCATCTATAGTTTTATAGCCAAATGACTTTTAATTGTTCCATTTGTTCTTTCTAATAGCCCAGAGGACAGGGGATGGTAAGCAGAATAGGAATGCTGCGTAATTGGCCAGATTTAGCAAATTTCCTGACAATTCGTCCAGTAAAATTGGTTCCCCTATCACTATGCATTTTTGTAAGAACTCTCCAAATGGGAATTACCCTCTCTAATATTAATTTGCCTAACGACTAGCACAGTGGCTCTTCTGCATGGGAGCACCTCAACCTGATGTGAAAACATGCAGACCATGACAAGTACATTCTGGTAACCTTGAGTGGGGGGCATTTGGATAAAATCAGTCTGCCAAAGTTCAAAAGGGTGGCCTGAAAACTATGTAATGGCTTTCCTGGGTTGTATTTTAGACATGTGGTGCATTTAGAATAAATTATCTGAGCTTTGATGAAGGAAAGCTTCCAGAAATATTGTTTACCCCATGGTACCATCTTATCTGGGTTCCAGTGAGTTAACTCATGAATATATTGTAAAATGGGGGTATTGAGCTCCAAACGGAAGCATAGGCTTTCCATTTGGGCCTACCCAGAGCCCTTTGTTGGAATCAAATCTTCCTCCTTTTTGTTTCCACACCATTTTCTCCATTTGGTGCCATTTCCTAAAAATTTAACAGGGTGTTTGTCAGTAAGGTTACTGAGAGACTGAAAAAAAACAGCTGTTAGTTGACTGTTACCATTCTGCAGAGCTGCTGTCTTGGTGGTGCGATCGACTAAAGAGTTCCCTTTTGTTTCTGTGGTCTCAGTGACCTGATACCTTAATAATAGCCAAGGCACTTGGTAGCAGAATCGCATCCACTAATTCTGCATCTTGTCTTCCGTTTTTAACAGGCTGCCCTGAGAATGTTAAAAATCCTCTTTGTTTCCAAAGCACACCAAAATCAAGTGCTTCCCCAAAAGCGCAGCAGCTATGGGCATAACTCTTAGTGGATTTCCCTTTTGGCACTGGCAGGCTCTTGTTAGTGCTATTAATTCAGCCTGTTGGGCAAAAGAGCCATTAGGTAAGGGAACTTTCTCAAGGACTGATAATGGAGAAATGACAGCATAACCATCCTGCTACTTTCTATGAGATGTCTGCAGATACAAACCATCAGTAAATATTATAAAAGCAGGATTATCCACAGGGCTTTATTGAAGATGGATCCTGGGAGATAAGAGTGTGTCAGTTAAAACAATACAATTGGGGACTTCCCTGGTGGTCCGGTGGCTAAGACTCTGTGTTCCCATTGCAGGAGGCCTGGGTTCAATCCCTGGTCAGGGAACTAGATCCCACATGCTGTAACTAAGAGTTCACATGCCATAACTAAAGATCCCCATGCTGCAACTAAGACCCAGAGCAGCCAAATAAATATTTTAAAAAAACAATACAATCATGTTTTTCATCATTGACATCTGATTCCTTTGGTAGCAAGGTGGCTGGATTAAGCTTGTATCCATGAACAGTTACATTCAGTGAGAACAATACAATCTCATGGGAAGTTAATCAACTTGCTGAATAATGGGTGTGTGTGATGAGAGTTTAGTAAGGCTTCCACAGAGTGAGGAACAGCGATAGTAAGAGGGTGACTCCTGACTATCTTCTGTGACAGCCCAGAGGCAGGGGGAAGGCCCCTAGCTACCAACTCTAGCCATTGGCTATAATATTCTATTGGTCGATAGTAACCACCATGTTGCTGGGTTAGTCCTCTTAGTAAGTCCCTCTTTTTTCAGGAACAAAGAGGGCGAAGGGTAGATCATAATTTGGATGCCCCAGGACTGGGGCCTTGGCCAGAAGTTTTTTAAAGGTCTCCATGGCTGGCAATGGCACCCCACTCCAGTACTCTTGCCTGGAAAATCCATGGACAGAGGAGCCTGGTAGGCTGCAGTCCATGGGGTCGCTAAGAGTCAGACACGACTGAGCAACTTCACTTTCACTTTTCACTTTCATGCACTGGAGAAGGAAATGGCAACCCACTCCAGTGTTCTTGCCTGGAGAATCCCAGGGACGGGGAAGCCTTGTGGGCTGCTGTCTCTGGGGTCGCACAGAGTCAGACATGACTGAAGCGACTTAGCAGCAGCAGCAGCATGGCTTCAGAATGTTCTACATCCCAGCAAAGAAGTTCAGGTTGGTTTTGTTTGAACAAATTATACACCATCTCCTGGAGTTTGCCCAAGTTCATGTTCAGTGTATCGGTGATGCCATCCAGCCATCTCACCCTCTGACGCCCTCTTCTCCTCCTGCCCTTTATCTTTCCCAGCATCAGGGACTTTTCCAGTGAGTTAATCTGTTTGCATTGGATGACCCAAATACTGGAGCACCAGCATCAGTCCTTCCAATGAATGTTCAGGGTTGATCTCCCTTAAGACTGACTGGTTTGATCTCCTTGTTGTCCAAAGGATTTTTAGGAGTCTTCTCCAGCACCAGTTTGAAGGCATCAATTCTTTGGCACTCTGCCTTCTTTATGGTCCAGCTCTCACAACCGGACATGGCCACTGGGAAGACCATAGCTTGTGAGCTTAATTCCTCTAGGCATCACCCTAGAATCTCTCCAGTGCTCTAGCTATTTCAGTTTCTCCCTTTAGCAGTCTAAGAGCACTGCAGGTGCTTGAATCATGAATGACCGATTCTTATAATGACCCCCAGATAAGCAAGGACTCTGCCTCCACAATTCCTGTAAATTTCTTAGTTGCCTAAGATAGCTGTAAGGAGTCCTTACAGCTGGAGGCTCCTCCTCCATCCTGGGAGTTCTGTCCCTTTCCTTTGGAGCAGAAGTTCTTAGGTAATATCTTCACTTTTATCCTGACAAATTCTACTGAGGCAATTGAGGCAAAGCATCAGATCAGCCTCTTAACCTAACCACTCAGCACAGACCACTCCATCTCCTATAACTGAGCAAACTCCAGTATTTCTCAAGCAGGCTCCTCCAGTACCTTTGACTGCTTGGGTATTCCCTGGTATCTTTCAACCAGGCCCTCCACTACCTTTTAACTGGGAGGTTGCGTAACTGTTGTACACTGCCAAATAAAAATCAGGATCATCAACCAGTATGGGAGATCCAAGAACCAGGAGAGTCTTACTGAAATTCATTTGGACTCCCTGAGGAGGTGGACAGTGCAGGGGGCCTCTGCTGGTGCCAAGGCTCCAGATCCTTGTAGAGTTCAGACAGAGGAGAGAAGTCTGCTCTGGGTCCCTTTGTGGTCACCAAAACTATCAACTCAGAGGGGGAAAAGCACAATATGAGTTGTGAGTTAAGTTTTATTTCTGGGCAAAATGAGGACTACAGCCCAGGAGATAGCATTTCGGAGAGCTCTGAGAAGCTGCTCCAAAGGGGTAGGGGAAGGTCAGTATATATGTGATTTCAGTGAAGGGGGAGTTCATGCAATCAAGCACATACAATTTTTGCAGAAGGTTGCTGCTAGTCACAAGGAACAGGTGTCACCATTTATGATTTTGGTGTTTTTCTAGATATGAGGAGATACAAGAATTGGGCTTGGGCTTTCCTGGTATTCCAGTGGTTGAGAATGCAAACCTTGCAATGCAGGGGGCATTGGTTCGATCCATGGTCTGGGAAGATCCTACATGTCACGGGGCAACTAAGCCCGTGCGCCACAACTACTGAAGCCCGTGCACCCTAAAGCTCATGCTCCACAGTAAGAGAAGCCCCTGCGCTGCAACTGGAGAGTAGCCCCAACTTGTCACAACTGGAGAAAGCCTGCATGCAGCCACAGAGACCCAGTGCAGCCAAATTAAGTAAATACAACTTTTATAAAAGAACTGGGCTTATAAGATCTTCTCCTGAAAATATCTTAACTATCTGAAGACCTCTTCTGCCAGTTTTTCCCAGAGCACAGTGCCTCTTTCCTGGTCTCCACCCTAAACTCCTTTCAGGGTGTGTTGAAGATCAGCAGCTGCAGTGGCTCCATCCTTCTAGAGGCAGATGGCAAGTGACAATTTTCAGTTGGCATTCTAGGCCTTGAAGGCCTCCTCTACCAACGTTGACAGTGGTTTGGGGGCTCAGCCTCGAGCTTTGGTAACTTTCCCCTGGTATCAGGGGTGGCCTAGATGAGAAAACGCAGGGCCAACAGAGGCCTCACTTCTGCAGACTCAGGGTCTATATTGGTGGACTTCCTGAATGCCTGTCACCCGGTTCATGATGACTGCCAGACTCATCTTTCTTGGACCTTATCATTTATAGGCTTCACCATACACCTTTCCATTCCTTCTTATAGACAAGTAATATAATGTCACATCCTAGCCCAGCCTACATGATCTTCACAGTCCCAGTCGTGAAGTTGTGGGTTGTGTTCTGAGATTGTATCCCCACCTGCCTGATAAATTTGGTGGTGTGGGTTGGTAGCCAGTAAGCCATCTATGTGGTCCCTGGCTTTTCTCGGTATATGCTGCTTTTCATCCAGGATGGAACAGTGGGCCAGAAAAACCATTGTGTCCTGCCGGGTGAGAGAGACTGCCAACCCCGGCCTGATCCATTAGTCCCTAAACTTGGCGGTGTTCTCCAAGAACCTGCCAAACCTCTCCTTACAGACTCCTAAGTCCCCCATTGAGAAGGGGAAATGCATTCTAATAATCCCTCCAGTCACATAAGCTAATTCCAGAGTGAGTGAAGGCCTGTGGGGCAAAAGTCAGTCTAACTTTGAACCTAATCGGAGCTCCATTGGACAGGGTAAGGTGGGGGCCCATGGGCTAAAGAAGATGGTGAAACAGAAGAAATGAGGGCCTGAGAAGGAGGCTCAGTAGCAGTTGAAAGAGGGGGTCCATAAGAGGTGCGGCTCCGAATCTTTTGGGGGCATCACAGGAATAGAGGCTACATACACACATGACAAGAATCCCTCAGACCAGATTCTTGATAAAGCCTCATACAAGCCTGCACATATGGGACCTCTCTCCATTTTGGACACTGCTTACAAAATAGGTCCAGTTGTAAAATGGTGTGAAAATTAATAGAATCCATTCTGTGTCCACTTCTCCTGGTCACCGGAGGCATGTTAGGGCTAGGCTGCCAAAGAAAAATCAACTTTTTAAATTGTCTAAACTGTCTCTAATTGCTTTTTAATTGAAGAACAGTTGATTTACAACATCATGCTAGTTTCAGGTTCAGCACACTGAAATATAAAATATATACATGTATATTCTTTTTCTGATTTTCCTATAACAGGTTGTTACAAAATGGGTATAGTTCCCTGTGCTATACAGTAGTTTCTTGTTTATTTTCTATGCATTGATTATAGTGTGTATATGTTCATCCCAACCTCCTAATTTAACTTTCCCCTGCTTTCCCATTTGGTAACCATAGGTTCATTTTCTGTGTCTTTGAGCCTCTTTCTGTTTTGGAAATAAATTCATTTGTATCTTTATTTGTTTCACATATAAGTGATATAATATGGTATTTGTTTCTCTCAGTCTGGCTTACTTGGGTGATAAGGTCTAGGTCAATCCATGTTGCTGCAAATGACATTATTTCATTCTTTTCATGGCTGATTGTGTTCTGTTGTGTAAGTATTACTGCATCTTCTTTACCCATTTTTCTGTTAATGGACATTTAGGTGGCTTCCACGTCTTGACTGATGTAAATGGTGCTACAGTGAACCTTGGCGTGTATGTCTCTTTTTGAATCATGATTTACTGCAGATAATGTGTCCAGGAGTGGGATTGCTGGATCACAGCTCTGTTTTTAGTTTTATAAGGAACCTCTGTATTGTTCCTCATAGGGGCTGTATCAATTAACATTCCCACAAACAGTGCAGAAGGTTCTCTTTTCTCCACAGCTTTCCCAGCATTTGTTACTTATACATTTTTGATGATGGGTACTCTGACTGGTATGAGGTGATAGTTCATTGCGATTTTGATTTGCATTTCTCTAATAATTAGCGATGGTGAGCATCTTTTCATGTGCCTGTTGGCCATCTGAATGTCTTCTTTGGAGAACTGTTTAGATCTGCCCATTTTTTGATTGGGTTTTTTTATATTGCATTGTACATGCTGTTTGTGTATTTTGGTGATTAATCCCTTGTCAGTCACATTCTTTGCAAATATTTTCTCCCATTTGTGGGTTGTCTTTTCTTTTGATTATGGTTTCCTTTGCTGTTCAAAAGCTTTTAAGTTTAATTGGGTCTCATTTGGTTTTTTGTTTTTGTTTACATTACTCTAGGAGACAGATACAAAAATACTTTGGTGTGATTTATGTCACAAAGTGTCCTGCTTCTGTTATTCTCTAGACGTTTTATAGTATCCAGTCTTACATTTAGGACTTTAGTCCATTTTGAGTTTATTTTTGTGTGTGGTGTAACCAAATGTTCTAATTTCAGTCTTTTATAGATAGCTGCCTAGTTTTCCTTGCCCCACTTATTGAAAAGACTGTGTTTTCTTCATTGTATATTCCTGCCTCCTTTGTTGTAGATTAATTGATTATAGGTGCATTGGTTTATTTCTGGGCTTTCATTTGTTACATTGGTCTATATTTCTTATTTTTGTGCCAGTCATACTGGCACTGTAGCTGTGTAGTATAGTCTGAAGCCAGGGAGCCTGATTCCTCCAGCTCTGTTTTTCTTTCTCAAGATTGCTTTGGCTATTTGGGGTCTTTATGTCTCCATACAAATTTTAAAACCTTTTGTTCTATTTCTGTGAAAAATTCCAGTGGTAATTTCACAGGGATTGCACTGAATGTATAGATTGCCTTGGGTAGTATAGTCATTTTGACAATATTGATTTTTTTAAATCCAAGAACATAGTATATCTCTCCATCTATTTGTGTCATCTTTGATTTTTTTCATCAGTGTCTTACGGTTTTCAGGATACAGGTCTTTTGTCTTTTTAGGTAGGTTTATTCCCAGGTATTTTATTCTTTTTGATATGATGGTAACTGGGGTTTTTCTCTTTCTGATCTTTCATTGTTACTGTATAGGAATGCAAGAGATTTCTGCGTATTAATTTTGTATCCTGCAATTTTACCAAATCCATTGATCAGCTCTAGTAGTGTTCTGGTAGCATCTTTAGGATTTTCTGTGTATAGAATCATGTCATCTGCAAACAGGACAGTTTTACGTCTTTTCCAATTTTGATTCCTTTTATTTCTTTTTCTTCTCTGATTGCCATGGCTGGGACTTCCAAAACTATGTTGAATAATAGTGGCAAGAGTGGGCATATCCTTACCTTGTTCCTCATCTTAGAGAAATGCTTTCTGTTTTTCACCATTGAGAATGATGTTTGCTGTGGGTTTGTTATAGATGGCGTTTATTATGTTGCCATAAGTTCCCTCTATGCCCATTTTCTGTAGAGTTTTATCATAAATGATGTTGAATTCTGTCAAAAGCTTTTCCTGCATCTATTTAGATGACCATATGGTTTTTAATTCTTCGATTTGTTAATATGATCGATTTGCATATACTGAAAAAGCCTTGCATCCCTGGGATAACTCCTACTCGATCATGGTATATGATCCTTTTAACATACTGTTGGATTCTGCTTGCCAGTATTTTGTTGAGGATTTTTGCTTCTGTATTCATCAGTGATTATTGGTCTGTAATTTTCTTTTTTGTGTGATATCTTTGTCTAGTTTTGGTATCAGGGTAATAGTGGCCTTATAGAATGAAGTTTGGAATGTTCCTTTGTCTGCAATTTTTGGAACAGTTTGAGAAGGATAGGTGTTAAGTCTTTCCTAAATGTTTGATAGAATTTGCCCATGAAGCCATCTGGTCCTAGACTTTCGTTTCTTGGAAGTTTTTAATCACAGTTTGAATTTCATTACTTGTGATTGGTCTGCTTATATTTTCTGTTTCTTCCTGGTTCAGTCTTGGAAATTTGTACTTTTCTAAGAATTTGTCCATTTCTTCCAGGTTGTCCATTTTATTGACATATAGCTGCTTGTGGTAATCTCTTATGATCCACTGTATTTCTGTGGTGTCTGTTATAATTTCTCCTCCTTTCTAATTTTATTGATCTAAATCCTCTCCCATTTTTCTTGATGAATCTGGCTAAAGGTTTATCAATTTTATCTTCTCAAGAACCAGCTTTTAGTTTCATTGATCTTTGCAATCTTTTCTCTTTTCTTTACTTCTACTCTGATATTTATGATTTCTTTCCTTTTATAATTTTAGGTTTTGTTTGTTCTTCTTTCTCTAGTTGCTTGAGGTGTAAGGTTAGGTTGTTTATTTGAGATTTTTCTTGTTTCTGGAGGTAGGGTTGTATTCCTATAAACTTCCCGCTTAGAACTGCTTTTACTGTATCCCATAGGTTTTCTGTCTCCTGTACAATGTCACAAACCTCATTCCATAGTGCATCAGGCACTCTATCTATCAGATCTAGGCCCTTAAATCTATTTCTCACTTCCACTGTATAATCATAAGGGATTTGATTTAGGTCATACCTGAATGGTCTAGTGGTTTTCCCTACTTTCTTCAATTTAAGTCTGAATTTGGCAATAAGGAGTTCATGGTCTGAGCAACAGTCAGCTCCTGGTCTTGTTTTTGCTGACTATATAGAGCTTTTCCATCTTTGGCTGCAAAGAATATAATCAATCTGATTTCAGTGTTGACCATCTGGTGATGTCCATGTATAGAGTCTTCTCTTGTGTTGTTGGAAGAGGGTGTTTGTTATGACCAGTGCATTTTCTTGGCAAAACTCTATTAGTCTTTGCCCTGCTTCATTCCGTATTCCAAGGCCAAATTTGCCTGTTACTCCAGGTGTTTCTTGACTTCCTACTTTTGTATTCCAGTCCCTTATAATGAAAAGGACATCTTTTTTTGGGTGTTAGTTCTAAAAGGTCTTGTAGGTCTTCATAGAACCGTTCAACTTCAGCTTCTTCAGCGTTACTGGTTGGGGCATAGACTTGGATTACTGTGATATTGAATGGTTTGCCTTGGAAACGAACAGAGATCACTCTGTCGTTTTTGAGATTGCATCCAAGTACTGCATTTCGGACTCTTGTTGACCATGATGGCCACTCCATTTCTTCTGAGGGATTCCTGCCCGCAGTAGTAGATATAATGGTCATCTGAGTTAAATTTACCCATTCCAGTCCATTTCAGTTCGCTGATTCCTAGAATGTTGACATTCACTCTTGCCATCTTGTTTGACCACTTTCAATTTGCCTTGATTCATGGACCTGACATTCCAGGTTCCTATGCAATATCGCTCTTTACAGCATCGGACCTTGCTTCTATCACCAGTCACATCCACAGCTGGGTATTGTTTCTGCTTTGGCTTCATCCCTTCATTCTTTCTGGAGTTATTTCTCCACTGATCTCTAGTAGCATATTGGGCACCTACTGACCTGGGGAGTTTCTCTTTCAGTATCCTATCATTTTGCCTTTTCATACTGTTCATGGGGTTCTCAAGGCAAGAATACTGAAATGGTTTGCCATTCCCTTCTCCAGTGAACCACATTCTGTCAGATCTCTCCACCATGACCCCCCCGTCTTGGGTTGCCCCACGGGCATGGCTTAGTTTTATTGAGTTAGACAAGGCTGTGGTCCTAGTGTGATTAGATTGACTAGTTTTCTGTGAGTATAGTTTCAGTGTGTTTGCCCTCTGATGCCCTCTTGCAACACCTACCGTCTTACTTGGGTTTCTCTTACCTTGGGCGTGGGGTATCTCTTCACGGCTGCTCCAGCAAAGCGCAGCCATTGATCCTTACCTTGGACGAGGGGTATTTCCTCACCGCCGCCCTTCCTGACCTTCAATGTGGGATAGCTCCTCTAGGCCCTCCTGCGCCTGCACAGCCACAGCTCCTTGGACATGGGGTTGGTCCTCCCGGCCGCCGCCCCTGACCTTGGACGCAGGGTAACTCCTCTTGTTGACGCCCCTGGCCTCGGGCATGGGTTGCTCCTCCCGGCTGCCGCCCCTGGCCTCGGGCTTAGGGGCGTAGGGTAGCTCCTCCCGGCCGCTGCCCCTGACATTGTACAGGAGACAGGGATCAAGACCATTCCCATAGAAAAGAAATGCAAAAAAGCAAAATGGCTGTCTGGGGAGGCCTTACAAATAGCTGTGAAAAGAAGAGAAGCAAAAAGCAAAGGAGAAAAGGAAAGATATAAATATCTGATTGCAGAGTTCCAAAGAATAGCAAGAGATAAGAAAGCTTTCTTCAGCGATCAATGCAAAGAAATAGAGGAAAACAACAGAATGGGAAAGACTAAGGATCTCTTCAAGAAAATCAGAGATACGAAAGGAAAATTTCATGCAAAGATGAGCTCGATAAAGGACAGAAATGGTATGGACCTAACAGAAGCAGAAGATATTAAGAAGAGATGGCAAGAATACACAGAAGAACTGTACAAAAAAGATCTTCACGACCCAGATAATCACGATGGTGTGATCACTCACCTAGAGCCAGACATCCTGGAATGTGAAGTCAAGTGGGCCTTAGAAAGCATCACTACAAACAAAGCTAGTGGAGGTGATGGAATTCCAGTTGAGCTATTCCAAATCCTGAAAGATGATGCTGTGAAAGTGCTGCAAACAATATGCCATCAAATTTGGAAAACTCAGCAGTGGCCACAGGACTGGAAAAGGTCAGTTTTCATTCCAATCCCAAAGAAAGGCAATGCCAAACAATGCTCAAACTACCGCACAATTGCACTCATCTCACACGCTAGTAAAGTAATGCTCAAAATTCTCCAAGCCAGGCTTCAGCAATATATGAACCGTGAACTTCCTGATGTTCAAGCTGGTTTTAGAAAAGGCAGAGGAACCAGAGATCAAATTGCCAACATCTGCTGGATCATAGAAAAAGCAAGAGAGTTCCAGAAAAACATCTATTTCTGCTTTATTGACTATGCCAGAGCCTTTGACTGTGTGGATCACAATAAACTGTGGAAAATTCTTCAAGAGATGGGAATACCAGACCACCTGACCTGCCTCTTGAGAAATCTGTATGCAGGCCAGGAAGCAACAGTTAGAACTGGACATGGAGCAACAGACTGGTTCCAAATAGGAAAAGGAGTACATCAAGGCTATATATTGTCACCCTGTTTATTTAACTTATATGCAGAGTACATCATGAGAAATGCTGGAGTGGAAGAAACACAAACTGGAATCAAGATTGCCAGGAGAAATATCAACAACCTCAGATATGCAGATGACACCACCCTTATGGCAGAAAGTGAAGAGGAACTCAAAAGCCTCTTTATGAAAGTGAAAGTGGAGAGTGAAAAAGTTGGCTTAAAGCTCAACATTCAGAAAACGAAGATCATGGCATCCGGTCCCACCACTTCATGGGAAATAGATGGGGAAACAGTGGAAACAGTGTCAGACTTTATTTTTCTGGGCTCCAAAATCACTACAGATGGTGACTGCAGCCTTGAAATTAAAAGACGCTTACTCCTTAGAAGGAAAGTTATGACCAACCTAAATAGCATATTCAAAAGCACAGACATTACTTTGCCAACAAAGGTTCATCTAGTCAAGGCTATGGTTTTTCCTGTGGTCATGTATGCATGTGAGAGTTGGACTGTGAAGAAGGCTGAGTGCCGAAGAAATGATGCTTTTGAACTGTGGTGTTGGAGAAGACTCTTGAGAGTCCCTTGGACTGCAAGGAGATCCAACCAGTCCATTCTGAAGGAGATCAGCCCTGGGATTTCTTTGGAAGGACTGATGCTAAAGCTGAAACTCCAGTACTTTGGCCACCTCATGCAAAGAGTTGACTCACTGGAAAGACTCTGATGCTGGGAGGGATTGGGGACAGGAGGAGAAGGGGATGACAGAGGATGAGATGGCTGGATGGCATCACTGACTCGATGGATCTGAGTCTGGGTGAACTCCGGGAGTTGGTGATGGACAGGGAGGCCTGGCGTGCTGCGATTCATGGGGTCGCAAAGAGTCGGACACGACTGAGCGACTGATCTGATCTGATAGGTTTTCTGTTGTGTTTTTGTTGTCATTTGTTTCTTTGTATTCTTTTACTTCCTCTTTGATTTCTTCAGTGATCTCTTGGTTCGGTTCAGTTCAGTTCAGAATGGCTGATCTCCTTCAGAATGGACTGGTTGGATCTCCTTGCAGTTCAAGGGACTCTCAAGAGTCTTCTCCAACACCACAGTTCAAAAGCATCAATTCTTTTTGTCTGTGGCAGGTCTTCACTGCAGTGCGTAGACTGTTGTGATGTGCTGGCTTTCTGCAGTTGTGGAGCATGAGCTCTGGAGCATGTGGGTGCAGTAGCTGCGGTGCGCAGGCCCTAATTGCAGTGTGCAGGCTTAGTTGCTTCACAGTATGTGGGATCTTGGTTCCCTGAACACAGATCAAATCTGTGTCCCCTGCATTGGAAGATGGATTTTTAACCATTAGACCACCAGGGAAGTCTTCCCCTCTTGGTTATTAGTAGCATATTGTTCAGGCACCATATGTTTGTGACTTTCACAGGCTTTTTCGTGTAATTGATTTCTAATCTCATAGTGTTGTGGTTGGAAAAGATGCTTGATACAATTTCAGTTTTCTTAAATTTACCAAGGCTTGATTTGTAACCCAAGATATGATCTATCTTAGAGAATTTTCCATGTGTACTTGAGAAGAAAGTGTATACTGCTGCTTTTGGATGCAATATCTTCTAAATATCAATTAGATCTGTCTGGTCTAATGTGTCGTGTAAAGCTTAGATTTCCTTATTAATTCTCTGTCTGGATGATCTGTCCATTGGTGTAAGTGGGATGTTAAAGTCCCCCACTATTGTTGTGTTACTGTTGATTTCCCCTTTTATGGCTGCTACACACTGGGCACATTCAGTTCAGTTCAGTTCAGTTGCTCAGTCGTGTCTGACTCTTTGCGACCCCATGGACTGCAGCATGCCAGGCCTCCCTGTCCATCACCAACTCCCAGAGCTTGCGCAAACTCATATCCATCTAGTTGGTGATGCCATCCAACCATCTCATCCTCTGTCGTCCCCTTCTCCTCCCTCCTTCAATCTTTCCTAGCATCAGGGTCTTTTCAAATAAGTCAGTTCTTCACATCAGGTAGCCAAAGTATTGGGAGTTTCAGCTTCAGCATCAGTCCTCCCAGTGAATATTCAGGACTGATTTCCTTTAGGATGGACTGGTTGGATCCCCTTGCAGTCCAAGGGACTCTCAAGAGTCTTCTCCAACACCACGGTTCAAAAGCATCAATTCTTCGGCGCTCAGCTTTCTTTATAGTCCAACTCTCACATCCATACATGACTATTGGAAAAACCATAGCCTTGACTAGATGGACCTTTGTTGGCAAAGTAATGTCTCTGCTTTTGAATATGCTGTCTAGGTTGGTCATAGCTTTTCTTCCAAGGAGCAAGCCTCTTTTAATTTCATGGCTACAGTCACCATCTGCAGTGATTTTGGAGGCCCAAAAAATAAAGTCTCTCATTGTTTTCATTGTTTCCCCATCTATCTGCCATGAAGTGATGCGACCAGATGCCATGATCTTAGTTTTCTGAATGTTGAGCTTTAAGCCAACTTTTTCACTCTCCTCTTTCACTTTCATCAAGAGGCTCTTCAGTTCTTCACTTTCTGCCATAATGGTGGTATCATTTGCATATCTGAAGTTATTGATATTTCTCCTGGCAATCTTGATTCCAGCTTGTGCTTCATCCAGCCTGGCATTCTGCATGATGTACTCTGCATATACGTTAAATAAGCAGAGTGACAATACACAGCCTTGACATACTCCTTTCCATTTGGAACCAGTCCATTGTTCCTTGTCCGGTTCTAACTGTTGCTTCTTGACCTGCATACAGATTTCTCAGGAGGCAGGTCAGGTGGTCTGGTATTCCCATCTCTATAAGAATTTTCCATAGTTTGTTGTGATCCACACAGAGGTTTTGGCGTAGTCAGTAAAGCAAAAGTAGATGTTTTTTTGGAACTCCCATGCTTTTTCAATGATCAAACAGGTGTTGGCAGTTTGATCTCTGGTTCCTTTAGTGTTTTCTAAATATAGTATCATGTCATCTGCATACAGTGACAGTTTTACATCTTCTTTTCCAATTTGGATACCTTTTATCTCTTTTCCTTGTTTGTGGCTAGAACTTCCAGTAATACATTGAAGAGATGTGATGAGAGTGGACATCCTTGTCATATTCCAGATTTTATTGGGAAGGCTTTTGACCATTAAGTATTACACTGACTGTGGGTTTGTCATAGCTGGCTTTTATTATGTTGAGATATATATTCCCTCTATTCCCACTTTGGTTAGAGTTTTTATCATGAACGGATGTTGAATTTTGTCCAGTGCTGCTTCTGCATGTAT
The DNA here is from genome assembly GCF_027580195.1 of Bos mutus. NCBI lineage: Eukaryota > Metazoa > Chordata > Mammalia > Artiodactyla > Bovidae > Bos > Bos mutus. The sequence goes on from NC_091618.1 coordinate 63,838,548, forward strand.
TGAGATGATTCTGTGGTTTTTGTCTTTTGTTGATGTGGTGTATCACATTGATTGATTTGCGTATGTTGAACCATCCTTATGATCCTGAGATGAATCCTACTTGGTCATGGTATTTGGTCTTTTCAATGCATTGTTGAATTTGCTAACATTTTCTTAAGAATTTTTGCATCTATATAAACTAAAGATAATATATGGCCTGTAATTTTCTTTTTTGCTGGTATCTTTGGTTTGGTTATTGAGGGTGATGGTGGCTTCACAGAAGGTCTTTGGGAGTATTCCTTCCTCTTCAGTCTTTTGGAAGAGTTTGAGAACGATCAGTATAAATTAGTCTCTGTATGTTTAGTAGAATTCACCTATGAAGCCATCTTGTCCTGGACTTTTGTTTATCAGGAGATGGTTTTATGTTGCCTTTTTTTTTTTTTGTAATTACAGATTCTATTTCACTTCTAGTGATCAGTCTGTTCAAATTATCTATTTCTTGATACAGTTTAGGTGGGCTGTTTCTATAAACTTGTCCATTTCTTCTAGGTTGTCAAATTTGTTGGTATTTAGTTGTTCATATTATTCTGTTTTTTTGTATATTTACACTATCAGTTGGTATTACTCATTTTTCATTTCTTATTTTGTTTACTTGGGTTCTGTCTCTTTTCTTCTTGGTGAACCTGGCCAGAGGTTTGTCTATTTTGTTTACCCTATCAAAGAACCAGCTCTTGGTTGTTTTGTTGAGTTTTTTCTTTTGTTTTCAAAATCTCTATTCATTTCCTCTCTGATCTTGGTTATTTCCTTCCTTCTGCTGACTTTAAGTTCTGTTTGTTCTCCTTTTTCTAATTCTTTTAGGTGGGAGGTAAGGTTGAGGTTTTTCTTGTTTCTTAGAGAAGGCTTACTTGGCTATAAACTTCCCTTTAAGAACTGCTTTTGTTGCATCCCGTAGATTTTGCATGGTTGTTTTCATTGTCTCAAGGTATTTTAAATTTCCTCTTTGATTTTCTCATCAACACACTGGTTTTCCTAGTAGCATGTTGTTTAGTCTCCTCTAGTCATTTCTTCTCATTTCTTTTTCTGAGGTTGATTTACAGTTTCCCCATTGTGGTCAGAAAGTATACTTGAATTAATTTTTACATGGTGCCCTAGTATGTAGTCAATTCTAGAGAATTTCCCATGTGCACTTGAAAAGTATGCATTTTTCTTTTGGATGTAATGTCCTGAAAAATGTAAAAAATCTAACTGTTCTAGTGTATCATTTTGGATCTCTGTTGCTTATCGATATTCTGTCTAGAGGATCCCTCCACTGGTATGAGTGGGAGGTACAAGTCTCCTGTTGTTGTATTCCTGTCAGTTTCTTCCTTTGTCTGTTAGCATTTATGTCTTTGGGTGCTCCTATATTGGGCGTGTATACATTGACACACATAACATCCTCTTCTTGTATTGATCTTTTTATCATTATATAGTTTCCTTCTTTACGGCATTTGTGTTAGTCTGATATGAGTGTGTGACACTGCTTTCTTGTCATTTCCCTTTGCTGAGATATCCTTTTTCCATCCCCTCACTTTCAGTCTGTGTGTCTTTTGCCCTAAAGTGAACCTCTTGTAGGCAGCATATTGTAGACTCTTGTTTTATTATCCAGTCTGCCACTGTGTGTCTCTTGATTGGTGCATTTAATCCATTGACATTTAAGGTAATTATCGATAAATACATTGTTTATTGCCATTTCAACCTTGTTTTCCAGTTGATTCTCTATTTCTTTTGTTCCTTCTTTTTTCCTTTTGTGGTTTGATGTTATGTTTGTTGATTTTTTTTATGTTTGTGTTCTTCTTGGTGTTTATGAATCGATTATATGTTTTTCATTTGTGGTTATGCTGTCTTTCAAGCATGTTAACTCCTTCCTATATCTGCTTGATTTAGATTGATAGTCGTATAGACTAAAACATTTTTTTTTTTAATCTACAAATTTTCTTACTCTCCTCCTCATTTTATGATTTGATGTCTTCCCTTACATCTTCATATTTATTCTTTTACTATTCATTGTGCTTATCATTGCTTTCACTAGAATTCTGATTTTTTTCCTTTTAATCTGTATACTGGCTTATTTAAGTAATTTATTTTTCAATTGTGAGTTCCTCTTTCCTATAACCTCTTGCATCTTTTCTATTTAAAAAGACCTTCCAATATTTCCTTTGGGAATATTTTAATATTACTGTATTCTTTTTAGTTTTTGCCTTCTGAGAAGTTCTTTCTCTCTTCTTCCAAATGATAATCTTGCTGGGTAGAGTATCCTAGGTTGCACATTTTTCTGTTTCAAGACTTTGAATGTATTTTGCAATTCCCTCTTTGCCTGCAACATTTCTGTAGAGAAATCAGCTGACAGCCTTATGGGCACTTCCTGGTAATTAACCGTTTGTTTTTCTTTTGCTTCCTTTAGAATCCATTTTAATTATAATCCGTCTTGGTGTAGCCATGTTTGGGTTCATCTTGTTTGGGGCCCTCTGTGCTTTGCACGTTCAGTCCCTGGGTTGGGAAGATGCCCTGGAGAAGAGAATGGCAACTTACTCCAGTATTCTTGTCTGGAGAGTTCCATTGACAGAGGAGCCTGCAGACTACAGTCAATGGGGTCAGAAAGAGTTGGACACAACTGAGTGACTGAGCACAGACAGACAGTGCTTTCTGTACCTGGATATCTGTTTCCTTCTTTAGGTTTGGGACGTTTTCAGCCTAATTTCTTTAAAAACATTTCTATCCCTTTTTTTCTCCTTCTGGAATCTATAATACACATATATTGGCACATAGGTCTCATATTAATTTTTTAAGATTGGCTTTCTGTCTGCTGTTATGATCGGGTAATTTCCATTACTCTTTCAGAGCACTTATTCCTTTTTCTGTATTATTCAATCTGCTATTCATAGCCTTTAGCTCAGTTTTCATTTCAATAAATTTCTAGTTTTTCTTGACTCCCCCTTATAGTTTCTAGTTCTTTTTTTACAATAATATGCATTTCTATTGATTACCTTTCTTAATCCCTTCAGTATTTTCATTACCTCTTTTTTGAACTCAGTGTCCAATAGACTGAAGAGATGTTTCATTGTTTTTTCAGGCGAGTTTTCTTGACCTTTTAACTAGGAATATTTCCTCTACTTCCCCATTTCACTTACATTTCTCTTACTCCATAAGTTTAGGAGAAGCAGTTACCATGGTCTTGGAAGGGTATTTATCTGCCCTACACAAGTACCTGTGTAGCTTGTGTGGGTTTAGCATTTTTGGCACCAGGGCTGGTTTAGTGTGAATGCCTGCCACCTCTTGGAAGGTATGACGCTCGTGGTTAGCAGGGCCTTCTCTTTGCTCTGTGGTTGTCATAGCCCTGCCAGTGGCAGGATCTGCTTCTACTCTCTAGTTGTTGGAATAGAAGCCCCCAGACTGGTTTCTGCACTGTGATGGGAGGTAAGTAGGACTGGAGAGCTCCCACTGGGAGAGGAGCCACTGAGTGTTCCTCCAGGGGAGCTGCTCACCTGTGAGTGTGCCCTGTGTCCCCTTTCACGAGTTGTGCAGGCTCACAGGGTGCACTGTTGTTGGTGCTGTTCTGGGTCCCACCTCAACTTCGGGTGCTTCCGCACTGTTAATACTTATCCATGGTTAAGCTTCTATAGTATTATAATACCGTGTTTAGACCAATAGAGGTGAATTTTATATCTCAGTGTAAATTTACATATCCTTTTCACCTAATCTAAAGCATCCTTTTTCCCCCATGTATTCATGTCACTGAAATCAGGATGGATTCACACAATTGGCAGGCTTTTTCTTAGTGGTACATAGATTATGGTGATGTTTTAAAATCAGTGGTATATGATATTCGATGAACTAGGACACTTGTAGGAAACTGATATGTGTGGGTATTTTTCCTCTACATCACTTTATGGAACTATAGCCTGTTACACCTTTTTCTGCTACTCTGCCACTCATCACACTGTGGCCATCTGCTGGTCTTTAGGGCTTTTTCCTGGACCAGCTGCACCCGAGCCTGGGAGCTTAGGTGGCTCATTCGGGTCTCTTAATGAATGTTAGTGACGTTGCACAAACTTGTTGACCATCCCAACTGAAATCAGCTCTATGGCCCAGGAACATTTCCTTTTACCCAGTTTTATGGTCATCAGAGCTATGATAGTTTCACTTATTTGTCTCTTTCCTCACTAAAGCTTAAGCTCCAGGAGAATCAAGCTCTGGCCTATCTTGTTCAACACAGTATCTCAGCACCTGGGACAGAGCCTGACACCAAGTAGGTGTTCAGATATGTCTAGAAGGAAGATTTCAGGAAAATGATGTTAGGCTACAGATACAGTATCTAGTCATTTAGCAAGGACTATGTTTCAAATTTATAAATAACATTACTTATTTTTCTATGAGAATCTCATCTATAAAAATTATTGTGTTGGGAAGATCCATTTCTGATTGCTGTCCCATTAAACATAATTTCATAAATGTACTATTGGCATACACCAAGAATAATTTCCATAGGATGCAACAATTCATACCACACTTAATTAATTTGTACATGTTCCAAACCTTCCTACTCTCAACTGGAACTGATGTCAAAAGGTGACAAACTGATGAAAAGAAAAAGATGGTTTAAAAAAATTCAACAATGTGATTACCTTCAACTTTTTTAAATTTTAGGAAGAGTCATCTCTCCCAAAGGAAAGATTTAGTTAAAATTACTGTTTATATCAAAAAATTTATTTCCCACAGCACAATTCAAAAAAATAATTGAAATAAAGTTTATAGAACATCTAATAAGAACAATAATGAATAATTTGTGGTCAATTTGTTTAATACTTATATTTCACATGTATGACAAAAGGATAAAATAAAAAGGCTTCAATTCTGAAAAACTCTGAATTTCTGCTTTTTTTTAATTGAAAAAAGCCCATGATTCTTTGGGAGGAGATAACAAGGTTGTTTTCCAGTCAGATCATAATTTCTACAATTTCTGTAATAACCATAAATTCCAAAGGTTCCCACTCTCCCCGCCCCAATTCACTTTTGGCACCTATGTGAAATGTCACTTCTGAAAAATGGGGAAAAATATGCTGAGTACTAGGTTTCTATCAGTCATCTTTTCCTGATGAAAAACTTTCTGATTGCTGAATTCAGAATATTGACACAAAAAACATGAATGATATGTCATCCATAAAAACCTTTTTTTTTAACTAGATGGTTGTCTCAGAAACAAATTTATATTAGATACAGCAACCAGCTCTCAGATGTGAAGGGGCACTGGCTTTTCTTATCCTGTTCCACTTCTTCTGATTTTAAATTCAGCATTTACTGAGCAATTGTACGAGAGGTAGCCAGGTGTGTGGCACAGCTCTGGCTTCAGTTCAGAACACAGTTTTAACTCATCACGTACTTCAGAAGAACTGAGGATACACTGAAAGAAAACAAGAGAAAAGGTCTTCTCAGCCTCTGCAGCAAGGAGATGGTCAGGATGGAGTGTGCTGGTTACGGGTAGAGGAGCAGGGGCGGGACCTCACGACTGGCAATGAGGAGAGGATTTGGCCAAAGGATTTTTTAAATTCTTATTAGAAAAGTATCATTTATAAAGTATATTGATCTTGTATCTTCATTTATTATAAAGTATACTGATCTTGAATCTTCCTTTATTAAAAAGAAGCTCCTTCACAAAAATCAGGATGCTACAGAAGAGGAACCAGCACAGCCTGTGACTGGCTGATACTTAACTCTGAAGAATGCAACTTTCATACTGAGAAGGATTTCTGAGCTTGGTATTGACCTGCTTGGCCCAACTCAAAAATTTTTTTTTTTTTTTTTTTTTAGCTCTGCTTCCAGTCCACAGGGTATGGCCAAAAGACTTATCCAAAAAGTCCCTGAATTTTCCAGCGTCATTAGAACCTAATGGGTGTTTCTGAGAACTACTGTGGAGCTGACAAGAGCAGGGGAGTCTCACCCCACTCCTTGCCTCTCAAGAGCTAATAAGACATTTTTATTTCAAAGCAGGAGATACTAATGTCATCAAACTGGGGGGAAAAAAGAAGAAACAAGGACAGTCTTTTTAACTACACTTGGCTAACCCCTGCACTACATTCATGGTTAACTTTAGGGAGGAAAAGAGAGATCAATCTCTGCAACCTCCTGACAAAGGAGCCATCCCACGGCAGGGTCAAGGACTTATTTCTTCTGCCAGCCAACGAGTCACAGATATTTTTCCCCATTTACAGAAGTGTGTGTGAAGGAGGTTGGGGAGCACAGGAACAGGCTGAGAGGTCAACGGAAGTCTTGTCTCAAGGAACCCGCCCTCGGTCCTCAGTGGCGACACACTTGGTCCAGCACCTGGGCCTTCACAGTAAGCAACATCTTTCTTTAAAACTTTTCTTGTTCTTGCTGCTTTTCTTGCCATTCTTATCTTTGTTTTCTGACATCTTCTTTGTCCTGATCTCTCTCATGAGGTCAAAGAACACCTGGGGTGGGGAGGAAAAAGCCATTTCATGATGTAATGAAGCAGTTTGACCAAGCAGGATATGTGGTCACATTTTAAAGCATCAAGCCAAATGTATTCTTAGAAACCATGGGTCATCAAAAACAAAAGGTTTAAAGCAAAGGAGAACAATTAACATTAAAAGCATTTTCTGGTTCTACAAAGGAGATATCTCTGCTCACATCACACGGACAGAAGCATCACGCTGTTCTTGCATCCAGTGGCTTACTGCAGAATGATAAAAGCTGTTCTCAGGGTAAGTATGATGAGGGATAAAACATCACCGGACTGAGCCACAGCAGTTTGTGAAACTTACAGACACTGAGAGTGATAACAGTCCTCAAACCTCCCAGTACCTCCCAAGCACCAGGAGACGGAAGGAAGGCACGAGTACCCACTCCTGAAACAATGAACCCTAAAGGCAGGAACCTCATCACGAGCCCCAAGCAGCAGACTTACGTTCTCAGGGGTCGGGGAGAAGCAGAAAGAGCAACCTGTCCCCTCCTCCCACACCTGCGCCTCCACTCCCTGATGTCAGCTAAAGGGGCTTCTTCAGGAGCTGATGAGACCTATTGTGAATGCTAGTGTGTTACTTCGATACGGATTGTCATCATCTGCTCCCAGCACCCATGCCTGGGTAATGATTATACACCTCCTACAAAGAAAGGTTCATGATTTCTCATGGAGAAGATGCCAAATGTGAGACTCAGAGTAGGCTTTTACCTTTGGACACTTGCACAGAACAACAGACTCCTGTTACTTTCCTAGGGAAAGTGAGATCAAGCTTTCTGAATGAGGGCTCCACAGGCACTCACCACCAGCTCAGGGTATAGTGAAGGATCCCCCAAACTGGATCAGGCTAACCTAAGTATCCCTTCCTTCCCTTCAGTCTCTCAGGAAAGCACACCCCTTGCTCCGCCCAATAGTGGCTGAAGTGTCAGTTGCTCAGTCTTGTCTGACTCTTCGTAACCCCATGGACTGTAGCCTGCCAGGCTCCTCTGTCCATGGGATTCTCCAGACAAGAATACTAAAGTAGGTAGCCATCTCCTTCTCCAGGGCAATCTTCCCAACCCAGGGGTCAAACCCAGGTCTCCTGCACTGCAGGTGGATTCTTTACCAGGGAAGCCCAATAGTCACTGAGAACAGCTTCAAATATTGCTGGATTTTCTAACAGCAAAAGGCAGAAGGGGGAAGGGTGTATGTCCAGCATCAAATGTTGACCAAGCTGTTCACTGGCCAGTCTTATCAACAATCCCCTTCCCTGTGAACTGTTGACAAGTGAATACAATGCTGCCTGTTGGTCATCAGTTTCTGCTGGTTCCTGTTTGGCAGGTCCAGCAGGTCGGGGCAGGAAGGGCAGATGACAAGCCGCTCTGTGACAGCCCCTGCTCCCCACGTCCACAGTTCCATGCCCAGCAAGTCATCTTGATTTTTAAAAAATGAAGTATGTGACTGGATTTCCTGTGTGTTGTAATTCTATGGCTAGAAAACTATTTGATAAAAATGGAAAGATTTGGAAACATACAAGAATCAACGTAAGAGCTAACAGAGAAAAAGGAGCTGCCGAAGGAACCTGCTTCACACTCCAGACACAATTAAACCGATTTATGTTGTTGGAGAGGCTTCCAGAGTGAAGCCCTCCTGACACCAACATCCTAAATCTTCCAGCTGGCTACAATAGCGCTTGGTATCATATTTCTTGCTCTTTAGGAAAGAAGCAAAGGAGAAGTGAGAAGGAAGTGGGGGGGATTCAGATGCTGTGCAGATGGAGCAGATGTGTCCACTACTTGGCTGCAAAGCCATATATGTAGGTTTTACGGGAGCCATGTTATGATGTCAGAGCTGAGGAACAGGGTGACGGCAGAGAGAAAGTCTCAGCTTTAGATGCTCTGGGGTAACCACTCTGAAATTTTTTTTTCTTCCAAAAAACACATTATTGACAAACAGATCTTTGTAGAAACTAACGCCTGTTGCTATAATATGTCTCTAGTCAATAACGTGTTAAAGGGCTTCCCTTGTGGCTCAGTGGTAAAGAATCTACCCCCCATGCAGGAGACATGGGTTTGATCCCTGATCCCGGAAGATCCCATATGCCAAAGAGCAACTGAGCCTGTGTGCACCACAACTATTGAGCCTGTGCCCTATAGCCTGGGAACCGCAACTACTGAGCCCACACACCATAGAGCCCATGCACTGCAATGAAGAGTACCCCCACTCCTTGCATCTAGAGAAAAGCCCACACAGCAGTGAAGACCCAGCATGGCCAAAAAAATACAATAATGCATTTAAAAGGCCTTGCATCGCTGGAAGGTGGTTTTTCAACTGTTGGTATTTATCACTGTCAAGGTTATCCTTTCCTTAGCTACAGGCGTTTGAATGAGAAAGTACTCTGGGGCTGAGGAAGAGAGAGTTCCCTAAAGAGCCAATTCCTGGGAGAAACTATGATGCAGGGACTAAGTTATAAAGACAGGACTCCTGGGCTCTACAGGGGGATAGGAAGGTGAAAAGGACAAATCTATCCAATTCGTGAAAGTGAAAAGTGAAAGTCAGTCAGTGGTGTCCAACTCTTTGCAACCCCATGGACTGTAAAGTCCATGGAATTCTCCAGACCAGAATACTGGAGTGGGTAGCCTTTCCCTTCTCCAATGGATCTTCCCAACCCAGGGATTGAACCCAGGTATCCTGCATTGCAGGTGGATTATTTATCAGCTGAGCCACAAGGGAAGCCCAAGAATACTGGAATGGGTAGCCTGTCCCTTCTCCAGCAGATCTTCCCGGCCCAGAAATTGAACCGGGGTCTCCTATATTGCAGGTGGATTCTTTACCAACTGAGCTATCAGGGAAGCCCACCCAATCCGTCAATAAGAGCAAAACCAAGAGGGCACCTGACACAGCCAGCCCTGCCCCCAGAGTGTGCAAGGACAGGGCCTCCACAGCCATGGCCTCACCCGCTGGGCTTCCATTTGGCCAAAGGCACGCACCTGACAAAGGCTGGCGTGTGGGTTGGACCATCCCTTGTGCTTCTCGTCCTGATGCTAGGATCCGTTCCCCACCCCGCCACCCCGGTCTCCCCAGAGCAGCTCCCCCACGAGCAGCAGATGGCGGGCGGGGGACAACCCACCTTGTCCACGTTGGCCCGTGTCTTGGCCGAGGTCTCCACGTACTGCACACCCCACTCCTCGGCCTTGGCCCTGGCCTCCTCCACTAGCACCTGCCTCCGCTCCTCCAGGTCAGACTTGTTCCCCACGACGAGCAGTGGGATTTTATCTTCTTCAGCTTTAACGCGGAGGATCTGTTCCCTGTGGTGGTGGATCAAGAAGAAAGCAGCTAAGAAGGCTGGATGAAGAGCCCAGTTCTGCCAACCCAGGCAAGACAGCGGGCATGGCTGAGGGAGCTGCCATTTACAGCCCCTCCTGAGGAAGCACCCCCTCCACCCTGTGGTTAACTGGAGTTCCTCAAGTCTGGTTTCAGTTTGCCACACTAGAGTTACTCGGGGTGCGCATTACAAATGCAGGTTCCTGGGCCCATAAGTAAATGTCTGGGTAGGAGCCCAGGATTTTGCACTTCAACAGCATCCCCAATTTATGCTTCTGCAAAAACAAAACCAAAAAAGGGAAAACTTGGGACCCTCTGGGATAGAAATCAGATAAAAGAAATATCTTTATATACAAAATGCGTAATAATTACGTTGGGAGAAAAAAAGTCATTTCTTTGTAAGAATATAGAAAGTTCAAGTGGTAAGTTGTAAAGTCATGTCTGACTCGCTGTGATCCCATGGACTGTTGCTCTCCAGGCTCCTCTGTCCATGGGATTCTCCAAGCAAGAATACTGGAGTTGGTAGCCATTTCCTTCTCCAGGGGATCTTCCCAACCCAGTTGAAATTCCCTTAATTCCAACCCAGGGATCAAACCCGGGTCTCCTGCATTGCAGGTAGATTCTTTACTGTCTGAGCCACAGGAATATAGAAAGGAACAGTCTATTAGCAGACCATGAAATCAGTGTAGCAAGTACAACTGGTAATTCTTTTTACCTCAGTGAAATAGAATATTACAAAAAAGCAAAGAAACACCAGAGGGATGCTCAAGTAGTAACAGTAAGTATGGTTTGTAAAACTCTTGCTTCAACTCTAATCTGCATGTGTGGCCCCCCTGCCCTTCCCCCTAGTTCTGTGAGGCAGGAACCCTACTTCAACGTGCATAATTTTTCTACTACAAAGTGGTGGGAGAAAATTAAATACTCCAAGGCCTACAGAAAAGTACTTCAAAAACATCTTCTCTAAAGTAACCGTTACCTGTAGCACATCAGACTTGACCTCCACTAAAAATAATCAGCTTTCTAAAATTATTTTTTAAAAATCATATGTTTCTGTGTGTTGATTTTATATCCTGCAACTTTACTATAGTCATTGATTAGTTCTAGTAATTTTCTGGTGGAGTCTTTAGGGTTTTCTATGTAGAGGATCATGTCGTCTGCAAACAGTGAGAGTTTTACTTCTTCTTTTCCAATTTGGATTCCTTTTATTTCTTTTTCTGCTCTGATTGCTGTGGCCAAAACTTCCAAAACTATGTTGAACAGTAATGGTGAAAGTGGGCATCCTTGTCTTGTTCCTGACTTTAGGGGAAATGCTTTCAATTTTTCACCATTGAGTATAATGTTTGCTGTGGGTTTGTCATATATAGTTTTTAGTATGTTGAGGTATGTTCCTTCTATTCCTGCTTTCTGGAGAGTTTTTATCATAAATGGATGTTGAATTTTGTCAAAGGCTTTCTCTGCATCTATTGAGATAATCATATGGTTTTTATTTTTCAATTTGTTAATGTGGTGTATTACATTGATTGATTTGCGGATATTGAAGAATCCTTGCATCCCTGGGATAAAGCCCACTTGGTCATGGTGTATGATCTTTTTAATGTGTTGTTGGATTCTGATTGCTAGAGAAAATAGAGAAATTAAGGAAACAATTCTATTCACCACTGCAACGAAAAGAATAAAATACTTAGGAATATATCTACCTAAAGAAACTAAAGACCTATATATAGAAAACTATAAAACACTGGTGAAAGAAATCAAAGAGGATACTAATAGATGGAGAAATATACTATGTTCATGGATTGGAAGAATAAATATAGTGAAAATGAGTATACTACCCAAAGCAATTTACAGATTCAATGCAATCCCTATCAAGCTACCAACGGTATTCTTCACAGAGATAGAACAAATAATTTCACAATTTGTATGGAAATACAAAAAACCTCAAATTATAAAACTCCTAGAGGAGAACATAGGCAAAACACTCTCCAACATATATCACAGCAGGATCCTCTATGACCCACCTCCCAGAATATTGGAAATAAAAGCAAAAATAAACAAATGGGACCTAATTAAACTTAAAAGCTTCTGCACAACAAAGGAAACTATAAGCAAGGTGAAAAGACAGCCTTCAGAATGGGAGAAAATAATAGCAAATGAAGCAACAAACAACTAATCTCAAAAATATACAAGCAACTCCTACAGCTCAATTCCAGAAAAAGAAATGACCCAATCAAAATATGGGCCAAAGAACCAAATAGAGATTTCTCCAAAGAAGACACACAGATGGCTAACAAACACATGAAAAGATGCTCAACATCACTCATTATCAGAGAAATGCAAATCAAAACCACTATGAGGTACCATTTCACACCAGTCAGAATGGCTGCGATCCAAAAGTCTACAAGCAATAAATGCTGGAGAGGGTGTGGAGAAAAGGGAACCCTCTTACACTGTTGGTGGGAATGCAAACTAGTACAGCCACTATGGAGAACAGTGTGGAGATTCCTTAAAAAACTGGAAATAGAACTGCCTTAAGACCCAGCAATCCCACTGCTGGGCATACACACTGAGGAAACCAGAATTGAAAGAGACATGTGTACCCCAATGTTCATCGCAGCACTGTTTATAATAGCCAGGACATGGAAGCAACCTAGATGCCCATCAGCAGATGAATGGATAAGAAAGCTGTGGTACATATACACAATGGAGTATTACTCCACCATTAAAAAGAATACATTTGAATCAGTTCTAATGAGGTGGATGAAACTGGAGCCTATTATACAGAGTGAAGTAAGCCAGAAAGAAAAACACCAATACAGTATACTAACGCATATATACGGAATTTAGAAAGATGGTAACAATAACCCTGTATATGAGACAGCAAAAGAGACACTGATGTATAGAACAGTCTTTTGGACTCTGTGGGAGAGGAGAGGGTGGGATGATTTGGGAGAATGGCATTGAAACACGTATAATATCATATATGAAAACGAGTCGCCAGTCCAGGTTCGATGCAAGATACTGGATGCTTGGGGCTGGTGCACTGGGACGACCCAGAGGGATGGTACGGGGAGGGAGGAGGGAGGAGAGTTCAGGATGGGGAACATGTGTATACCTGTGGCAGATTCATGTTGATATATGGCAAAACCAATATTGTAAGGTTAAAAAATAAAATTAAAACAAAAACACGTATTTAAAAAAAGTAAATATTCCACTTCCATTATTTTGATCCAGGGGGAACATGTCTACTTCTATAAAAGACCCCTTCAAAAACATTTTGTGGAGATCTGTATTGATTTTTATATAATATAGGGTGACATTTCATAATAATAAAAATACTTAAATTTTTTCCATACAGTCAATTGAAGTACCAGATATCACATTTTTTTGTTGAAGCACCAGTTGATTTAGTGTTGTGTTACTTTTAGTTGTATGATCAAGTGATTCAGCTGTATATATATTCCTTTTCATATTCTTTTCCCTTACAGGTTATTACAAAATGTTAAATATAGTTTCCTATGCTATACAGTAGGTCCTTGTTGTTTAATTTATATACAGTAGTGTGGATTCCAAACTCCTAATATGTATATCCTTCCCTTTAAGAAAAATGAAAAAGAAAAAACAGTAAGTAGATGCTTGAAAATTGCCTCTAAGTAGTTTTGCCACATCCTGCATTTCACAGGTGTCAAAGAGCATGCTGTGTTTAGAAGTTATGTGGTCAGTATATATGATGAGCAATAAAAACTGACTGCTTTCTGGCTCATTAGGTTTACAGAAGCGTGACTAATGATCTCATTGATAAACTAGCACCAAGTTCTGATGTAACAAAACTACTTCTCTAGTTTATGGATTATGTCCAGGAAAACTTTCAAGGAAAAGATAGTATATTAATGTTTTATTTATGTTGGGGCTTTTCCATTTGGAAGATAAATGCAGAAGTGCTGTTTTTAAACTGCTAACAGGCGCGAAGTGCCTGAGTTTAACCATAAGGGCTCAGATAGCCCACACGCATCCTGTGCACCGTGGGAACCTGGGCAGCTCTAGGGCTCTTCTTTTAACTGCCCAGAGTTCAAGCCACAAGCACTAACTTGTCCTTTCCCTTCTTTCCAAACAAAGCCTTTCTCCCAGGAGGAGGTGCCTGTGGTGACCCGGGGACAGGACATGGTGGCCCTGTTACTCTCGGAGGTGACCTCTACTGTCAGCACATCCCCTTCTGGGGAGTCTTGGGGCCGACGGGAAAGCAAAGACTCAGGACGGGGCGAGAGACAAGCTGGTGTGTGTGCTGCCCTGCTCTGCCTCAAGGAGGCATCCAGCGGGACTGTGCGGAGGCAGGCCTAGCTGTGAACATGGGGGCTACTTTCGGAAACCTCTGGCTACGTCAGAGAGAGCTCCAAATTCACAGGATTTCTCCCAGGGAATCCTAGCCATTTAACTGCTCACAACACACACACCCTAGTTGCCGAGAACTGTTGATATTCACCCTCGGGAGACTAGAGACCATGAGGATGACAAAGTGAGGCTCTACCTGCCTCCTTTCCCCTTGCTCTGCAAGGGTCCCCAAGGCCTCCCTCCCAGCTCACTGATGTTCCTTCCACACCTTGAGGGCATTTTTGGCTTCCTCAGTTTCATCTTTGGCTTATGGCCTTCATTTCTGACCAGAACTTGCTAAAGAGTGAAAAAAACAAATCACTGTTTTCTTCTTCCCCTCTAGATTTGGTTCTTAGAATAAAAAGTCATCTGAGACTCCCCTGGCCATCCAGTGATTAGGACGTGGCACTCTCATTGCCAAGGGACTGTGGGTTCAGTCCCTTGCCAGGGAACTAAGATATCCTGCAAACCATGCCTGGCAACCAAAAATATGAACAGTCATCTGGACAGGTCTGCTTCCAAGGAGGGGGGATGAAAAACCAAGGTGTGTAAAAGATGGCAAGGGGATGGGGCAGAGAGAGAGATCTTACCTGCTAGAATCCCTGGAGCACTGAGCCCGCACACTGCACACTATTTCTTTATAACAATGAATTTCATGATTTCAAATAAGTGATGGCAGTGAACACTCCCCACGTGCCCATATGGTGAGAAGATACAGGCCACCACACAATGATGGTTCTACTTGGGAAATTTAGCCTAACAGCATTTCATCTCATCAGTAAGAGATTTTCAGGACAGGAAACAGAACACTAAGTACACTTGCCCTGGGTCACAAGACTGTGACAGGGCAGGGACTCAGGCCTGGCTCTGTGTGACTGAAAGCCGGCACTTCCCACTCCATGGGTTACGTGTCCCATGGGAGCAGCATTCAGACCTGGCTCTGTGTGACCCAAAGCCGGCGCTTCCCACTCCATGGGTTACGTGTCCCATGGGAGCAGCACACAGTCACTCTGACCCTGGCGTCCATCTCCTGACATCGGAGGTCTCAGAAACCTCAAAGTAGAGCAGAACTATTCACTTTTTAGCAAAATTATGAAAAGAGGTAAAGATCGTTAACTCTTACCAACCCCTGCCTCTCAGGATTTACATGAAAACTAACAGGTTCCTGACTATATGGAATGGCTTTGTCCTCTTTAGGGACAACAGATCCTTCATTAAGATCATTTATATTTGGAAATTATAAACCGAGGAAGCCCAAAGAAAATATAACAAACGATGAGCTATAATGTGCCAAGATCCATAAAGCCCCAGAAAGTTCTTTAGACAGATTTGTTCCTGATAAGAAGGCTCAACCCTGGAGGTGTATGCTTAACCCCAAACTCCTTCCAAGGCTGAGACACGACCGAGGGCACAGGGCCTGCTGGAGACTATTTCTCGTCAAACGCACCTGAATTCGGCAGTTGCTGTGAATGACTCATGCTCGGTGATGGAGAACACGAGCAGGAAGCCCTCCCCGCTCCGAAAGTAGTTGTCACGGATGGCCGCATAGTCCTCCTGTCCCGCCGTGTCCAGGATGTCTATCTGCACCTCTTCCCCATCGAGGACCACTTTCTTCCTGTAACTGTCAGCCTTGGTAGGTTCATAGTCCTCCACGAACTGAGCAAACAGACAACACGATCAGTAATTAACAAAGTTCTAAGAGAGAAGAAAAGCTGCCAAAGAAATAAATTTCAATATATGGGCACTTTGCTTATTATCAACTGAGTACTGAGTGTGGATAATTATCACACCATGTGTAAGGCACTATAAAATAAAGATAATCCCTTACGTAGTATTTCTGTTCTTTGCTCCTTTCAATTCTACCATTTAAATTTTTTGTTTAAAAACAGTAAGAGCAGATATTCCCATTTTACAGATGAGGACACCAAGCAGAGAGCAGAATGCTTGGCAATATTCTTGTCAGTATACAATTATAATTAAACACTGGTGAGGGTAAGAAATGGAAGCTCTTATTCATAATCAACAGAATTATAAAACTCATCTGAAAAGTAATTGGTCAAGAGGCACCAAGAGGCTTAAATAACTGTACAACAAGATAAACTCCAAATGGGTCAAGATTAAATGTTAACAACAAAACACTCGAGAACTAGAAGAAAACATGGGTGAAATCCCTTTATTACCTTGAAGTGGGGAAGGCCTTTTTAACTATGACTCAAAATCCAGAAGCCATGTAAGAAAAAATTGATAAATTAGACTACATAAAAAATTTTTAAACTTCTGTATGGCACAACACACTATAAACAAAGACAAACGACAAACAGGGAAAAAGTATTTAAAGCCGTATCACAAAGAGCTATATATTAACTAGAAACAGGGAGAGACAAAAGACCAAGCTGATGGGGAAAAGTGGCAACAGACAAATAATACACAAAAATAAATATGTGTGATGCTAAACACAGGAAAAGATGTTCATACCCACTAATAAAATAAAAATGGTAACTACACAGAGATACCATTTTTCACCTACCAGACTGGCAAAAAATCCCAAAGTCTGACAACACACTTTGGGGAAAAGGCCCTCTTGCACATTGCTAGTGGGAGGAGACAACAATATCGTCTGTATGGAGACAAATATGGCAACACCTAATCAAGTTGGAGAAGGTTCGTCCTCCTCCTAGGAATCTAATTTACAGACACACGTGCACAGGAACACACAAGGTTATTCACTGTGGTACCACACGTGACAACAGAAGGTTAAAAACCACCCCACTGCCCAGGCCAGGGATCTACATAATGGAATACTATGCAGCTACTAAAAACAAAGAAACACCCTGGGAGGACAAAGCAAAAGAAAAGCTGTTAAACAGGAAAACTGAAACAAACGAATGTAAATGAATATTAAATTGGCAATGTAGCCCAGCAGAGAAATGAATTAATTCAAGAAACTTTAAAACAGAATATCTGGATAGAATACAACCCACTAAAAGAGACGAAAGACAAAAAAATTTCAAAGAAATGTTAAACTTCCCTCAGTGGTTACATTATTTAGTAATTATGATACAGAGCTATTTTCTTTATATTGCATCATTCATAAAATAAGTATTTTAATGTTATAAGTCAGGATATTCAGGGGATAATTTTAATGACAGCAATGTACTATTAAAATTGACTTCATGCTGGTATAACTGGATATCCACATGTGAAAAAATGAACTTGGGACCCTTATTTCACATCACATACAAAAATTAACTCAAAATGGAGCAAAGACTTAAATACAAGAGCTGAAACTATAAACTCTTAGAAGAAAACAGAAAGTAGAAATCTTCATAACCTTGAATTTAGCAATGCCTTCTTAGATACGACACCAAAAGCACAAGCAGCAAAAGGGAAAATAGATAAACTGGACTTTATCAAAATTTTTAAATTTTGTGCTTTGAAAGACACCACCAAAGTCAAAATACAACCCAGAGAATGGCAGAAAATATCTGTAAAGACTGTATCTAATAAGGAGCTAGTATTCAGAATATATAAATAACTCTAATAACTCAATAAGAAAACAATTTTAAAGTTAAATATTGATTTTTAAATGGGCAAAGGAAGAAAACACCAAATGAAATGAAAAAAAAAATAGACAAAGGATCTGAATAGATGTTATCCAAAGAAGATATACAAATAGCCAAAAAGCACATGAAAAGATGCTCAGCCTGACTAGTCATTAGGAAAATGTAAATCAAAACCATGAGCTACTACTTCATACCCACTAATACTTGGGCCACCTCATGCGAAGAGTTGACTCACTGGAAAAGACCCTGATGCTGGGAGGGATTGGGGGCAGGAGGAGAAGCGGATGACAGAGGATGAGATGGCTGGATGGCATCACTGACTCAATGGACATGAGTCTGAGTGAACTCTGGGAGTTGGTGATGGACAGGGAGGCCTGGCATGCTGCGATTCATGGGGTTGCAAAGAGTCAGACACGACTGAGCGACTGACCTGAAGATGCTGTAATCAAAAAGATGGACAATAACAAGCATTGGTGGGAACATGGAGAAATTATAACCCTCATAAATTGTAAAATGGTGTGGCTGTATATAGAACAGTTTTGCAGTTCCCAAAAAGTTAAACAGAGTTACCATATAATCCAGCAAATTTCACACCAAGGTACACACCCAAGAGAATGTGAGGTGTCCACACAAACACCTGTAGGTTAATGTTCACAGCAGCATTACCCATAATAGCCAAAGGTAGAAATAACCAAATATCAACTGACAAATGAATATCAAAATATAGCATATCCAGACAATGGAATATTATTCAGTTGTAAAAAGTAAGGAAACAGATTCATGCTACAACCTGGATGAACCCTGACAAATTTTGGTAGGTAAAAGAAGCCAGACACAAAAGATCATATATGAGTCTATTTACATGAAACGAGTAGAACAGACAAGTCTGTGGAAACAGAAAGCAGATTCATGGTGGCCAGGGCTGTGGGAGGGGGTGGAGGTGACTGCCAGTGGGTATTAGGTTTCTTTGAGGGGAATGGGAACTTTCTGGAATTACATAAGTGGTAATGGTTGCACAGTTTTGTAAATATACTAAAAATCACTGAATTGTACACTTAAAAGGGTCAATTTTATGGTATGTGAATTATACTGCAATTTTTTAAAAAAGAAATGAAACACTGATACAACTGTAACACTGGATGAACTTTCGAAAGGTGATGCTCAGTGAAAGAAACCAGACATAAAGGTCACATACTAATTCCATGTATATAGAACGTCCTGAACAGCACCTCCATAGGAACAGAAAGTCGCTGCCAGGCTCCGGGTGGGGGCGATAATGAGGAATGGCTGCTACTGTGCAGGGGGCGCTTTTTGAGGTGAAAAATATGTTCCACAATTACATCATGGTGATGGCTGCACACCCGTGTGAATACCCTAAAAATCACTCAATGGTTCAGTTTAAAAGGGTGAGTTTCATGGTACACGAACTCTTCATAAAGCTATAATTTTTTAAAAATTTAAAAATCAAATTGAGGGACTTCCCTGGTGGTCCAGTGGTTAAGAACCCTCCTGCCAACGCAGAGGACACGGGTTTGATCCCTGGTCCAGGAAGACCCTACATGCCGCAGAGCAACTAGGCTTGTGTGCCACAACTACTGAGCCCAAGCTCTAGAGCCCACGTGCCACAACTTAGACCTGAAGCAGCTGAAGTAATTAAAAAATGAAATTGAAAGTATCAACATGAACTTACGGACCCCTTTGTAGAACACTGAAAAACAGCCTTGTGTTATCAATCAACAGCTATTAATTCAAATGATTTTAATTCTAAAAGTAAAGATACTAAAAGTTTTAGTATTAATTTCTCTTACACTCATATAACAATCTTAAAATAGAGAAAATATGAAAATTTGCCCATGCTTCATAGCAGTATCCTCCTGTTAACGTCTTTCCAAAGAGACAAATATATGACTCCCTCAAAAAAACCACCCCAACACCCAGTGTGAACTCAACACCACTGTAAAGCACCTCAGTTGCTTATTTCTGAACTTTCAAGGATAAATGCAGCAGGAGTTCCACTGAGTCCTCTGACACTGGAGTCCAAATGTCCCCGTGTGGCTGCATGGAGGGGCCTCAGTGCCAGGGAACGTGCTCATTATGAGAATATGAGCTCAGAGCCTTGACGCTGACAATTCTGTTAACAGGAGCCACCCTGCTGATTTTGCCAGGCTGCTGGGGTTCTGTCTCAGATGCCAAGACACCAAGCCTAAGGCCAGCCTCACACAGACCCTTTGTCCTGAGCCACCACTCAGCTGACTACCAGCCACTGCCAGAAGTCTCAAAGCAGTTGCCACCAAAATCTCCCCATTGCCAACCTCACTTATCAACAAAGCAAATAGCTAAAAGTCTTCATGTACATTAGGCTGAGGATTTAAAACGTGGCTCAGTTCTAAAGAACCCGGCATCCAGGGCCCTTCAGTCACCCATGTGGTAAAGGAACCTCCCCGCACTGAGCTGTCTCTGGCCAGGCCGCCTGACAGCAGCATGACTGACCATTTAGGCTGGATGATTCCCCGAGTGGGGTCTCCTGTTTGTGTTTGGCAGCAGTCCCGCCCTCTACCCAGTGGGTGCCAACAACTTCAGACACCGCCCATTATTCGGAGTAGGAGGCGGCACAGAATCCCCTCCTTCATCTCCATTAATAGCTGCTCCTCTAACCCCTTCTCCTTAAAGAATCTTAATTCCTCTCCTCACCATCTCTTCTTCCCTAGCCTCTGTTACACGAGAAAAAATAAGACTTTAGGAAGCAAAGTACATTTTTAAGCAAAAACAAAGAAAGACTTCCATAGCAGATCCTGAGATTTGCCTCTCTCATGCAAAAATGTTGTGGGTAAATTAAAGAGATTCTGCTAGATTTCCCCACTTTGGCCTCTGCTGCTGCATATAATAAATAAAAGCAAGTGTCAGAAACAAAAGTATACAAATGCTGGAGAGGGTGTGGAGAAAAGAGAACCCTCCTACACTGTTGGTGGGGGAATGTAAATTGGTGCAACCACTATGGGGAACACTATAGAGGTTTTTCTGGAAACTAAAAATAGAACTGCCACTGGTCAGGCAGTCTCACTCCTGGGCACGTATCCAGACAAGACAAGACTTCAAAAAGACACACGCACGCCTATGTTCACAGCAGCACCATTCACAACAGCCCAGCCGTGGAAGCAACCTAAATGTCATCAACTGATGAATGGGTAAAGAAGATGTGATACACATAGAGTGGACTATTACTCAGCCATAGAAAAGGATGAAATAATGCCATTTGCAGCAATATGGATGGCCTTAGAAATTATCACACTAAGTGAAGTCAGAAGGAGAAAGATGAAGACCATATGATATCACTCTTACATGGAATCTAAACTATGACACAAATGAACTCTTCTGTGAGACAGAAAGACTCACAGAACAGACCTGTGGTTTTCATGGGGGAGGCAGGCTTGGGGAGGGATAGGCTGGGAGTTGGGGATTAGCAGATGCAAACTATTACATAGGATGGGTAAAAAACAAGGTCCTACTGTATAGCAGCACAGGGAACTATATTCAATATCCTGTGATAAACCATAATGGAAAATAATATGAAAAAGAATATATGTATAACTGAATCACTCTGCTGTACCGCAGAAACCAACACAACATTATAAATAAACTATACTTCAATTTAGAGAAAAGAAATTGGTCATGCAAAAACATACAAACAAAAAGTTTCTCATGATAAGGTACAGGGGAGTATGACTCAGGAGGTGATGGAGGTTTTGGCCTGAAGCTTATTCACTGAAGGGCACTCTCTAAAGAAACAAATACAAAATCACACATATAATATTAAATACAAAAATGATTATCTCCAAGGAGAAAAGGAATCACAATTCATTATACATTTTATTAAATGTAAAAATACTCTGGTGAACCCACCCTCGGGAGTCCTTTGTGTGACATTCTCCCCTTGACTGTAGGGGACCCCGACTGGCTTCAAACCAATAGAATATGGCAGCTGTGATGAAATGACCTCATGACTACATTTCTATGTAGGAGGATCTGTCTAAACCACCAGAGATTTGCCTGCTGGCTGGGGAAGAGTTGTCTGCGGAACAGACCATACGACAGAGAACTAGGGGCAACCTCCAGGAGCCAAGGGTGTCATCCTGCATCTGCCAACAGCCAGCAAGCTGGCAGGAAGCTGGATACCCTCCCTGCAGCCTGAGACCCTAGGCAGTGCCCTCAGCTCAGCCAGGCTATACCCCTGACCCCTGGAAATGGAAGTGACGGCTGTGTGTAGTTTGAAGCTGCTGAATGTATGGTAATTTATTACACAGCAACACTACAAATACCATTGACTCCCCAAATCCAGCACAATAACAGTCTTGTTAATTAACTGCCTGGCACACCTCTAGAATACCGTCCTATGTTGTATACACTTGCTGTATATGCTTGAACTATCTTGTCATATGCCAGTGATCCTGAAATATTTCCTATAGAGCATTAAAAACTCATGTAGTCTTTCTTCTAGCTTAGTTGGTTTAAGTTTCTCTTTGATGATCGTTTACAACTTCACAACTACGTGACATTGCTAGTAATGAAGGTTTGAGGACTCTTGGCAAATTTCAGCAACCTCTATCCATCTTCCCTGTAAGAGGCTGTAAGATCTGGAAGAATCTTCCAGACCAGTTTCTGACTCCATGTTTCGAGCCCACCCCTCCTCTGCTTCCCACACACTTTCCGTGCCTGCTGCCTTGGACACACTCGTGCCAGGACATACCCCTGGCCCTGCACCTCCCATCACCATGCCAGACTGAGTCAGGTAGGCGGTAGAATAATCCTGGTGGGCAGCAGACACTGGGACAGCTGGTGATAACCCAACCACATGCCCAGCGATTCCAAACCACACAAATGTGCATCACTGGTTCCCTGCTAGGTGTATCCCTAATCTCACTTCCCTCAGCCATATCCCAAAAGGTCATGGCCATCCAACCCCACACTACCTAGGAGGCGGCTGGACAGGGGGTCAAAGTCTAGTGAAAAGAGAGGATGATCTTAATTGACTGTGGTGAGGATATCTTCTCTTACAAATTCTGGAAAGCATGTGTCATGTGAACACACTGCCAGCAAGAGGCCTCGAGGCTCAAACTCTGGCCTGGGGGCTCTGCCGCAGGACGGGCAAGTGGCCGTCAAGCAGGGACACTTGCCACAGGAATCGAGCCTGTGTCGTCACACTGGACTTGCGCCAGTGCCGTTACACTCAGAAAGTGATGGAAACTTGGAACTTTACCCTGACCAGTGGGACAACTAGAGCACACATGATGTCTGTCACTTGAGAAAAGATGAATTTCTTACAACTCCTCCTCTCTCGCTGTCAGTATGTCCTCCAGATCAACAGTCACAAAGCTAGGTACCTGGCTCACTCTTCAGATTCACCTGTGCAAAGGCGCCCCCTATGTTCCTGCCATAATTCAATCACGGGAATAATGGGAGCAGGGACCCCAAACACCCTGTGCCAGAGCTGAAATGATCACCTAACATCAGCAGTGCAGAGCTTACCCAGGTTAGAACCTGCTGGAAAGCTCTTCAGAAGCCACTGTAAC
The DNA here is from genome assembly GCF_027580195.1 of Bos mutus. Classification (NCBI taxonomy): domain Eukaryota; kingdom Metazoa; phylum Chordata; class Mammalia; order Artiodactyla; family Bovidae; genus Bos; species Bos mutus. Next base: position 63,861,839 of record NC_091618.1, read on the forward strand.
ATAATTTACCCCATGACTCTAAAGCGCACGGGGGAACAAGCACACGAGGGACAGGGCAACAGCAGACCCGATGGGGAGGCAGCGTGTGCTGGCGTGTCTTACCTCATCGTACATGAACTGCAGAGTCAGGGCTGACTTGCCAACCCCTCCGCTGCCAACCATGATCACCTTGTGAAGGGCCAGGGAGCTCTGGCTCTTACTCTTGTTTGCAGCCATCCTGCTGGTTTTCTGCGAGACGTGGCTGGAGGACCCAGTGGAAGAGCTGCCAAGGAAAGAAACAGAGACTCAGAGGTGGTTTGGTTTCCAGCCGAAGGAAATCAAATGAAAATGCTATGCTCCGTAAAAGCCTAACTCAGATGTTCCAACAGAGAAGTCACTTATTCAGGTTCCAGGCAGAGATAAAGCCCCAACCACTCCGGAGTCATGGACCAGGAGCAGAGTGAAGGCGAGACACAGAGGAGAAACGAGTGTGCGCATCTGATGCCCCATCACCAGAGAGGCAGGGAGGAGAGCCCCCATCAGACCCGTGGAGGGGCCAGACAGTGACCCCACACCATCTGTGCCCTGGGAACTGCTCAGGGGCCTCAGCCTTGTTCTCTGTATCTTCACGCCCCTGCCCCCACCTCCAACACACACATGCACACAGCCCGCCCCAGGGACCAGAAGGGGCTCTGAAAAGGGTGAGTAAACCTGCTTTTAACAATCAGCATCCCTTCACGATACAGGACAGTTGAAAGGAGGAAAACTCAATTTTTTACTCCACATTGATTTACACTGATGAACCAAAGTGAGTTAAACTTTTCTAAAACAACTGTCTATTACTCAAAATCAGTTTAGCCTCATCAGAAGTGAGATGAAGTATGTAGAACAGAACAACCTTGGTGGTGTGGGAAGAGAAAGTATTCTGAATAAGTACATTCAACACATACCTGAAACTTGGGATCTAGTTAAACTTAAAAGCTTCTGCACAGCAAAGGAAAATCATAAACAAAAAAACAACCTGCAGAATAGGAGAAAATATTTGCAAATGATGCAACCAACAAGGGATTCATTTCCAAAATATAGAAACAGCTCACAGAACTCAAATCAAAAAACAACCCAACTGGACTTCCCTGGTGGTCCAGTGGTTCAGAATCTGCCTGCTAAGGCAGGGGACACAGGTTCAATCCCTGGTCTGGGAAGATCCCGCATGTCGTGGGACAACTGAGCCCATGTGCCACAACTACTGAAACCCAAGAGCCTAGAGCCTGTGCTCCGCAACCAGAGATGACACGGCAGTGAGAAGCCTGCACATGACAACTAGAGAACAGACCCTGCTCGCCACAACCGGCCCGAGAGGAAGCCTGCATCCAACAACAGAGACCCAGCCCAGCCAAAAATAAATACATCTTAAAAAAAAACCCAACCAAAAAATGGGCAGAAGACCTAAAGAGACATTTCTTCAAAGAAGACATACAGCCAGCCAACAGGCAAAGGAAAAAATGCTCAATATCACTAATTATTAAAGAACTGCAAATCAAAACTACAATGAGATACCATCTCACACTGGTCAGAATGGCCATCATCAGAAAATCTACAAACAATAAAAGCTGGAGAGGATGTGGTGAAAAGGGGCAGCCACTATGGAAAACCGAATGAAGGCTCCTTTAAAAACTAAAATAGAGTTGCCATATAATCTACATAAACCAAGTGCCGATTTTTATTTTGAAAGATCTGCATGGAAAATCTCTTTCACATCCGTCAAGGCATAAGGAGAAAGGGTGGGCTTGGGCATGTCATGGGCCCCTGTCTGGTTCTGTCATTTGTGAGATGTGTACCCAGATGCTTGTTACTCACTTTCTCCAAGCCAGTTTTCTTATCTGCAAACACAAGTAAACCATCACCCACCCTACAGGATTCTTCTGAGTATTAAATGAAATAACACATGTGAAAGACCAAAGCACTGAGCCTAGCATGTAAGAGGAACTTAACAGCTAGCTTCCTTCCTATCTCATTGTAAGAGAGTTCTTTTTTCTAATTAGACATGATGGAAACCTACTTCTGACAAAGTAATTTGAAAATACTCCCAGTAGAAAAGTAAAATATGTTTAAACACACATATCATTGGGTAACATAAAACATCATGTTAAATCGGTGGTTCCTATCCTCGGTGGCAAAAGGGAATCCCTGGGGAGCTTTATAAACATCCTGGGACATTCTGATTTTGGTCTGGGCTACCCGGGAACATCTAAATACTTCCCAGGCAATGACAGTAGATGCCAAGGTTGAGAACTTCTATTACATGCACAGGTGAGCTGAGTACAAAGTAAGAAATCCCCAAGTTGGGGAGAAAAAAATCAGAGCAGTAAGAGCTGATATTTCCACAGTTCTGGATGGCCGCTGCTCTTGTCTGTATAGTCAAAGCTATGGTTTTTCCAGTAGTCATGTATGGATATGAGAGTTTGGACCATAAAGGAAGCTGAGCCCTGAAGAATTGATGCTTTTGAACTGTGGTGCTGGAGAAGATTCTTGAGAGCTGCCTGGACAGCAAGGGGATCAAATTAGTCAGCCCTAATGGAAATCAACCCTGAATACTCATTGGAAGGACTGATGCTAAAGTTCTAATACTTTGGCCACCTGATGGGAAGAGCTGATTCACTGGAAAAGACCCTGATGCTGGGAAAGACTGAAGGCAGGAGAAGGGGGCAAGAGAGGACGAGATGGTTGGATATCATCACCAACTCAATGTACCATGAATTTGCGCAAACTCTGGGAGACAGTGAAGGATGGGGGAGCCTGGAGTGCTGCAGTCCATGGGGTCGCAGAGTCAGACATAACGTAGTGACTGAACAACAACTACCACCACACAGGGCGTGGAGACCAGATGCCCACGCCAGGGGCAAGTTGGAACTGAGACTCTTCTCAGTTGGGAATTGAGATGCCAAGACCCTTGAAGCAATGGAAGAAGTTCCCTCTACCCTTCTAGGTTCTTCTGACTGGTCTGAGAATTAACCTGATGTGAGACAGATTAACAGAGACAGTCCAACAAAGTTTAGTAACGCACAGACCGAGGAGAGACCCACACAGACTGAATCACTTGTTCAAATGGCCAAGGAGGATGTTGAGGGTGGGGAGAGTCAGCTCAGGCGGTTACCAGGGAAGCCCAGTAAACAAGGTAAGGTTGTCATGCAGGCTGAAGTCCTGCCTGCTTCACTGATAAGACATTCTAGAGATTCCATCATCATTCTCTTCCTGGTACAGCGACAGAGACGCCCTTACAAACGGAGCTGTACCTGATAAGCGTCAATGTTTCCTACAGAAGTTTAGCTCCTATATGGCTTTTGGAATTTTTTCCATGTCTGTTGTTTCCTGGAAAACAACCATTAGTATGCCAAAGAGACATATCTGGGGGGAAGTAAATTCTGTTCCTCTACAGCACCAAGAGGGGAGGATGACAAGGAAGTGTGTCTGCCTAAGCCCTGGCCGAGGAAAGTGTGCCGTGACACTCAATAACCACAGCACTCCTCCAATGCCAGAAAGTAAAAGAATAAGTAACCCCAGGCTGGTCAGGGGGCTAAACACAACCCCTGAGGAGCAGGGACAGCATGCAGTGAAGACAGCTCAGGATTCCTACAACCAAAGGCCAGATAGGAGCCCACAGCTCCATCCTATGAGACAATTAAGAAACTAACCACCCAGGAGAGCTGGCATCTGTGACAGGCAGGACTTTGCAGATAGCCATTATAAAGAGAGGTATTTGATGATTTTTCACAAAGACAAAACCAAAATGTAAGGAGGACTGCATTATCAAAAGGCCAAGAGTTGAAAAGAATCATTCTGAATGTCTATGGTATTTTTTAAAAGTATTTACTACAGAAAGTAATAAAAATGTAGTGGGGGGAAAGCAAACCCATCTTAGTTCACTGGCTAGGGCCTGAAAATCAGAATGACGAAAGACAGATTCAGGAGGAAAAACCAGACAGGTGCATCTTGCACACACAAAGCAGAGCTCAGTGGTGGTGACTCCAAGGGGACACTTAGAACTTGGGCTCGCAGAGCATCCGAACCTAAAAGCAGTGAGTATTGCAGGGAGGTGACAAGACAAGCCTCAGGGGCCTTGCGCTTCTAGGAGTGGGAAACCGAGGGAAGGTAGATACATGGGGGCCGAACGCATGGTGCCAGCTCTAAGTGGTGCCATCTCTGGCTGATCAGGAATCACCCCGCCCTTCCTGGTACAGAGGGGAAGGCAGAGAATTTTTCTTTGTGTCTGTCACTTTTCAATTGCCTTCAGCTCAAATAAGCATGTCAAAGTGGCATCTCTGGGGGAGGCATACCCTCACCCCCTTCAATGCTCAGTACAAAGTTTAGAAAATATACAAAACTATCTTTAAAATAGAAAAACATCCTGTCATCCAGAGATATTCGCTATTATTATTTCCTGCTTGTATTTTAATCAATATATACTTATACTTTAATCCATATACCCGTATATAATCTTATACTTTAATTCCTATATTTAAAATCTTTCTAAGAACATATATATGTAGGTTTTCGTTTTATTTTTCATGTATAATATCTACCTGTCTTCTTAAACAGAGAAGAATGAACATAATCATACCTTTTCTGGATGATTTAAAGATCACCATCTCTATGGAAACCAGCTGTGTGACCAACCTTGGGCTGCTCCAGGTGGGATCACATGTCTACTTGCTCCCCTCAGGCTGGATCCTCAGTCCACTCCTCCTTTTCTTTTTTAAAAAAATATAATTTATTTGGCTGCTCCAGGTCTTCTTGTGGCATATGGGAATCTAGTTCCCTGGACCAGGAATCAAACCTGGGCCCCCAATGTTGGGAGCATGGAGTCTTAGCCACCAGACTGCCAGCTCAGTTCAGTTCAGTCACTCAGTCATGTCTGACTCTTTGCGACCCCATGAATCGCAGCACACCAGGCCTCCCTGTCCATCACCAACTCCCGGAGTTTACTCAAACTCATGGCCATCGAGTCGGTGTTGCCATCCAACCATCTCATCCTCTGTCATCCCCTTCTCCTCCTGCCCCCAATCCCTCCCAGCATCAGAGTCTTTTCCAATGAGTCAACTCTTTGCATGAGGTGGCCAAAGTATTGGAGTTTCAGCTTTAGCATCAGTCCTTCCAAAGAACACCCAGGAGTGATCTCCTTTAGAATGGACTGGTTGGATCTCCTTGCAGTCAAGGGACTCTCAAGAGTCTTCTCTAACACCACAGTTCAAAAGCATCAATTCTTTGGCGCTCTGCTTTCTTCACAGTCCAACTCTCACATCCATACATGACTACTGGAAAAACCATGGCCTTGACTAGACAGACCTTTATTGGCAAAGTAATGTCTCTGCTTTTGAATATGCTATCTAGGTTGGTCATAACTTTCCTTCCAAGGAGTAAGTGTCTTTTAATTTCATGGCTGCCATCACCATCTGCAGTGATTTTGGAGCCCCCAAAAATAAAGTCTGACACTGTTTCCACTGTTTCCCCATCTATTTCCCATGAAGTGATGGGACCAGATGCCATGATCTTAGTTTTCTGAATGTTGAGCTTTAAGCCAACTTTTTCACTCTCCTCTTTCACTTTCATCAAGAGGCTTTTTAGTTCCTCTTCACTTTCCAATTATGTGCTTTTTAATAAGTGTTCTAAGCAATTAACTAGATAATTAAGCACATTTGAATTGTTACTAAAATAGGGTAAGTGGGTTGAGGAGCAGGCCTCCCCAAAGGCTCAGGTGGTGAAACTGCTTTTGACCGAATTTCTAGGCCACGACCATTGCTCACTACAGGGCTGAGGCCAGTGCCTGAGGCTGCAAACTCCAGAACACCAGCCTGCCACATTATTTCTCTGAAGGAACCTTGCTTCCATGAATTATTATAGTTGTATGAAAATAGAGAAATCCTTTTCCAGATTAGAGGCAAGGGTGCTTTCAAACACATGTAGACATCTAATTCTGAGCTATTATTTTCAAAATGCAAAGTCAGTTTCTCTAGAAGAAACCATAATAAATGGACTGAGGACTGGTTTGACAAATCCACAGATATTGCCAAAGTGTCTGTGTTCAGAGCTCAAGAACTGAAATAATCATGGTGGCTCTACAGTCTGTATGACCCGTGAGCAGCTGACATGAAGAAGGAGAGGGCAGGAGGATCAGCCGTGTCCCGGCCCTGGACCTGACCTGGAAATGGCAGATGCCAACCCTCCAGACTCCTGTCCCTGGAGATGATAAATCCCTATTTGCTTAAGTCATTCTGAGTCTCTTCATTGTTACTTGTACTGAAAGCATTTCAGAAGGACTCTTTGCACTCAAGAAACTCAAAGTCTAGTGATTAGTTACGGAAGCTGAGTAAATGATTCTAGTGTGGGCTGACAGATTCTACGGCAGAAAGTACAGAGGAGGGACTTCCAAACCAGAGAAGAAGGTCAGGGGACATGACCCTCAGTCCTGCAGGAGAACTGAGCCCTGAAGGAAGTGGCCACAGAGGCTTCAGAAGTATAGAGCAGGGACTTCCAAACCAGAGCAGAAGGTCAGGGGACATCTCCTCAGTCCTGCAGGAGAACTGAGCCGTGAAGAAAGTGGCTACAAAGGAGAAGAAATACCAGGAATAAAACATGGCAGTGAGGCTCAGGAAGGTCACATTGATGATTTCATGTTTATAACAGATAAGCTTCACCAATAAATGTGTTCTTAAAAAATAACACAGCAGTCCTTTCCCCCAGCATTTTATTATGAAAAGTTCCAAATTTTCAGAAAAGTAGAAAGAGTTGCATAGGGAACCCATATTCTTATCACCTGGATTCTATAGTCAACATGTTGCTACTTTTGCTTTATCGCAGACCCAGTCACCGGGCATCCCTCTCCCCATCCATCAATCCACTGGGCTTTCTCACATGTTTCCATGGAAGCTGCAGACATCAGCACCTGCCATCCCTAACCAGCAGACATCTGTTTTTTACAAAGCAATTATACCTCTCCCAGAACTCTTAATCTCTTTTCATGAACTGTTTGAGTTCGTCACCAATACCCAAAAGCCACAACACAGACTTTCCTTCAGGGCCCATAACACCAAGTCCTAGCAAGTTCACACCTTAGAGTAGGAGGTCTTTTACTGGGGACTTGAGAAACACACCAGCAGACACCCTTTACTATGTCTCTACCCACCAACAGGAAAGCTCTAAAGTAGGCTTCATTTTTTGTCCGAAAAACTTGTAAACATGACTCTGTGCTAAGTTGTGCATCTCTGCCCTTAGAAAACTCAATCTAAGGAAAGACATATAAACAGAGCATGGAAGCAGAACTGCCCACATGCAGTGATAAAGATGGGCCAAGGTCTGATGGAAAGTGTAATGAACTCTGGGAAAAGAAGCAGGGAAATGTTCAACATTGAGTCTGAGTTCATTCAGCAGTGGGCGTGAGAGAAGGGTGCTTTCCACTTGGAACAGAGGGCACGTGCCAAGCAATGGTGGCAGGAAGCATCTTGGCGGGTCCTGATGCCACGTGACAGTGAAGCACAGGTGTGAGGCAGGAAAGTGCCAGGTGTTGGGTCTCAAAAGCCAGACTGGTCATTTACATGCGTGTCTGCTGTCGCTTCAGTCGTGTCTGACTCTTTGTGACCCTATGGACTGTAGCCCGTCAGGCTCCTCTGTCCTTGGGATTCTCCAGGCAAAAATGCTAGAGTGGAGTTGCCATGCTCCCCTCCAGGGCATCTTCCCAGCCCGGGGACCGAACCTGCAACTCTTTCGCCTCCTACATTGGCAGGCAGATTCTCTACCACTAGTGCCACCTGCGAAGCCCTGTTCATCTACAAATGAACCTAAAACACTGTCTTTAGAAACATATCCTACAGAAACAGGGAGCCACTGCAGGGTGGGTCCCCCAACCCAACCTTGCTGGAAGGCTTCGGGTCAGTAAGAATGAACATCTACCCTCCCACACAGAAAATCAAGCCAGCTTCATTTAGATGGCTTGGCAGGGAAGCAGAGAGCTGGGTGGTGCTTGTCCTGTGTAATATTCTATAGGGCTCACTAGCATTAGACTGGGCTCCCTACCACTTAGTGTTGATTCAAATACAAGAATGCATATTTATCTGAGAAGTGAAATTCCGAAAATAAATCATGATATGCAAACATAAACCATGCAAATGTGTGTTGTGAGGAGGGGGTGGTTTCTACTGCGCCCCAGTCCCCTGGGCTAACATGGTCATGAGTCTTTCCTAGGCTGGAAGAAAACAAATTGGTAGGTGGAGTCAAAATGAAAAATATAGTACCTTGTCTGTATCATAGGGTTGTCATAAAAATCAAATGAGAATTTAAAAATTCAGGAACAAATTTACTCCTCAGTCCTCATAAAATTCAAGTGTCCTGGGTAAGACGGTGCACAAACGCACACAGGGAGTGATCCAACACTTTACACACGCCAAGAACTGCACTTAGCACTTCTTCTTCAGATAGTAACCTGGATACTACTAACAGGCCATCATCATAATATTTCAGTCTCTCAGAATATTATTCATGTTTTTAATCCTTGAGATAATCAAAATGGGAGAGAATCCTAAACCTGGGACACTTTAAGCACCAAAATAATTACTGGCAGTAAGGAAAGCAGACACTAAAAAATGAGGAATTCACGAATCCATACCTATAAAAAATATTAAACAAGGGAGACAGGAGGGCTTCCCCTTAGGGAAGAATGCCAACAGCAGGCAAACAAACACAGGGGTGGGAAAGTGAAAAAAACAAAAAAATCAACATTTTGCAGCTATCAGAGTAAAGACTGATTCAGGCAAGAATGGTTAGTAGATGCTAAATCTAAAGGGGAGATTGAGATGAGGAACAGGATATTTGCACGGTCTTAAAGTGTCTCCACAGATTACTTATGAATCAGACTCTGCACTTGAGTAAGCAGCACTATTCTAAGTGTCAGGACAACTCCCAACTGTTCAAACCATTTCCTGTTACAATCCAAACTAGGAACAACCCGATCTAAATTAGGTCATGAAGGACCCTCCCCCCAAAACAGCATTCTCAGACATGAAGGAGCCCAGGAGACAGACGGATTGCAGGGACAATAAACACTGAATATGAAAAAAGAAGAGCGAAGTGATGCCATCTATGCTGCTGCTGCTAAGTCGCTTCAGTCGTATCCGACTCTGTGCGACCCCATAGACGGCAGCCCATCAGGCTCCACTGTCCCTGGGATTCTCCAGGCAAGAACACTGGAATGGGTTGCCATCTCCTTCTCCAATGCATGAAGTGAAAAGTGAAAGTGAAGTCGCTCAGTCATGTCCGACTCTTAGCGACCCCATGGACTGCAGCCTACCAGGCTCCTCCATCCATGGGATTTTCCAGGCAAGAGTACTGGAGTGGGGTGCCATTGCCTTCTCCCACCATCTATGCAGGCAACGTCATTTCCATCAGCACTGAAAATCCTATTTCTCAGCATCTAACACCTATTATTACATCTAACACAAAATATTACATCATTGTGACAAAATGACTGTGTATGTGGGTATTCGTGAGAATAGAAATTGACAGCACTGAGTCCCTACATCACTGTCTTTTTAATGATATGACACAAACTTCTGATTTGTAAACAGTCTCACACGCATTCCCTGGACAGAGAGGTAGGTAGTGTCTTCTTCATGTGCATGTCTCCAGGGCCTACAGAGAATCAGAGACCTAGAGATGCCCAGAGAATGAATAAAGAATGAACGAACGATGAGAGAAGAGCTCTAAAAAATAAAAATAAGGACACATTTTAAACAATTTTCTGTAGTAAAAGTACATTTCTCATCTACCTTCAAGGAAACATTGGCTCGAATGTTACATTGTGAACAGTGATTCTAGAAGGTAAGCAATTAAAGCAGCAGCCCTCCCCAGAGGTTTTTTTATTATAGTTTAGCAATAAATGCTGTTAGCTACAAAAATCATAATTTTTAAATGCACACATGTGCACATGTACACAAACATGCTCAGCAGCCAATCTGAAGAGACGAGTCAAAGATGAATAATTATAGATCAGAAAGATAATAACTCCAATAGATTGAAACATATCTAGCCTGTTCACAATGATATTATACCAAAAAGCACCTTATTCATCACCTTTGGAGGACTAATAAACAAATCATTATTTTAAAAACTGGTAAAGGAAAAGAATTAAAATTTATCTTGCTTCCCTCATGCCAACTGTGAAGCGAAGATTCCCTTAACAAAATAGTCTAACTAATCAAGAACAATAAAATTTGGGATATCACCACTTTGCAACTCCTCATGAGTTAAGAAATCAAGGTATCGGGGGAATTCCCTGACGGTCCAGTGGTTAGGACTCTGTGCTTTCACTGACAAGAATGCAGGTTTGATCCCTGAAAGGGGAATTAAAATCTCACAGGCTGTGTGATGCAGCCAAAAAAAGGAAAAGAAGTTGAACATCAGTGGCTGCTAACATTACAAAACAGATACAACTTGACATCTTGAGAAAGACACAAAACCATGAAAGATGTAGTCTTTCAAAAAAAAAAACACACAACAAAAACTTCTAAATCTAACTACTGAATTACTGGAAGTGCAGGCCACAGAGGAATATGCTGAATATACCAGACACACCGTCAGCAACACAGAAGCTTCAGAAGCTCTGCGCAATAAGCCACCCAGTTCCGTCAACAAAGTTCAAGAAAAAAAGATGAAGAGGGAACCTGTAAATTATGAGACCTAAGAGTCATATCAACTGATTAAAATATATGGACCTTATTCTGATCCCAAGCTGAACACACAAACACACACATAAGAAGACTAGAGAATTCTGAACATTTGGCTGGATTGGATAATACTAAGGAATTATTATTTAAAAATTTTTTTTCAAGTGACTACATTTAACTTCATTACGAATGAAGCTAAATGAAATATGGAATTTGTTTCAAAGTTATCAAGGGGAAGAGAGTGAGTAGGGACATAGAGGAAATAAGATTAGCCATAAATTGGTCAGAAACTGTTGAAGCTGATTGATAAACACAAGGCAGTTTGTTTTATTAGTCTTTGCCCTTTTGTTTAAATTTGAAAATTTCCACACTAAACAGCTTTTTAAAATAATGAGGACAAAAATATAGGTGCCTGGGTCCCACTCCCCTAGAGATTCCAAATTAGGCACACGGAAACCTAGGTTGTGTCCAGGTGATTCCAATTCACGCGTAGATTGAAAACCATCCCATTAGACTGAGTTCTTTGAGAACAGAGTCTGTATTTTGTTTACTGCAATGTCACCCATTACCTATCACAGAAAGCATATTTAAATATTAACTGAATGAACTAAGATTGGAGCCAATTTGTCACCTTAAATTTTGAAACAGCTAGAATACTCACCTGGGTGGAAGCAATCTGGAATTCCTGCTTTCTAATAACTGTTAGCCGACAACCTCACAGTTAACAGTATGCTACCACCTTTGTTTTTTCAAGGGCCATAGTTCATTGCTATCTTAAGAAAATTGATTCACTTTTCACAAACTGATTCAAAATTATTTTCCTGATTTTTCTAGTATCCTGGTGGAGATGAGAAATACCATCACTCAGCTCTTCGATGTCATCCCTAGAGATGATCTCTTTATTTTTCATTCATCCCATCAAATGAATTCTTTTCCTCTTCATATTCACCACCTAACCAGAGAATCTTATTCACCACAGACTTTTCTATTGAACTTCTGTTCTTCAAATTCAAGTACTATAATCATCTCCATATATTCACTCTGCAGTTGTAAAGCCTATAGAAATAGAGGATCCCTGAGTAAATAAGAAAGAAAGTTTTTAAAAGACTGTCTTGGGAAAGTGTAGAATTTTACCAAGGATAGGGCAAAATCATGAAGGTTTAGAACAAATGCTCACTTCCAAAGAATGAAATAAATTTAAAGAAACAAAGTGATTCTGATTTGAAAATTCATTCTTGAATTTTCACAATAGAGTAGAAGAGACTTCCCTGGTGGTCCAGTGGTTGAGAATCCGCCTTCTAATGCAGGGTACATGGGTTTAATCCCTGGTTGGGGAACTTAAGATCTCACATGCTGTGGGACAACCAAGCCCACGCACCACAACTAGACAGCCCACAGGCCATAAAAGAGAAGTCCCTGAAGACCCAGCAGAGCCAGAAAAAGCAGCGACAGACAGAAACTCTACAAACCAGGAAACATGTCTGTTAATACTTTATCAAATTCTATCAATACCTAAATTTTAATTTTTACTAAATCAGGTTTGGAACATTGTTAGTGTATTTATAGCAACACTTTGGAATCCTACCTTAAATCATCCATAAAAACAAATGGATAAGCCATGTTACATCATAAATTCCAATTTATGTTTCAATTTTTGATGGACACACTCCCAGGACTAAATTACTACTTTAGTTTCTTAATGATGGTCTGCTTATCAATCTTTATATTGAGGGGAAAAAAAGTACAAGTTGCTTCATCTTCTCTCAGTGAAACCTAGACATTCAATTCAGGGCAGTATTTCACAGATTTGCTTACACACTCAAATCTTCCATATGACGTGTGTGGTGGGAGAACGTGTCTACGGCAAGACTGCCTGTCTCCAGATGCAATGTTGTCAAACCACACATTTAATCACCCAGTAAAACAGTGGGTGTGTACTTTCACATGCTATTTTATTTCTTGCCATAAATCACTAAACTTCTCCAAAGCTCTCCCAACTCTCCTTCAAAATAAAAAAGCAGAGGACTGCTTACAATAATAACACATTAAGAATAACAGGCCCTTTGCGTAATCTCCAAAATATTCAAACAGCTCATACAACTCAACAATAACAACATGATCAAAAAATGCGCAAAAGATCTTAATAGACATTTCTGCAAAGAAGACATACAGAAGGCACATGAAAAGATGCTCAGTGTCACTAATTATTAGAAAAATGCTAATCAAAACTACAGTGAGATACCTTACACAAGTCAAAACAACCATCATCAAAAACCCTATCAACAATAAATGCTAGAGAGGGTGTACAGAAAAGGGAAGCCTCCTGTACTGTTAGTGTTAGTTGCTCAGTCATGCCCGACTCTTTGCAACCCCATGGACTGCAGCCCACCGGGCTCCTGTGTCCATGAGATTTTTCAGGCAAGGATACTGGAGTCAGTTAGCCATTTCCTTCCCCAGGGGATCGTCCCAACCCAGGGATCAAACCCGGGTCTCCTGTACTGTTGGTGGGGATGCAAATAGATGCAGCTAATATGGAGGTTCCTTAAAAATCTACAAACAGAACTACCATATGATCTAGCAATTCCAGTTCTGGACATATATCCCAACAAAACTTTAATTTGAAATAATACATGCACCCCCTATGTCCATAGCAGCACTGTTCATGATAGCCAAAACATAGAAGATAGTACATATATACAATGGAATACTACACAGCCATAAAAAGACAAAATACTACAAAACATAGAAGATAGTACATATATACAATGGAATACTACACAGCCATAAAAAGACAAAATAACACCATTTGCAGCAACATGGATGCAAGTAGAGATTATCATACTAAATGAAAAAGACAAATACCATATAATATCACTTATACATGGAATCTAAAATATGGCATAAATGAACCTAACTACAAAGCAGAAACAGACTCCCAGACATAGAGAACAGACTGTGGCCACATGGTGGGGAGAGGGACTGGAAGTTCGGGGTTAGCAGATGCAGACTATTACATAGGAAATGGAAAAACAATAAAGTCCTACTATATAGCACAGGGAACTATATCCCATCTCCTGAGATAGATAATAATGGAAAAGAATAAAAGGAATATATGCGTATCTATTATGTACACATATGTGTACATATGTATGTGTGTACTTCAAAGTACATGTGGTAAAGTGAATTTTAAAAAGATTTCACTACATAACACACAACATACACAATTAAAGTACTGTCTGCCTAGCATCCTTTTCCAGAGACGGCTCCCCTCCGCCAGCCTCAAGGCTGTTACAGGAGGAGGACAGGGCTGAGGCAGATGAGAGATCCATGTTAGTATCTGGCCCCATCCTGGGGGAGATGCTGATTCCAAGGAGGGCACCTGACCCAAGTTTGGGTGGGAGGCTGAGAGGGCTGGCTCCATGGTGGTTGCAGCTGGGAGAGGAGCCCTGGGGCAGAGCTGAGAGAGAAGCAGGAACCACTGAGGCCCTTCAAACCATGCACTGCTCCTTCCAAAAGGAGGGCAGTCTCCCAGCTGGGATTTGGGAATGTCAGTCATTTGATTTTTTATGAGGCACCAGAAATCTGGGTTTTTATATGCAATCTCCCTTTTTTCAACGTTAGTAACTCAAATCTGTTTTTAAAAGCACTGTGAGCAAACAAAGCATGTCTGCAGGCCACTCAGTTTCACAAACTGACAGCTGTCCTTTTTGCCAAGTAGGAGAAGCTGATCTACAGCAAGAAAGAGCGACAGAGCCGCACATGGCGAAAAACACTGGCCAGGCCCAGCAACATCCGGGGTGGTGGTTCCAGCCATGCCTGAGCCCTGCACATCCTCTGCTCCTTCCTGTGGCTTCATTTTCTCTCTGAGTCAATGGCATACACTTGCACCCTCCCAGTATATCCTCTTTTGGGAAAGCGGGGGAGGTGTAAGTTAGGAGTTTGGGGTTAACATATATACTCTACTATATATAAAACAGATAACGAACAAGGACCTACTGTTCCAGCACAAGGGAACTCTACTGAACAAGTTCCAGCACAGGGAACTCTACTCAATATCCTGCAATAATCTATAATGGAAAAGAATCTTCAAAAGAACACACACACGCACATACCCCTGAATCACTTTGTTGTATACCTGAAACTAACATGACAATGTAAATCAATTATACCTCAATTAGAAGGGAAAAAAACCCTCTGTGGCATGATGCTGCTTACCTGACATTTCTGTCCCTTCTTGCCCAAGGCTCCAGGTGACAGCACACAGAGCTTGGAAGTGTACAAACAACTCAAGCCCAGAAACTGAGATCCAGGCAGGGCCAGGGGAAAATACATAAGAACACTTCCTCCAACACGAACTCCAACATCAATTCTGCTAAAGGAGCTTCCAGGGAATCCCAGCACTCTGCCTCTGTATGTCAGGACTCTTGTCCACGATGAAATATGCCCCCAGATGAAAGCAACTTAAGCAAAAAAGTCCTGGATTGGCTCACACAGCTGATGTTCAGGAACAGAGCTCACTCCAGGGACCCAGACAGCAACTCTGGGATCCACACTTTCTCTGTTGCTGGTCCCCCCAACCATCGCACCCGCCCCCACCCCCAGATCCCTCGCCATCAATGCTCAGACCCGATGCCTCCTCCTGTGGTTTTCCACAGACACCTCATGTGCTCACAGAGGCCTCCCGGACCTCACATCCCCCATCCCCTGCCCTGACTGCAGCCTGCAGTTCCTTTTTTTTTTTTCTACTTCCTTGTTTTTTGCTGTTTATCCCACTACAGGTGAAACTCCATGAGGCTGGCCCCAGGGCTGCCTTTTCCCTCTCATATCCTGCCACTGTAGGGATATTTCCCTTTATCATCAAATAAAGCATGCTGCAACCTAAGTAACACGAATTTTACCCAAACTACGGTCATCATGGGAGAAGGAAATGGCAACCCACTCCAGTATTCTTGCCTGGAGAATCTCCATGGACACAGGAGCCTGGTGGGTTATAGTCCATGGCACTGCAAAGAGTCGAACATGACTGAGCAACTCACACTACATAATTATGGTCATCATGAAATCTGCTGCTGCTAATTCACGTCAGTCGTGTCCAACTCTGTGTGACCCCATAGATGGCAGCCCACCAGGCTCCTTCGTCCCTGGGATTCTCCAGGCAAGAATACTGGAGTGGGTTGCCATTTCCTTCTCCAGTGCATAAAAGCGAAAAGTGAAAGTGAAGTTGCTCAGCTGTGTCTGACTCTTCGATCTATGGACTGCAGCCTACCAGGCTCCTCCATCCATGGGACTTCCCAGGCAAGAGAACTGGAGTGGGGTGCCATTGCCTTCTCCTCATGAAATCTAGCACATGGCATATATATGACATTTGGGGATTCATCCACATCTTATTTCTGGTCAATCAGTTCAGTTCAGTTGCTCAGTTGTGTCCGACTCTTTGTGACCCCATGAATCAAAGCACGCCAGGCCTCCCTGTCCATCACCAACTCCCGGAGTTCACTCAAACTCATATATTTATTATAAGCACCATTATTTCTGGTACTTATAGTCAAAAGCCTAAAAACTGTAAGCCACTACTTCCTTATTTTAAAAACAAAGGTTGACAAATGAATAATATTAATATATTGTCTCAGGTTTGACAAGTTGCCACTAAAAATTTTTAATCTCTTAAGGTTGTTATTTCAGTCTTCTTTGAACTTATTCTGAGGCTGTTGTTATTAGTGATGAGATACCCACAAAACAGATTACCATCACCAGGTAAAGTAAGTTTATTTATTTGACAAGTCTACACATAAATAAAAAAACTGTAGCCTCAGTGGTTGGGTGTTTCAATCCAATATGCAAACTCCCTACAATTATACCAGAGATACTCTAAAAATTAGAGCACCTAGTTTTTATAGGAATCTCATCATTTCACCCACTGCTTTCAATGAGGATTTATGGTCACTTGATTGCTCTCTGATTGGCAGTGGCCTTTCTGACTGGCCATTTCTTGTGTGACTTTGCCTCTTAAAAGGGAGCCAGGGCCCCTGCAGGGGACAACTGAACCTGGGTGGTCAGGTGACAGGAATAGCAGGACAGTTGCTCTGAGCTCCAGGGGCTGCTGGTCACCCAGCCAAGGGTCTCTACAACCACAGATTCATGAGGGCCACTGCTCAGCCTCCAGTAAATCTTTCTAGAAAATGAAGATGCTCAGACTGGACCTCTCCATTTGGTAAGTGTGTACTGTCTTATTGCTTTTCATGATACAGGGATTCCAGGAGTGATGATCCTGGCAGGAAACAACTGAAGTCTGAGTCTTTCTGTAGTCTTAGCCTTTCCCACATGGACTGACTCAGAGAAGGAAACTCGAGTGTCCCCTCCCTGTGTGTGGCTGCTACAGCCATCAGCACCAGGGAACAGAACATTTTTATCTTCTCATACAGATAGACTCAGTTTCCATTTCTATGAAAATACGGAAGCTGAATTAAATGATCAAAGTTCCTTTCCAATTTTTTTTTTTTCCTGAAATTAGGCCTGCAAAACAAATTAGTGCTCCCCTGTGCCTAAGGAAATTTCTTTTAGTTGTTTCTGTTGCCTAAAGCATATCTCTAATCTGTTTTCCTGCCTAAGGCGGGGGGAGGGGGAGTGGCAAACAAACAAAACTAAATAAAAACAAACTCAATTGACTAAAACAAAACCACCGAATGCTCTAAGTTGCTCCTTGGAAGCCTCTGGTCTATACATCTGGGCACAGGTTATTCCTTCCTCTTGATGAAAGGTCCACCTGAATATCTCCTCCACCACCTCCCCAGGCCCCACACCCCAGTGTAGCTGACCCTCCCAGTCCATGTGGGCTCCCATACGCACCACCACCACCCATAGCTGCACTGAGATGAACAGTGTTTTCCTCCTGGATGTCTGTCCCTCCCACTACATTGAGAGCTGCCGTGTGCCTGACACTTAGGAGATGCTCAGACGCTCAGCCCTTGATTAAAAAAAAACAAGTTCTCCCTCTGGGTTGAGAGTCCTCAAAAGGACAAGTGGTAACTAGTAAGATCTGAAAAGTTAATTTGCTTAAAGGGTAACATTTGTGAACTACAAGCAAAACAAGGAACAAGGGGAGGTAATTTTCAAGCTCTGATTTTTTTTAAAGAATGTGTAATCACTTCTGAAATAAAGACCTCTCCTACAAGACCCTCACTCCCAGTAGAATCTGGGGATCTCACAGGCCTTGATGAAGGCCACCTATTTAGACAGACTTAAATTCCTTCTACCTGCAAGGGAGTCACGAAAGCTACTTCACTTCCTGATGGCTGAATGTCAAGTCGGGAACTAGCATACATGGCCCTGTCCTGAATGATGTATCCCAGTAAGACCCTGTTGAGAGGTGTGCTACCAGAGTTTCCACTTCTGCATCATCTACTGGCACATCACACGCACACAAGCAGAGCTGTGTGACCTGGAAGGTCTCTTAACTGGTCAGTACAGGGCTGGGAATAGCTGCCCACTGTCCTGCCTCAGGGTCCCCACTCTGAGCCCGACACTGTGTGGCTCCTTTAGTGGACTGGGGTGGGGCAAAAGAGACCTGCAAACGTGGTGTGAAATTCTGGAATTGATGGATCAGAAAACTCAATGAGCGGCAGAAATGCACAGGCAACAAGAGTACAAGCTCTGAAACAAACACCTGGGAGGAAATGTACAGTCCCTGGGACAGTCAGGTTCATAGAAATGAAAAGTAGACTAGTGGGGGCCAGACTGGGGGCCAGGGAGGATGGGGTGAGTGTTTAATGGGCACCAAGTCAAGGCTATGATTTTTCCAGTAGTCATGTATGGAGGTGAGAGTTGGACTATAAAGAAAGCTGAGCACTGAAGAATTGATGCTTTGGAACTGTGGTGTTGGAGAAGACTCTTGAGAGTCCCTTGGACTGCAAGGAGATCCAACCAGTCCATCCTAAAGGAGATCAGTCCTGGGTGTTCTTAGAAGGACTGGTGGTGAAGCTGAAAATCCAATACTTTGGCTACCTGATGCGAAGAACCGACTCATTGGAAAAGACCCTGATGCTGGGAAAGATTGAAGGCGGGAGGAGAAGGGGACGACAGAGGATGAGGTGGTTGGATGGCATCACTGATTCAATGGACATGAGTTTGGGTGGACTCCGGGAGTTGGTGATGGACAGGGAGGCCTGGCGTGCTGCGGTCTGTGGGGTTGCAAAGAGTCGGACACGACTGAGTGACTGAAGTTTCAGAAAGGGATGACAGAAATTTTAGGAGACAGAATACTGTTGATGACTGTACAACAATATGATGTACTTAATGCCACTGAACTATACACGTAAAAATTATTAAAATGGTAAATTTTATGTATATTTTACCACAATTGTCTTTTTATTGTTTGTTGTTGTTGTAGCTATATACCAACTGCAGTGTGGATCAGGAGAAAAAACTGCTCAGCTTAAAGTCTGAAGCCTGCCCCAAGGGAGTTAATGACCTTGGTTAAGTTGCCTTTTTCAGCCTCAGTCTAATGTATAAAATACACAGGAGATCGGTATCCTCAGGGTCATTATGAAAAAAACAAGAAAACACCTATCATGATACCTGGCTCTCAGTAAGCACTTTGCTTTCTGAATATCCCTCTGATATCCTAGAAAAATCTTGAGAGAGAAATTAGCCAAGGAGCCAAAGCTACCCCATGGCCGGGCATCGCCATCGTCAGTGTCCTCTCCTCTAACCGTCCTGCCCCAGCCTCTACCTACTAGCTCACTGGCTCATGTGCCTGCCGGCTGCCACCTCCATCTCTGAACTCGGGCACACTGGACTCCTGCAGCTTCCCCAGGTGCCCCACCCCGCCATGGGCCCATTCTCCTCTTTGCCGGGCCTGAGGCCCCAAGTCCCTCCTGCAAATACGGTCTCCTCCCTCCCCTGGCTCACGATCCTTCCCAGCACCTGCGCCTGGTGTGCAAATGTTGCTGGAGCGGGAAAGAAAGTCACTCAGCCAGCCTTAGGAAGCGTCACCTTCAGTGTGTTTATGATCACACACCAGGAGCCAGCGTTCACTCTACACTCCCAGAAATCTCTCTGCGAGGCTCCCCAGGCCCTCCCCATGCTAGCTCTCCACCAGTGACCTTACCGTATCTCCCCAGAGGCCACTGTTCACCTCCAAATCTACCAGCACCTGTGCCCGCTCCCTCCTCATCTCCTGCTCTCAGCAGAGGCCAGCCTTGCACAGATTTTGGACACCGTGCTGCCCCACCCCCATGCCCAAGAACGTCATTCTGCCGTCATCCTCTTTCTTCTGCATCATTAATCAGCCTTTAATCCCTACAGGGTCCTCTCCAACAGCACACAGACACATTCTGTTTAACCTGCATCCTAAACACACCCCCTTGGTCCCCATCTGTCCCTCTAGGCAGTGACACAAGTTCTCTGCAGGCCTGGTCATCTGGACCGGTGCCTCCCAGGCAAATTACCAGGGAATCTTGTTCAAAGGCACATCGGATGCAGCAGGTCTGGGGTGGAGCCCAGGCTTCTGTACTGCTCGGCCCCCGAGACGCTGCTCCAGCCCCAGACCCCACTCTGAATAGCAGAGTCCAGTGTTTCTTCCCTCACACTTTTATGTACGACATCCCTTCTAATCCATCCCAGCACAGCTTCAAGGAGACCCGTCCCATCAAGGTCACCAATAAACTCCACATTGCAAACTCCAATCAAAGCATTCCTTCCTCCTCACCAATCCTCTCCAGTTCTTTTAAAATGAGCTGTAGCAACTGGAACAAAACCGTGCCCAGAAGGGGAAGGCCCCTAGTGGACCACCCACAGACCCCTCTCCGTCTCCCTCGGGCCTCTGCACCCTGCACCTCTCACGGCACCTGCTGTTCCTCTGGCAGCAGTGGCACCAGCAGAGGCTCCTACCAGGCGTTCCTTCCCTACCTGGCTTCCTAGTGTTAGTTGCCCCCAGAGCTCAGTCTCCCCCTCACCTCTCTAGACTCTCCCCTCGGGGATCCCATTTGTCTCAGCAGCTTCATCGGCAGCCCCAAACTCTCAGAACACGGGCCGGAGTGCGCTCCTGACCTCCAGACTCACTCACTCCCCTCTGCCTTGTGCTGCCTCTCTCAGGGAGGGTGTCTCACAAGAATCTCAAACTTTCTCAAAGTACTTTCTCAAAGTACAACTCTTGCTACCCTGCCACGTTAAAACCTACTCCTCCTCCATTCCCCATATCCAATCATATCCAGGTCTCATCATTAAAGCCAAATACATGAGTCACCTTTGATTCCCCTTGCTCCTTCCCCAACTGAATTCATGATCAGTTCTACTGACTCCACCCAAAGCCACCTGCTTCCTCCACCTCCTCTGCCACAGCTCGGCCCGCCCACCAACTACTGACCAGTCACAACCTCCCAGTTGACCTCTTATCGCCATTTCAGCCCTCTGCAACATCTTCATGCAGTCCCTGCTGTGTGTCCACAGCCCTTTAATGGCTCAGTGTGAATGAAATCCAAACTCTCCACCCACCAGGCCCCCAAGACCGGGAGGCACCTTCCGGCCTGTGTGCCTTCTTCCAGTTTGCAGGGTCTGCCAAGTGCTGCCCTGCAGGATCCCTCTCACACACTCTCCGCTTCTCATCCTGATTTTAGGGGGACCAGAAGCAAGAAGACACACAGTACTGTCAGGAAATTGAAAAAAGGCCCTCAGGGCTGCCTGGAGCAGAAAGGGAGAGGCGGAGCCCGGCATGAGATGAAGCTGGAGAGGAAAGCGGGACCAGGGGCTCAGCAGTTTAGAGATGTTAGACCTTCTGCCGAGAGCACAGAAAAGCCTTCCAAGTGTCACAAGCAAATGGGTGACACGATTAGACTTGCCTGTTGAGGTCCTTGTAGCTATAGTGTAGAAAAGCAGAGGGGCCCAGAGTTGATGAGGAGGGGCAGGGTGGGGCCAGAAGGCCTGGCCTGAGGGAACGACAGTGGACACAGGAAAGGTGACCGGACTTTAGACCTACTTAGGAGGTTATGATATGTGAGTTATAAAGGATATTGGAGAAGGCAATGGCACCCCACTCCAGTACTCTTGCCTGGAAAATCCCATGGACGGAGGAGCCTGGTGGGCTGCAGTCCATGGGGTCGCTAAGAGTCGGACATGACTGAGCGACTTCACTTTCACTTTTCACTTTCATGCATTGGAGAAGGAAATGGCAACCCACTCCAGAGTTCTTGCCTGGAGAATCCCAGGGACGGGGGAGCCTGGTAGGCTACTGTCTATGGGGTCACACAGAGTCGGACACGACTGAAGTGACTTAGCATAGCATAAAGGATATATATTTGGTCATTCAGATAACCTAATTAAAGTGCTCATGTGTGAAAGTGTTAGTCACTCAGTGGTATCCATGGATATCCATGGATATCTTTTCGACCCCATGGATTGTAGCTCGCTAGGCGCAGAGTTTTTCTAGGGACGAATACTGGAGTGGGTTGCCATTCCCTCCTCCAGGGGATCTCCCTGACCCAGGATCAAAGCTGGGTCTCCTGCACTTCAGGCAGATTCTTTGCCAACGAGCCACCAGGGAAACCCATGCTCATGTGCAGCTGGTCTTTGTCCACAGTTTCTGGCTCACCGCTCTGACTCTTGGAATTTTCTGAGTGACGAGAGCAGGGGGAGCGTCTGTCGTTATGTCTGGTCCTGTCCTCAGTTCCTGAAACCAACTCAGAGGTATAAAGGTGAAATGATCACCTCATTGTTCACAACAAGTCCCTGAGGACCACAACTGGGGCACACCTACAAGCTGATTTTGGGGCTCCACCTCAGGACACCAGGGGAACTGACCTTGCAAAGATGGTTGGAACCTTCAGCCCCACCCCCTGATTTCTGGGGAGGTGGGGATTGGAGGCTGAATCTACCACCAGCAGCTGATGATGTGATGAGCCATGCTTATGGAACGGGACCTTGATAAAAACCCAAAAGGTGAGGTCAGGAGAATTTCCAGGTAGCGGAGCAAGTCACCATGGGAGCCTCCAAACTCCACGAGGACCCTGTCCTGTGAACCTCTTCACTTGGCTACTGATTCATACTTGCGAACATCCTCTGTGATAAAGTGGTAATTTAGTGATTAAACGGGTCTGCTGAGTTCTGTGGGCCACTTCAGCAAATTAACCAAACCCAAGCAGAGGGTTTTGAGACCCTGTAGTCGAAAGCCAGTGGGTCAGGCGTACAGATGATGACTGGGCTTGTGACTGGCATGTGAAATCCAGTCAGGGTGTTGTGGGTACCTCCAAGTTGTAGGCGGTTGGGCAGATACACAGCCTGGACCTGTGACTATGAAATGTGGCCAGTCCTGTGGGACTGAGTCCTTGACTTGTGGTGTCTGATGCTGCCTCTGGGTAGCGAGTGTCACGGGTGAGTTGATCTGCAGGACACCCTGCTGGGGTCAGAGAATTCCTCAGTGATGTGACCCCACACACACAACCCACATTGGAATTGGGTGTAGAACCAATTTTTTTAGGAGTTAAAAAATGGCACAGTTAATGAACAAATATATATAACTTGAGATTTTTAAAAGGCTTAATATGCGAGGGTGAGCAGAGGTACCCCTCTGGCTGAAATCCATCCATCCCTACGATGGGATCAACTCATGCACAGTGAATGACTGGCCACAGACCTTTTCCTGTTTTTACTAGCGGAAGGGGGTGGGAGGAAGGAGGGGGATGATGGGAGAGGCAGGATAAGAGGAGATGAAGATACTAGCTCATAAATTAGGGCAGCGGATGGGAAAGGGGCCAAAAACAGGGAGAAAGGAAAGGCAAATTGTGCTGACTTCTCCAGTCTGCCTCCTGGTGACTCTTAACAGCCTTGAACTAGGTTGGAATGAACAAAAGCAATTCTCAGAGGACTTCATTTTCTGAAATTACAGTTTAACATGATTTATGAAGCTTCTTGTTATAAATATGCTTGAGTCAAAGGATATTTGTCACATCAAAGCATTAGAATCATAGAATTTTTAAAGACAGGAAAAATATGCAGATCATTGACTCAGGCTTCTGGCTCGGGGTCCCTAAATCCTTGTCTCCACAGACAGACACTCCAGAAAGATTTCACTGAGAAACTAAAAGAATGAGGCCCTTCTCTCCAGGTGGATAATTAAAACGTGTTAGACCTTCCAAATGGCTCAGTAGGTAAAGAATCCACCTGTGAATGCAGGAATCGAAGGAGACACGAGTTGAATCCCTGGGTAGGGAAAAATTCCCCAGAGGAGGAAATGGCAACCTGCTCCAGTATTCTTGCCTGGAAAATTCCATGGACAGAAGAACCTAGCTGGCTACAGTCCCTGGGGTCACAATGAGCTGAACACAATTGAGCAGAGCAACCACAGTGTTTCAGAGAGAAATGAAGAATTGCTAGGCAAATACTGTCCAAAGATTTAAGGTAATTGGAAGAGTGGCTTTTTTTTTTTTTTACCCTGGAATGCCATAGTTTATTTACTGGTCTTAGTGTCAGGGCTCTATAAGCACTTTTTCTTGTGATTATGCCTCTTCCCTGCCCCCTTTAAAAAAAAAACAAAACTTTTTATTGTGGAAAGTTTCACACATATGTAAGGGTAGGAAGAAGTGTTTAATAAACAGCCTTGTACCCAATCACCCAGGTTCTCTGAGACTTTTTCAGCTACTTTGCCAGTGAGTTTTATGTTTAAAAAATACACAGATGATTAATGACTAATTTTATGCTGTTCATCAAGATCATCATTTTGGCAATCATTTTTAACCAATTTGTTTTAGGGTTAAAAAAAAAAAGAACTTCAGATGTTCCATTTGGTTTAGGAACTAGCAAGATTTTAATTTCTAATTTCCAAAGCTACTGAATATTTGGCTAATTAATCCTAGCATCTGATTATGAAGGACAAGAAGAAAGAACATAAAGTTTCAAGTATAACATTAAAAGTTCTAGAATAGTAATCCAGCTGCATTTTAATCTCCTGTGGTACAGACTTCAGGAAGCACATGAAACAAAACCTTCAAAAAGAAACCATTGAAGCTAGTGTCCAAGAATGCTAATGGTCCTTAAGCTTCCAAAGTGCAGTCCACTCCCACAATGCACCGGGCTGGTCTGTGTGCTGGCAGAAGCGATGGTATACTTCCAGATTAGGTACCAGGTTACCACATTTTCCAGCCTGATCATCCTCCCTTTCCCTCTCAGATCACCTGCTCTCAGGAGAAAGAGAGCGAGCTCCCAAGTTGTGAAGAGTCCTGTAGGGCGGCCACTTGGTAAGGACTGAGGCCTCCACCCAACAGCCATGTGAGTGCCCCACCCTGGGGCAGTGACCACAACCTCGGCAGAGACTCTGAACAAAAGCACCCAGCCAGGCTGTTCCCAGATTCCAGAAACTGTATGATTATGAATGTCTGTTGTTTCAAGCTGCTAAATTTGGGGCAATTTATTACACAGCACTAGAAAATTCATTCAAAAGATAAACTTTAGAGGTAGGCAGTCACACAAGGCCAAACTACTCTATTTCCTTCAACTCATATACCAAGCAAAATTACATAGCTTGGAGTATCAATATTTTAATTTGGATCAGATCGAACTTAATATTCTGTATGTTAATTCCCAATCAGTGGGCCTAAAACATACTATATTAAAATTGCCCACAAGGCACTGACAAAAGCAACAAAGAACAACAACGTACTAGCAATTACCTATTTTTTTAAGTTTTTTTTTTTTTTTTTTAATGTGGACCATTTTAAAGTCTTTATTGAATTTATTACAAGATTGCTTCTACTTTATGTTTTGGCTTTTTGACGATGCAGCATGTGAGACCTTAGCTCCCCAACCAGGGGAGCTGCATTGGAAGGATAAGTCTTAACCACTGGACCACCAAGGAAGTCCCTAACAATTATCAATTAATAACACCTGTTTCTGCATTTAGGTTTCAATTTTTCTAATGGCAAAAACTCAAAGATTTGTCTATAGCAGTAACAGAGAACACCCAGGAAAACAATAAGCACTTGCTTTTTTTTTTTTTAAGGGTAACATAAACATGAAATTGAGACCGGGTTTGCATTCTGTGGTTGCTATGGTAACCACAAGCACCTACCCTCTTTGACAAGCAGCATTCACATTCTCTTCCATTCTTCCTACTCTCACTCACCCAAAAGCTCCCACGTCCTCTTGCCTTCTTTGCCCCTCTACTTTTTGGACCATCCAAGAATATGTACATACTCACCCATATTTGTATTCACAGGAACCAAAAAATGAGGAGCAAAAGGAGACAGCTCATGGTCAAGTGTCCAAGACCAGATACTCAGCTGCCATTAGTCAGATCAGGGGGTCTGTGTGAGCAGACATCTAATGCTCAATGAATACCAGTTTCCTTCCTCCTCCTCACCTCCCCCCAGGCTTCCCGGTATGGTGAGAATAGCTTCATTTTCTCTGGTACTTGCTCAGTTCTCCTTCATTCAGACTCCTCAGCAACTTGCATTCACTTCAGAAAAACATCCAATGGGCTGTTTGTTGAGAGGTACAGGCAGCCCCCAACTTAGGAGGTAACCTACGATTTCTCAACTTTATGATAGTATAAAAGCAATATATGTTCAGTAGAAACCATACTTCAAATTTTGAATTTTGATCTTTTTCTGGGCTAGCAATATACAGTAAGATACTCTCTTGTGTGCAGACAACCTATATAGACATATCTCCCCAAAAGATATACAGATGGCCAACCAGCACATGAAAAGATGCTCAACATTGCTAATTATTATAGAAATGAAAATCAAAGCTACAATCATCTCACACCAGTCAGAATGGCCATCATTTAAAAGTCTACAAATAATAAAATGCCAGAGAGGGTGTGGAGAAAAGGGAACCCTCTTACACTGTTGGTGGGATTATACATACATTGGTGCAGTCACTATGGAAAACTGTATGGAGGTTCCTTAAAAAGCTAAAAATAGAACTACCATATGATCCAGCAATCCCACTCCTGGGCATATATCCAGAGAAAACTAATTCAAAAAGATACAGGCACTCCTATGTTCACAGCAGCACTATTAACTTCCATTAACTATTAATTTCCATGCCAAGGCATGGAAACAAGCTATATGTCCATGGGAAAATGAATGGATACAGCAGATGTGGCACATATATACAGGGGAATACTACTCTGCCATAAAAAGAATGAAATAACCTCATTTGCAGCAACATGGACAAACCTAGAGATTATCATACTAAGTGAAGTAAGACAGACAGAAAAAGACAAATACCACATGATATCAGTTATGGGGGGATCTTAAAGAATAATACAAATGAACTTATATTCAAAACAGACCCACAGACATAGAAAACAAACTTATGGTTACCAAAAGGGAGGGTGACGTAGGGGAGGGAGGGGAAGGGGAGACAAATTAGGAGGTTGGGATTAACATATATACGCGACTACATATAAAGCAGATAAACAACAAGCTCCTACTGTATAGCATAGGGTACTTATATATCCAATATCTTGCAGTAACTTTTAATGGGAAAAATCTGAAGATGAATATATATATGTAAGTATATGTGTGTGTTAGTCGCTCAGTTGTGTCCAACTCTTGCAATCCCATAGTCTGTAGCCTACTAGGCTCCTCTGTCCATAGAATTCTTAGGCAAGAATACTGGAGTGGGTAGCCATTCCCTTCTCCATATATGCATGTATATATGTGTATATATTTTTTATGTGTGTGTGTATATATATATGTATCACTGTGCTGTACACCTGAAACCAACACAACATTGTAAACCATCTATACTGCAATTAAAAAAAAAGACCCTCTCCTGTGATGATGGGCCACAGCCCCATTCAACATAGGATCATGAGGGTGAACAACTGATACAGAACAGTCCATACCCTCCAAACCCACAAAGCCAGTCTGCCTTCCACTCTGAATACAGAATTCAATAGGTTACATCAGATATTCAACACTACAAGACAGGCTTTGTGTTAGGTTATTTTTTTCCAAATGGAGGCTGAGGAGTGCTCTGAGCAGGTCTAAGGTGGACCAGAATAAGCGATGAGGTTCAGAAGTGTATTAAATGTATCTTTGACTTATGATATTTGTAACCTATGATGCGTTTACCAGGACATACCTCACCCTAAACCAAGGGCGATCTGTAATTGGAGCCAGTGAAAAGTGGGCCTCTTGCTATCACCCTGAGACAAGTTACAGCTCCCGGGCTACTTAGTACTGTCCTTCTAGGTTGTTACACTGTCTCCACATTTAGCTTTCAGAGAACAGCTCCAATTATGTTTCTAACATCCACAAATCCACTAAGTGGATAAGAATTAAGTAACTGAATGCAAAGAAGTATTGTGGGATGGGGTGATGTAGCACAAAGAATTGTCTCAACTGGGTGATTTAAAAATTTCCAGCATCTCAAGCTAATCTTGGGCCAAGGCAAGAACCTTGAATTAAGGCAAGAAATCAGAACTTTTACACTTCTTCCACCTTCTACCAAGACTCACTGAAACCAAATTTACAGCTCTAATTCTCTTTTCCTATCTTTAGATGTCCAGTCCTATATCTCCCACCACACACACACACACAATAAAGTGTCTAATTAACTTATCCCTCCACTCTTTTTCACACTAAATCTTGGGAAAGGTTCTACTCCTTTGGCAAAGTTGGGAAATCTTGCTCATATCTCAGATCAGAATACCCACTGTTTCCAGGGGAAAATAACATGAATAGAAAGGAAGGAAAGACCCAGATGGGGTCAGAAGACAGACTAGCTGTCCCAACTGAAACCACACAGAAGAGATGTGTGTCCGTGGCCTTTTTCCCACCCCAACAACCATCTACCCCCACTACCACAAACAGCACCTCAAACATTCCTTACTTTGTTTAATACTAACAAGTAGGTCAGCTATTATCACCTTTTCACAGCTGTGGACTCTGCAGCACAGAGAAAGGCAAAGCCCTGCTCAAGATCACACAGCAAATCAAGTTTCAGAATCTGGACCCTCCTGTTCTTCCCAATTTTCAATGCTACCTTTCATGCTCAGCCCATATCTGATATTCCAATGATACTGCTCCAGGTTGAAGGACCATTGCCTTAAATTGTTTGAATTCTTACATCCAAGAATCTTACTGTCGTGCTTATAACATGGGTCATTCACCCAGTGAAAAGATACCCTATCCCCTCCGATCATTAGTACCCACTATCCATCCTCAAAACCTAATCCTCCCCCCCCCCCCGCCCCGCCCCAAATGAGGTTAGGAGACCAGGACAAAGCAGAAAGTTCACTGTTCTACGAAGGTTGAGACCAAGTCACAGATAACTCCAATGAGAGCAATCAGCCAAGTCTCCCTCACTGGCAATTCTAAATGAATCCGCCAGACAGGAGAGCTTCCCTCCACAAGAATCACCTGAAAGCAACGAGGTTCATCGTTTCTAGATTTACCTGAAAAAGAACACGGATACGAGCCTGGGTGCAGCTGTTGCTGCCACTAGCCGTCTGAATCCACCACGGATGACCTCCTAGACCTACCGGGGGCGAGAAGAGAAGCACGGGCAGGTTCAGGTGCGCCCGAGGAGAAGCCGCCCAACGCCGGCCCCTCTCGGGAAGGAGCCACGGGTAGGGGCAAACTCAAGCTCGTCTGCAACACAGGACCAAACCAAGTCCGCAAAGAGACCACACGACTTCCGAAGAGCGGCCCCGGGTCAGTCCACGGCCAAGTTCCTAAAGCACTAACAAGTTTTTGCAACATTCACAGACTCGCCCAGACCACGGCAGCGACTAAGGGCCTGAGGAAGTGGACCATCCTTGGCAGGAGGCCCGAAGGGCAGGAAATGGAGGCAGAGGCCACTTGCAGGAAAAGGGAAGAAGTGGCAGGCTCGGGGGTTGGGGGGAGGGGGGAAAGGCGGGGCGCCGCCCCTTTTTCCTCGGCCCCAAGCGGGTCTGGGAGGATACCCACCCCAATCCTCGTCCGAGTAGGGCCGCCACCGCCAGGTCGCCCTTGGGCCACAGACCTGCGCGGAACTGGGAGTAGAGGCCACTGGCCCGGGACGCGCACCCGCTCCCCGCGCGCGCCCCACTTAGCCTGAGGGGGGCCCCCTGGAGCGCGGACACCCTTACCTGGGACCCGTCCCGCGCCGCCTGGCCGTCCGCACCCGCCCCTGCCCTTAAACCGGCTCCGCCCGCTTCTTCGCCTCCTCTGGGGGCCGGACCCCAGCCGGGCCCCGCCGATTTGTCATTGAGCAGCCTGCCGGCTTCCCCACCCCTGAGCGCGCGCCCGGCGTCGCCTAGGCAACCCCGCCCCTCCAGAGCGCGCCCTGCCTTCCGCTCCTGCCCGACCCCCCGGAGGCCGCGCCCCTCGCGAGCGTAGTAGCCAATCTGAAGCGGAACTTCCAAGACTAGGGCGGGAAGGGCGGGCTCGACACCCTGGCCCCGCCCACCTCCGCTTCTTCCTGTACAGGGCGGACGCGCTGCACGTGACCGCTGCTGAGGTGAAGGCATCCCAGCCGGTCTGGGGACGCTGGGTGTGGTGGCCAGGGTGTTCCCGCCGTGGGTTTAGGTCAGGGCGAGGCCAGAGCCCTGGAAAGCATAAGGGAGGGTCAGGTCTGATATAGAGAAACCAAAGTAAATCACGATGCGGCGGCGCGGGACGCGCGGACCAGGGCATCCCGAGGCGGGACCTCCGCCTGCCGCCGGGACTCGCCAGGCTGATAACACCCCATTAGCAGTAATGCGGCTGTCGGTGCCAGCAATAACTTGGCCCAGGTGACGTACAGGGGCTGGAATTCTCACCCCAGCCGTAGCCTTGATGCAGCAAGTTCAGTGGGCCGATAGGTTTTACACCCACAGTATGTCCCCGTTAAGGTCCTCCAAAGCCGGGGAACTTGTTCTTTGCATCCAAATAGGGTTTGGGTTGATTTTCCTAACCGCCCATTCCTAGAGCTGAGTCCTACCCTCACTCCACTTGCCTCCGTAGGATTTTTGGCCCCACTGGTCCCACAAAAACCTCACGGCATGTCCATCACACACCCTATAGCAATTACTTGTTTAAATGACCGCTTAAAGGTTCGTCTAGTCAAGGCTATGGTTTTTCCTGTGGTCATGTATGGACTGTGAAGAAGGCTGAGTGCCGAAGAATTGATGCTTTTGAACTGTGGTGTTGGAGAAGACTCTTGAGAGTCCCTTGGACTGCAAGGAGATCCAACCAGTCCATTCTGAAGGAGATCAGCCCCTGAGGTTTCTTTGGAAGGAATGATGCTAAAGCTGAAACTCCAGTACTTTGGCCACCTCGTGCGAAGAGTTGACTCATTGGAAAAGACTCTGATGCTGGGAGGGATTGAGGGCAGGAGGAGAAGGGGAAGACAGAGCATGAGATGGCCATTGGATGGCATCACTGACTCGATGGACGTGAGTCTGAGTGAACTCCGGGAGTTGGTGATGGACAGGGAGGCCTGGTGTGCTGCGATTCATGGGGTTGCAAAGAGTCGGATACGACTGAGCGACTGATCTGATCCATAATCTCTAGGGATGGAAACTATCTCTTGTTCAATTTTATATCCACAGTAGCTAGCATCGGTATAATTAATTCTTTCCTTACTGATAATTATACATCAGGGTGCTGTGTGTATTATGAGAGGCTTTGTGCTGTGATTAAATTGCTATGTATAAGCAACAAACAGATTCAGACAGTCTATCAAGAGCTGAAGCAAAAAGCACAGAAGCTTTTACTTAGTCTTTAAGGGGCTTAACAACAACAAAATGTCATGAGACTATCCTAGTGTTACCCTACTATCTTAAGTAGTCTGTTTTGTCCTTCTCATACACATTAGTCTTATATGTGTGTGTGTGTGTTGCTCAGTCGTGTCCGACTCTTTGTGACCCTCATGGACTGTAGCCCACCAGGCTCCTCTGTCCATGGAATTCTCCAGGCAAGAATACTGGAGTGGGTTCCCATTTCCTTCTCCATAAAGTCTTATTTTGCCTGCTCATTATATGACAGAAATTCTGCTGGATGCTATGAGGGATAAGGTAGGAGACTTCACAAAAAGGATAAAGATAATAATACTAAGTGAAGTAAGTCAAAGACAAATGCCATATGATATCACTTTTATATGTGGAATCTAAATTTGTGACACAATTGAACAGAAACAGACATAGAGAACAGATTTGTGGTTGCCAAGGGGATGGAGTGGGAGTTTGGGGTTAGCAGATGCAAAGAATTATATACAGAATGGATAAACAGCAAAGGTCCTGCTGTATAGCAAGGGAACTATAGTCAATATCGTGTGATAAACCATAATGGAAAAGAATACGAAAAAAAATGTATACACCTGCATAAATGAGTCAGTTTGCTGTACAGTAGAAATTAAAACAATGTTGTAAATCAACTGTCCTTCAATAAAATAAATTTTAAAATAAAAAAATTTTAAAAACAGAAGCTGTCTAGTGTTTATAACCCAGAAGGGGAATCAGATGCAAACTTTTCCTATAAAGTAATGACTAAGCGCACAGGTTTAGAATCAGGAAGCATAGATTCAGAGGAAAGCTCTATCACAGAACTAGCAGTGACGTAATTAGGAAGTTAGCCTCTGGACCCTGCAGACGTGAGGATATAAATGTGATTACTTGTACAGCTCTCAGTACAGTGCCAGGGACTTGATGAGTGCTTAACAAACATTAGCTTCAACCGTGATGGCCACCAAAGGCCAAGACGTACTACTACTAAGTCATTTCAGTCGTGTCTGACTCTGTGTGACCCCATGGACTGCAGCCCACCAGTCTCCCCCATCCCTGGGATTCTCCAGGCAAGAACACTGGAGTGGGTTGCCATTTCCTTCTCCAATGCATGAAAGTGAAAAATGAAAGTGAAGTCGCTTAGTAGTATCCAACTCCTATCGACCCCATGGACTGCAGCCTACCAGGCTCCTCCATCCATGGGATTTGCCAGGCAAGAGTACTGGAGTGGGTTGCCATTGCCTTCTCCCCCAAGATGTACATTCAAGGCTATTATAGGACCCTTTAGGAAGAGCTGTCTCACAGAGGACACAGCCGGGGAACACATCCTACCGGGGATGAGCTCTGAGAGGTAACCTGCCTTGGAAGCTCTGAGACTGTTCCTGTCAGGTCTCAGGGGATTCCCTTGTCTGCTGAGCTTCTCCTGAGGGAACCCTGACTCCCCACATGCCAGGGGCCTGAACAGCAGGGATACAAGATCCCCAACAGGACCCTAAAGGTCACTCTCAGCTACAGAAAGAACATTCTAGATGCTCTCCCACCCCCACACCCCCCGCCCAAAAGCATCAGTTGAGTGTTGTGTGAGTCTTGAGCACCGTCTGACGTATATTTGCACTTCTCCTTCCCAGGTGCTGGGGAGCCTTGACCTTCCAACTCCCTGTGCTTGAGTGACACTATGTCCCGAGTTCTCCGAAGTGATTTGGAAGTGAAAGTGACACACAGATCATTTTGGGTTGGAGAATTTCTCAGTGAGAGACCCATCTCTATAGCCTTGGGAATGTCTGGGAGTGTGGCTGCTCCATCAGCCCAGGCCCCTGCAATGAGAGCAGCCCCTGCCCCACCCCCTGACCCCCAACCCCAACCTGCAATGAACATTTAGCGTGGCTGAGAAATAAACCTTTGTGGCTTGAAGGCACTGAGAGCTGCTGGGTGTTTGTTGGCTGCAAAGCTTAGCCTCCTCTGACTGATGCCAGGCCTTGATGTGTACCAAGCTAGGGGTGTACTGGCGGACGACTGAGACGAGAGAACCAGTGAACAGACAAGCGACTGGAGAATCCCAGATAATTCTAATTTAAATTAGATAACCAAATAATAAACTAAGTTAGATAATTAAATAACTCTAATTTAGAGTGAGTGATCAAGAAAAGTTCCTCTCAGGAGGTGACATTTTAGCTAGGACCTGAAGGATGCAAAGGAATCAATCCCAGGAAAGGTTGGGAGTGAGGGGAAGGAGAAACTGTTTTGAGAATAATAAGCTACACAAACTCCTAAGGCAGAAAAAAGTGTGGTCCTTTTGATAACAGACGGGAGGGTGGAGAGAAAGCCGTGGGCCAGGAGGGAAGTGAGACCACGAGAGGGCAGAGGGAGGCAGGGGCGTCCAGGTTATACGGAGACTGAATTTATTCCAACTGTGACACGAAGCCACTGAGGAGTTTCAAGCCCAGAGGGTGACATGCTTTGATTTAGATTCTGGAAAGACCACTCTCACTGCTGTGTAGAGGATGGGCTATAAGGAGCAGATGTGGGCATGGGGGTTAGAAGGCTGTTACAGGGGTCCAAACAAAGTGAGGTCCACAGGCCCAGAGGTGGAAAGAGAAATCTGCCCTCAGGAAACTTGGGGAGACCGAAGGAGGAAGGGAGCAAAAGCACTGAAGACTAAAAAGAAGATCCTCCTGCCAACTCCCAGAAAAAGCAGAGGCAAGGCTGGAAGTTGGGACCCCCAGAGGTTGACCCCAGGGAGACGGGTGCTCAAAAGCCAGGCAGAAGGAGGGAGGCTGTGGATCGAGCAGCTGGCCTATTTCCTAGAACATAAGCCAGCAGAGCTTATGTTCTGCCATGAGCTGCCGTGTTACATAAATAGATGGTATTAGAAAGAGTCTGACAGCATCCTGGTGGGCCCTGGATACTTGGTGACCACTTCCACTAGAAAAAGAGTGGAACCGCTGAGCTGTAGATGGTGAGGAGCCATTCTCACCTACTGAAGGTTACAGGAAGAATCTACTGTAAAAGCAAAACCAAACAAGGGTTCATCTCCAGCATTCACATCATCTTTCCTCTCTCTGTTTCCTCAGCTCTCAATGCCCTGCGCTTCCTGCTACCTCATCCTCTTCTCAGGAACAGGTCTCAGGGGCTCATTTGCATGCAGGAATAAATGACCAAAGACTGCTCCGCGGGTACCCACTCCTTCCTGGGGGTTTGCATAGTCTAAAACCAAAAGCTGAAGTCTTAGTCTTAGGGGAGGACCAGAGATCTTTAGTTTACACAACAAGGATGGAGTGACTTACCCCTCCCTGGGAAAAGATTTAAGCTCCTGGGTTCTCATTCAAGGTGCCAGTAATGCATTTTTGGGATCCTTTTCCAAAGCCTGGGGAGTAGTCCCAAGCCTTCTTGCCCTTGTAGCCTTCTGCTGGCAGCTACCAACAAAAGTCCCTGGCGCTTGCTTGTTCCCAAATGTATTCAAAATCTTGACTTGCGCGTTCAATTTAGTTCCTGTCATTGAAAAAGACTTCTCAGGTGTGATCTCTACCACTTTTGCCAAGTATTTTATCTAGAACCTCTCTTTCCCCATTACCACTTTCCTATGTGGTCTCTACAGCTCCAGCCCAGTTGCAGGAACTAACCAGGTGTCCCAGGAATTGCTCTGCAGGGAATTAGCTAGGGGAGATGTTTTCATCTTCCAGGAGAAATTAATCCACATGGGAAACATGTTAGAAAAAACTGATTCCTTGCTATTTTGAATAGTTGAATCAGTTGCACTTATCTTTCTGCCATCACAGCTTACCATGAGCTAGCTCCCTAGAAATGAAGACAAGTTTGTCTTGTCATTAAGTAATGTCTTCATCATTATGACTAAACCCCACCACATGCCAGCTCACGCTCTCCGCTTCCAACTTTGTGGACACGTGCTCTGTGCTTCTGAAACTGCACAGAAAACCACTGCCAAGATCCAGTACTGACCTCCAGGTAACCAGAGAAAAACCCCTGGAGAGTGAGTGCTGCTAGGCCCACAAGGGTGAGGAGAAAATGAGATCCAAGTGCCTGCATCCTGTGCTGAGCTCGATCCGCCACGGTCTCCCAGGAAGCCAGCCCCCTCTCACAGGATGAACATGCCCTGCCTCTCTCCCAGCCCAGACATTCTCCTGATCTGCATGAGACCCATGGAGCTAGCCAGCTCTGGGCAGCTAGGCATGCAGACAAGGACACGAGGACACCAAAACCTGAGTTAGGAAGAGGGATGAGGAAATAAGTGATGTCAGCTGTGTAGGGGAGCAAACTTTGCCAACCCAAAATGTGTCTCTTTGGCTTGAAGATTATTTTGAGCTAAAAACAGTCAAGGCCAAAGACTCTGACCCTCCCCCTAACTGCTTAAAAGAACTTAGATAGGGCTTCCCTGGCGGTTCAGGGGTTAAGAATCTGCCTTGCAATGCAGGGGACAGTGGTTCGATCCCTGGCCCAGGAAGATCCCACATGCCACTGGGCAACTAAGCCCGTGCACCACAATTACCAAGCCTGTGCTCTAGAGCCCGTGAACCGCAACTACTGAGCCGCAACTACTGAGCGCCCACTACGTGGTGCAACTACTGAACCCCACGTGTCCTAGAGCCTGTGAACCACCACAGTGCACACAGCCTGTGCACCGCAACTCGAGAATAGCCTCAAGGCACCACAACTAAAGAAAGCCCACCTGCAACAATGAAGACTCAGCATGGCCAAAAAAAAAAAACAACTCAGATGGAGGAGGACCTGTTGCAGGATGACCCACCGCTATAGAAAAACACAGAACAGAGGACTTCTGCATCCCTATGTCACTGCACAGCTCAGCAGACATTTGTTTACCAAACATTTGCTCGTTTCATCTTCCTAGAAACTATACCTTCCTCCTCTCTGAAGTCCCCACCCTACCCCTTCTCCTCTAGAAAGGCTAACCCTCAACTACCTAACTTGTTCTGGGGCTCCACGTGCTTAGAGAGGCCCTGAATGTATGTAATTAAATTTCATTTCTCTTGCTAATCTCTCCCTTGTCTAGTTAACTCTTAGACCAACCAGAACCTAGAAGGGCCAAGGAAAGTCTTTCCTCCCTAGCAGCTCAATGCCTTCCAGGGGCCTGCGCTGCGGAGCCTGTCCTTTGCTCTCTCATGCCCTTTGCTGTGGCCTATGGGGCTGCTATTCCTCACTTTATAGATGAGGACCTTGGGCCTCAGGAGCCCACAGGACCAAAGGGAAGAGCCAGGCTTGGTGCTTGGCCTTGACTGGCTCTGTTCTTGCCCTAGTGCAATCACAGCAATCCTGGTGAGGGGCCCCCCTCCTCTCTACTCCCACCCCCCAACCGCTGCCCCAGCAGTGTGATCCAGGGAACCCCAGGCCTTTTCGTTACCACCTGCCTGCTCCTGGGAGAGGGGCGGAACTGCACTTCAGCCCCTGCCCCAGCAGCTGGGGAGGGGCCCCACAGTCAACCTGCTCTTGCAGCCACTGTCACTCTGCCCCTCCCACCCATAAATGCCAATCCCCCACCCCTCCCCCGCCATGACTTTTTCATGGAACAAGACTTTTTTAACATGTTTTTCTTTTTTATGGATAGCCCCATCTCTTCCCTGCAGCTGTTCCAGAAAGCAGGACAAGGCTACCAGGTCAGAGGTCTGAGGGATGTGGGGTGACTGGCAGGGGATAAGGGACCCCTGAGCCGGGAGACTCTTGCTTTTGAAAGAAAGCTGACTATTATCAGCAGAATCACCCCCAGCCCCGAGTCTCTCCTCCAGAAGCAAGACCATCAAAATATTACAATGTCTGCTGCAGGAAACCTGGGTGTGGGCCCTGGTCTCAGCATGGCCAAAAAAACAACATTTCTGGGCTGGGGCTTGGGGAACAAGTCCCTTTTCTAGCATCCATTTTTCTGGGGAGTTTTAATTCTTTACAATGGCCAAGAAGAAACTGGGTAGACAGGATCACAATTAAAGCGGCAATGAGGTGAGTATGGCCCCAGGGCTGTAAAGCTGCAGGCTCCCAGGGAGGCTGGGCCCCCAGTGGGACGGTGAGAAGAAGATGGCAAGAGTCACACTCCCAGGACCTCCTTCCAAAACCCACGCAGGAGGCAAATCCAGCCACAATGGGTGACACTCGGGCCAGAATCCGTAGGAAGTAACCTAGGGGGCTGTGCAGACCCCCTGCACACAGGAAGGGCCAAGCAGCCTGAGGCCAGATTCCTGCCCTCTGCCCCTTGGGCCACTGCCCTCACCTTAGACAGGCAGGAGATGAGGCCCAGAGCTCAGGAAGCCACAGGGGTGGATTTGAGGCCATGGGGAGCCTCTCAACTGAGACTGGGGCCTGCCCTGCCCCTCAGCTCTTCAGGCGAGCACATCACCAGGTCCGGGGCTGACTGGTTCACAACACCCTTTGGCATCTTTCATGGAGCACACTCCAAGGGGGAGGTGAAATTTCCTATTCACAGGTAGGTCAGTGAGGTTCAGAGTTCAAACCAGCTGTGCCTCACAAGTCCACACACTCTTTATCCCAGTCCCATGGCAGCAAGGCTCTGTGACCTTGGCCAAGTCACCTCCCCTCTCTGGATCTTGGTTTCCTCTGTCTGGTGACAGTCCCAAGTCTGCCGAGCACCTGCTATGGGCCAGAGCTCTGCCAGACACCAGCTGTCAGGGAACAGTGTCTCTCACGTCCTCTGCTCTCACCCCTCCCGTGGGGGTGCCCACACAAGGTGGACACCACTCCTTTGGCAGAGCCAGCTCAGCTCCCTGCTGCTGAGGCCTCCCAAGACTCCTGGCCCCGCAATGTTCTGCTCCCATCTCATCACAGCCTGAAGTCTTCTCTAGGAGCTTTGTTAGAGGAGTTGCTGCCATCTAAACGCAAGGCTAGACAATCTCTCCCCATATGACCTGGTGCTGAAACATGGGAGATCAGGTCCTTTGGTTCACTGGAGGTCTGATGGCTGTTGTCAGCCACTCACATTTAAATATTAATTCCTTTAGTCCCTCCTACAGCTGAGATGTTAAACATCAAAGTGCCTGCTACAATGAAATGCTCGTTAACTAATGAATGGATGGATAGGAAGATGGATGGACGTGTGGGTGGGTAGATGGATGGGAGGATGGGTGGATGGATAGATGGATGGGTAGATGAGTAGATGGCTGGATGGTGAATAGATGGATGGATGGGTGGATGGGTAGATGAATGGATAAGCAGATGGATGGATGAGTGGATGAATGTGTGGATGGGTAGATGGATGGATGAACAGACAGTTGAGTGGATGGACAGGTGGGCAGATGGCTGGGTGTGTGGGTGGGTGGATGGATGGGAGGATGGGTGGATGAATGGATGGATGGGTAGATGGGTGGGGATAGATGGGCAGGTAGTTGAGTAGATGGAAGGGTAGATGAGTAGATGGATGGATGGATGCAAGAATGGATGGGTGGATGGAAGGATGGATAGATGAGTGAGTGGACAGATGGATGGGTGAGTGGACGGATGGGAGGATGGATGAATGAATGGGTGGCTGAGTGGATGGATAGGTGGGTAGATGGGTGGGAGGATGGATGGATGAGTGGATGGATGGGTAGATGGATGGATGAACAGATAATTGATTGGGTGGATGGACAGATGGGCAGATGGCTGGGTGTGTGGGTGGGTGGATGGATGGGAGGATGGGTGGATGGATGGGAGGATGGGTGGATGAACGGGTGGATGGGTAGATGGGTAGATGGATGGATAGATAGATGTGTGGGTAGATGAGCAGATGGATGGATGGATGGATGGGAGGATGGTTGGGTGGATGGAGGGATGTGTAGATGAGTGGGTGGACAGATGGATGGGTGAGTGGATGGATGGGAGGATGGGTGAATGAATGGGTGGCTGGGTGGATGGATAGGTGGATAGATGGGTAGGAGGATGGATGGATGGGTGGATGGGTAGATGGATGGATGAACAAACAGTTGATTGGGTGGATGGACAGGTGGGCAGATGGCTGGGTGTGTGGATGAGGGAATGGAGGAATTGGAGGAATACGATTAGGAGGCTCCACAATGAGAGAGTGCCATTCACTGAACTGGAGACACCCTGATGAGGCAGGTGTGAGGTGGTGGACACAAGAGAAGGGCAGCCAGAGGGTTGTCTGGAGGTGTTGAGATTACAGGCAAGAGACAGAGAAGACACATGACAGAGAAGGCACATGCAGCGACCAGCATGCCAGATCGGGAACACAGACCCCCAACGTTTCAACAGTGGCAGTCCTCCACTGCAGACCCTGCGTGGCACACACAGCAGCATGGCCTGCGGCCCATCTTACTCATACCTAGTGATTAGGGCCCCTGCTGTCGGCCTTGTCAACTCACATGGGGTGGTGGCTTGACCCAAGGCCACCACATATGTCTCAGCAGAGCTGTGACAGGCTGGGCCCAGGCTTTGATGACCAATGGCAGCAGGCCCCTGATCTGGAACACCCAGAGCATCCGTTCACTTGCCCCTCCCTCAGTGGACAAAGTCCCAAGACTACTAAGGCTGCAACATCAACTAGAGATGCAATATTGGGGGCATATCGATACTACAAATCATTCATTGGTGAAATTCAAAATCAGCTACGCATCTTGTATTTTCACTTGCAAAATGCGACAATGCTACCCAAGCCCAGGGGTCTCTGGGTGGGCAGATCTCAATGGTCCACACCCACCAATGTTGTCAAAGCCCCGGCTGCAAGGTTTGCTGAGAAGGCAGGCCTGGACAGAGTGACTCGCTCCCAGGGCATGCAAGAACCCCCCCAGCAAGGATAGCAGGGTTCAGTGAGATGGTGTGCGGCAGCCCTACCCCTCAGGAAGGTGGGTGCAGGGAGGCACCTCCAGGTCTTATCCAATCCCAGCCCCTCCTCTAAGACTAACTCTCCTGGATTCAGGCCTCTCTGATCTGTGCACACATTTTCACCACCAATTGCATGGCTCCTTGTACTCTTCTGCTGTCCTTTAGGTTGGAGAAGCCCCAACTGAAATCATTAGACCCCAGAAGACTGAGTGCCTGATGCTACAGCCCAGAGTGATGCGCTGAAGCCAGCTCTCAGTCAGAACGTAAGGCTGACTTATATCCTGGCCTGCAGCAGAGGGACCTCAAGCAAGACATGTCAGGGCTCTGAGCCTCAGTTTTCCTGTCTGCAGGAGAGTCAGCTAACACAAGTAACACAAGATATGGGGTAGAGGGGAGAGTTAAATAACACAATGCAGAGAGCTCGCTGCCAATCCGGCCTGTAGGAGGCCTTGGTTCACATCCATTTCCTATATTTTGTTTTGAATTAATTTATTATTTTTTAACTGTGGTAAAATACACACTATAGGGGACTTTCCTAGTGGCCCAGTGGTTAAGTCTCTGCCTTCCCAAGAAGCAGGTATGGGTTTGCTCTCTGGCTGGGGAACTAAGATCTCACATGCCACACAGCCAAAAAAAAAAAAAAAATAAAAAAAACAAAATACACACTATAAAATTCACCATCTCAACCATTTTTAAATGCACAGTTCAGTGGCACTAAGCACATTTACATTCTTGTACAGTCATCACCACCATCCATCTCCAGAACTCTTCCCATTAAACAGTAACTCCCAGGACCCTCCTCCCCACCAGCCCCTGGCTCCCACCCCTCTTAGGGCTTAGCTCCAGGGGGAGCTATGCCTCTATGGATCTGACTCCTATAAGGGGTCTTGTGTAAATGGAATCACACAGTGTCAGTCTTTTGTAACTGGCTCCTTTCACTTCCTTTAACATCCTCAAGGTTCATCCATGTAGTAGCATGTGTCAGAATTTCCTTTCTAAGACTGAGTAGTATTCTATTACATACATATAATAACCATATACATATATATGTATATAGTTATTTTATTCATCCAACAGTGGACACTTGGGGGCGCTTCCGCCTTTTGGTTATTATGGATGCTGCTGCTGTGGACACAGCTTTCAAATATCTCTTTGAGACCCTGCTTCCAAATCTTTAGGTTTCACACCCAGAAGTGGAATTGCAATCATACGGTACTTTTTAACTTCTTGAGGGACCTCATGCTCTTTTCCACAGTGGGTGCACCATTTCACATTCCTGCAAAAGTGTGGAAGGGTTCCACTCTCTCCACAGCCTCGCCCACCCTTACTTTCTGCTTTTTCATAGTCGTTATCCTAGGGGCTTGAGGGGAACCAGTTCCCCCTATTTCTGGACCTGCTCCCAGCAGGAAGTTGTGGCTGTTAGTCCTGTCAATCTGTCCTGAGCTTCCTCCCCTGGTACTCTGGGTCCCTGGGAGGCAAACAGACTTTCTCTCTCCCTGCGAGGACCACTGACTTTGCTCCTAGTTCCCCAGAGGGATCTTCTCGCTCCCCTTGGAGCTAAGCCCTCACCGTCCCACCCAAAAGCAGTCGGAGTAGCAGCTGGAAGTCCCACCATAAGGACACCATTTCCCCAAGTCCCCAGCACTCACACTCGATGCCTGGAAGCCACTCCCTCACTAACCCAGCAGCACACAGGGCAGAAGGCACGACCATGGCTGGCATGTGGTCAAGGTAAACACTACTGGAGGGAAGGGCCTGGAATGATCCAGAACAAGATTGGGAAGGGGGCCTGTGTGTATCCTGCTGTTCTTTACATTAAGGGGGATGCTTCAGCAGGACTTTGGAGCCACGGAGACCTGGGTTCAAATCCCAGCCCTACCAATACCTGCTGTGTGACGCCACGAAAGCCCCTTCATCTCTCTGGGCTTCTCCCTGTGAGAAGGCCAACACCTAAATCCCAGGGGCACCATGCAGCCTGGCACTCGCTGCACCCACCCGCCTGCCTCTGTTTCACACAGAAACTGCCCTCTGCCCACTCTTACCACCAGCTGCCGAAATCCTCCTCCACGTTCAGACCATCAGAAGGAGCAAAGCGCTAGACTGGAAGGATAACACCCTCCTCCTCTGACTCGGGCTGGCCGGTTCCAAAGGGGAAAAAACAAGCCCTCTGCAGCCCCACCTCCACTTCATCCTTTCTTTGTGTTCAGGCTTCTAAGGAAACAAAGGGTCCCACGGTGGTTTCCTTCCAGGGTCCCCCCTCCCTCCCAAAATTCCCCAAAGGCTGCCAAACTCGGTGAGAAGAAAAGTAAACCATTTCCTGGAGGAGGCCAGCACATTTCAGACATGGAACAGACACGGCTGCCCCTGTGGTCACCCCCTCAGCCCCTCCACCTTTAGACACACGTCACCTGGGCCACACACCCATTAGCACGTGGCCTCCCGGAATGTGCTGAGATGCCCAAAGATAACGTGATGGGAGTGGAGACAGTCACCCCCACCAGGCTTGTTGCTCCTGCCCCCACCAAATCCTGGACCCCAAACATATGAGGGGCAGGGGTAGACATGATCGGGCACTCACTGAACAACCGGAGACTCCAGCATCCAATAAGCAGTCATTTCATGATGCTATGCCGACCACATGCCAGTGGCTGGGCACTGTGCCGGGAATTCAGGCCCCTGGGGCCGGGGGGAGCCTAGGGATAGGGACCCAGAGAAGGCGCCACCTGCTCTGCCCCTTCCCCTTTCCCCATGTGACTGGTGCTCAGAGCTCTGCCCACTGGAGCTGAGACAGCAGGGAAAGCAGGCAGAAAAGTGAAGTCCAGAAAGCAGCCGGCACCCAGTAGACAGACACAGAGGGTGTTGGGGTAGGACTGGAATTCAACCCAAGCAAGTGGGCAGGCACAGGGGAAGGGAAGCTGGGGTCCTTCCATCTTCCTTCCCTAGTCCGAGTACAAAACATCTCTGGAAAGGGCTCCAAATGCTCCCCTTTTCATCCCAGGATGGGTGACAGGGGCAGGAAGGCCTGGACCAGAGTCTCTCCCAAAGCCTCCAGTCTCTTCCCCTTTCCCCTCCTTCCACTCCCTCCTGCCCCTCCACAATCAAGGCCTGGCCTTGTCCCCTCAACAACTTCCAAGACCTCCTTGTCTCCCAGGCAAGTCCCAGATCCCAGCCTCCTCCTGCTCCCTGATAGCACCCAGCACCCGGAGGGGCACCCCTGTCATTCACCCCCCTCCGCCTCCCTTCCCTCCCCTGGAGCTCCCCATTATCTACTCCTCAGTCCTGGGAGAGGTGAGGTGCCCCCTCCTCCAGTGTCTTCCACCTGAGTGGCCTCACGCCTGGTGTAGAGCAGGAAAGACTGATGGCTTTATTTAGCACCTATTGTGTGCTGGTGCTTCCACGAAGGTCACAGCAAACAATCTTCATACTTGATTCCCGACATGGTACTGTCCCATCTTACAGAGCAGGAAACCAAGGTCTTGAATGAGGAGCAGGTTTCAGAGAACTTCAGGGCGAAGTGGAAATGCAGCAGAATGAAGCAGGCGGCCAGGTGTGTCCCATGGCAGGTGGAGCTTTGCAGAACCAGGCTAGAAAAAGCAAAGAGGATCCTGCCAAACACAAGGGTGGGAGAGGAGGAGGAAG
Organism: Bos mutus; assembly: GCF_027580195.1. Lineage (NCBI taxonomy): Eukaryota > Metazoa > Chordata > Mammalia > Artiodactyla > Bovidae > Bos > Bos mutus. Next base: position 63,905,651 of record NC_091618.1, read on the forward strand.
GCACTGGAGGCCGGGGTGCTAAGAGAAACAAAGGCTGGGGGTGGGGAAGCCCAGGAAGGGGGCGGGCAAGGCTGAACAGGGCTGTCTCAGAGAAATTGGAATGGCTTTAGCAAGTCCAGCAGGGCAAGGACAGCACGCTGTGGACACAGGGCAATGTGGGGGCAGTGGGAGGTGGTGTTTCAGAGTTGGGGAGCTCTTGCTGACAACCCCACATGGAAAGCCCTGCCCAGGGGGCTGCGGGGCCAGCAGGAGAAACCTGAACATCCCAGCCTCCAGAGATGGCTCTGGAAGGCAAAGCCACTATCACCACCCTTCCACAGCCCATCTCTGCCTCCCCCAGGAGTCTTCCCACGCTCAGTAACCTCTGACTCAGCTTCTCTCATCTTCGGCCCTGGTCTCTGTGACTGCAGTCAGAGCTCCTATGAGGGGTGTATGTTGGGGGTGGGGGTGGGGGAGTGTACCTATCTGTACACAGGCATGAGCCAGGGTGGGCCTGGTGGACTCTTTCGCTGAGGCCCACCCACCATCTGTACCCAGCTCTGGCTTCAACAAGCTCAGCCCCCTGACTGGTTGCAGCAGAAGTCCCTGCACCCCTACCTCTCTGCCAGGGAGTACATGCCCCCACTGCATGTGGAGAGTGACCATCAGCCCAGTGACCAAGGAAGGACACCTGTCTTGAAATGGTTGCCAAACCCACCCAAAGGAAATGACCATAGACAGAGGAGGCCTGTCTAGGCCCCCCATAGACAATTTGGGGGGCGTCCCGAGTCATGCTCCCTGCACTTGTCCCAGAGCCATCAGAGGGCAGCCCCAGACACTGAGTCTGCACGGAGGCCGGGCAGCCAGCACACCGCTGCCTCTGCCGGCAAGGCTCCCCAGGGAACCTGGCTCTAACCTTAGCTGATACCTCAGCCCTCACCTTGACCACGTGATACGGCAGCCCTGGAACTGCCCGGGCTGATGCGCCTGTTGCTTGGGGCACAGGAAATGTGGGTCTGGGGGAAAGTACAGAGGAGGCACAGTTGCCTGGAGAGCTCCTCGCCTGGATTCAGCCCTGCTGCTCTGGGTGGGGGTAAGGCATCTCGGGGGTGGGGGGCCCGGCCCGCTTGGCAGCAGCCGATCCCAAGCAATAGCCACAGCATACACCCTGCACCTTCCATCTCACAAGAGCACAAAGGTCTGGCCATACCGCTGGGAAGACGACTTCCCCTCAAGCCCCACATCAGTTGGGCTTTGGATTCCACAACCCAACTGCTGAGTCAGCACTCCTGAGTGTCCTATAAGGGCTTAGATGGGGAGGCCGTGACCCCAAAGCTGAAACTGTCAGATACCTGTGCCCACCTGTGCGATGTGCCTGGACTGGCACAGGCCATATAAGTGTCTGCTATGATTTATCTTAAGAGAGGAGTCCAGCTGTGTCCAAATGAGAGATTAGTGCAAACTAAAAGCTTGAGAATCCTACTCAGCCATAGAAAAGGATAAAATAATGCCACTTGCAGCAGCACGTATGGACACAGAGATTGTCCTATCGAGTAAAGTAAGTCAGAGAAAGACAGATATCATATGATATCGCTTGTATGTGAAATGTAAAATATAACACAAATGAACTTATCTATAAGACATACACAGAATCACAGACATAGAGAACAGACTTCTGGGTGCCCAGGGAGAGGGGGTGGGGAGGGATGGACTGGGACTTCGGGGTGAGCAGATGCAAACTATTATCTACAGAATGGACAGACAACAAGGCTCCACCATAGAGCCGTGTGCCGCATAGCTCCTACAGGGAACTATATTCAGTATCCTGTGATGAGCCATAATGGAAAAGAATATGGAAAAGAAAGTACATACGTGCATAACTGAGTCACTTTGCCGTACCGTAGAAATTAACATGACATTGTAAATCGACTATACTTCAATTAAAAAAAAAAAAAGCTTGAATCCAGCCCAAGGTGTGTGGACATTGGTACCATGGGTCTCCACCCTCTCCTTTGCCACCTAGAGACAGGCCCCGGCTCTGAGGAGCAGCAGTTTCCTGTGTGAGCCCTGCCACCTCCCTCGTGGACCGACTGCTACAGCAAGCCCCCCTGTCATTCATGGTCATCAGGTTCTTATCACAGACCCAAAAAATAAGATTCCCTGGAGGGAGAAATGGCAACCCACTCCAGTATTCCTGCCTGGAAAATTCCACGGACAGAGGAGCCTGGCGGGCTACAGCCCTTGGGGCAGCAATGAGTTGAACACAGCTAAGTACACAGACACAAATAGTAACTGTCCTACCAAAGCGGCAGTGAAACCCTACTCCCTTCTCCAAAGCTGCAAAAAAGAGAGACAAGGACCAGGTTGGCGAGGAAACACTGCAGCCGGCAGCGGCCTGCCCGGGCTCTGTTGCAAGGACTCACTGCGTGAAGATAACAGGAAGCAAGACTGCTTTCCACACAGGAGGGTGGCTAACAGCTAGGGACGGCTTCCCCACACGTCAGGACTGTCCCAGGGCTTCCCAAGCCTGCCTTCAGCCAGTCCCACGGCTGCCCTCCTGAGTCCCTGCATCACCTCATCTTACAGCAAAGAGAAAAGAGGTACCATGACTGAGCTGTGTGCCCAGTAAGCAGCAAAGGTGGGATCTGGACCAGGGCTGCCCCAGAGAAAACTCAGCCTGGAGCTCACAGCGCTACCACCAACCAGACAGAGAAGCTGCCCCAGGGGCACAAGGCCAGGAAGCAGCTTGGCCAGGAGACGGGGGTAGGATAAGCTGATGGGCCACAAGACAGTGGGCCACGGAGCTGGAAGCAGCAGGGCCCCAGACCATGCCCCTCACCGGCTCTGCTGAGGGAACAGCCTGACGTCAGTGCCTGCTGTGTGTGCTGAGAAGCCAAACCCAGCCTGGGTCTGAGCCCTGCTGCCCCCACCGCATCTCCCCTGGTCCCTGTGTTCAGGTGGAAATGCAGGAGTGATCCATGCAGACCTCTCCACTGAAAGGTGAGGACGTCACCCGAGGTCAGAGCTTTGCTCACGGGAAGCAGGCAGTCTGCTGGCTGGACCTGCGCTCCCTGGGATAGAAACAGGAACGTCAACTCACAAGAAAAGGAGGAGTGTCACCCTCCCCCTTCCCTGGCAGCTGTGACCCAGATGGGTGAGCAGGACTCCCAGCAACCCGGGCCTTGCGGGAGGGACAAAGACCCTTCCCAGCATCTTCTCAAAATCCCACCCAGAAGCACCGTCTGTGTTATTATTTCAGAAAAAGGGTTCCTATCCACTCCTCTCTGTTCTCCCAAGGTCAATACACACTTTTTTTTCTTAATGGTGAGACATGGTCATGCAGGAAATGATTCTTTAAAAACAACTTCTCACCAGCTGTTTGGCAGAATCCCTCCAGGATTTTTCCTAGGAGTACATTGACTTTGGAGAAGGCGATGGCACCCCACCACAGTACTCTTGCCTGGAAAATCCCATGGACAGAGGAGCCTGGTAGGCTGCAGTCCATGGGGTCGCTAGGAGTCAGACATGACTGAGCGACTTCCCTTTCACTTTTCATTTTCATGCATTGAAGGAAACGGCAACCCACTCCAGTGTTCTTGCCTGGAGAATCCCAGGGACGGGGGAGCCTGGTGGGCTGCCGTCTATGGGGTTACACAGAGTCGGACACCACTGAAGTGACTTAGCAACAGCAACATCCGACTTAGCGCAAGCCAGAATGACGTTCTGTCTCCTCCCACAACTTTGTGCAGATAAGGCAGCGCTGTGCAGTGACCCCAGGGTGTACAAGCCAGCCGTGACCTTGGTCAGGCACTTGGTCTCTCTGAGCGTCAGTGTCCTCCTTGGAATGTGGGCAAACCTCCCCCTCCCCCACGTGAATAAAGCAAGTTCTTCTTACTGTTATCACTGCCATGGTCACTGTCATTATATGTGAAAGTGAAAACTGTTTTCTGGCCTCTTGCTTCCAGAGACCCTCTCAGCCTGAAACGCCTGCTATTTACTTCTAAATGTGTATGTGTTTTTCATTAAAAAAAAAAAAAATCCTAGGTCTTCTTCATACCTCTGCCCCCACACACCCCAGCTCCCAACCATGTCCTTGGTGATGTTTCCTTTTGCTGATACATCGTTGTGACGGGCCTGACAATCAGGAAAACCATTTCACTGAGTTTTAAAAATCACCCACTTAGAAACTGTAAAGTAAAACCTCTTTTCTCCAACCTCTGCTCTGTAAAAGCACTTGGGGTTCAAGAAATTATCTATCTTCATGGGGGAAATCTGCAAGTGCTGATTTGCAATAGGAATTCATCACGTGAGCAGTAACTCACCGCCCTGAGGGCTCCCTGGATAACCCTGGAAAGTTTATAGATATTTCTGGCAATTCAGAAAGAACCTCAATGATGGTAAATAATTTTTATGTTCTTACAAGACAAAAAGCCAAAACCAACAGGAACTCTGCAGAATTTCATCTTCTTTGCTATAAAAGAAGGAGGGATTGCTTGGTCTTGGTTTTCATCCTGTAATGCAGGGATCCCCAACCCCAGTACCAATCCATGGCCTGTTAGGACCTGAGCCTCACAGCAGGTGAATGGTGGGCAAGCGAGCCAAGCTTCTCCTGTATTTTCAGCTGCTCCCCACAGCTGTGCGAGAATTCTTCTATAACCATCTCGCCCTACCCCCAGCTATCCGCGGAAAAATTGTCTTCTGCAAAACCAGTCCCTTGCACCAAAAAGTTTGGGGGACTGCTACTGTAATGTATCCCCAGCCTCAAAAACACATTTTCCATTTACATTCAGCTGATTCATGGTGAGAAAGCAGCCCAGGTCTGACGTTTGCTGTTCTCCTCTCCTCAAAGACGACTGCCAGGGCAGGGCACTGGGCGGCGTCTAGAGACTTAGTTCTAGACTGAGTGGCCCCCCGCCTTGTTGTTCCATTACCTGAGTCAGACCAGGGGACCCGCCCCATCTCTGATGACAGCAGGTGAGTTCTGGACCAGGTGCTCCCATGGCAGCACAGGGCACTTGATGGGGACAGAAACACAGACTCTAAGGAGCAACCCCTGGTGGCTCAGTTGGTAAAGAATCTGCCTGCAATGCAGGAGACCCAGGTTCAACCCCTGGGAGGGGAAGATCCCCTGGAGAAGGAAATGGCAACCCACTCGAGTATCCTTGCCTGGAAACTCCCATGGACGGAGGAACCTGGTGGGCTACAGTCCACGGGGTCGCAGAGTCAGACACGACTCAGCACTAAACCTACCACCAAGGACTAAGACCACCTGTCAGAGGTCAGCTGGCCGGGGGTTCTGAAAGCTTGCCGCACACTGGAATCAAGGGAGCTTTAAAAACTTTGGATTCTGAACCCAACCTGCAAGGACTCTGATTTGGGGTGTTGGGGTTGAGTTGAGGGATTTGCTTGTTTAGCCAGCAGCGCTGCATTGGGAGACCCCCGCCCTGTCCTGGTCCCTTTAACTGATAAAACAGACCTGGGTCCAGGTGGAGAAATGAATTAGGTACAGTCACCTGGGCTTATTTACACTACAGAAGTTCCCCTTTAGTTGTTACCTGTGCCCCCCGCAAGCGTGACCCCCTCCCCAAGCGTGACCCTGTCTTCGCTTCCTGCGAAGACATCCTTCTCTGAGCCTCAGCACAGGTGAGAGGGGGCAAGCAGCGGGTACGCACACATGGTGGTTGTTGCCCGAATGTGCCAGCCCTGCATCTCTATCAGCCCACCTTTATCCTATGAGGGGCAAAGTCATCATCCCCATTTCACAGACGCTGGGTCGTCTGGTCAAGGACACATATCTGCATAAATGACAGAACTGAGCTTTGAATCCAGATGGTCCCTTCTGCGGTTCATGCTTAAATCCACTGGGGGCCTCCGGCATCCATCTAGTTCAGGGTTCTGTTCCAGCCTCCTCCTCCCTCATCTCTCAGCCAGCCCAATCTTCACCCGACAGCTTATTCCCAACGCTTCTCTTTCTCTCATTTTCAGCTGCCATTTAATTAGCTTCAGCCCAGGGACCTCTGGTCCACTCTCTGGCTCTTCCAGGGTTGCTGTGTGTGTCATGTCTGTGCCATGTGACTGTACGGCTAAGTGAGCAGTCCTTGGGGTCAAGGCCATAGGGCCCAGCACACAACCGTCCTGGGAGGTGCCCATGGCAGAGTGACGGTGGATGGCCTGAAGCCCAAGTGCAGAGCCAGGCTCAGTCCCAGCTGCCCCCAGAGGGGTATGCGCAGACACACAAACCCATGATGTCCCTGAGGCAGCCATGGGGCCAGCAGTCAAATGAGGCCAGAGAGATGGGAGGAGGGAGGCTGGTCAACCAGGCCTCAAAGGGCATGGGAAGGCGCTTGGCTTCAGTCCTGAGAAATGAGAAGCTGCCAAAGCTTTGTGGCAGGGAGACTCCACCCTGTGACCCACTGTCTCCATGTACCGGGCAGGCCAGACTGATGGGCCCCTAAAGGCAAGAATCTCATACAGTTCCTGGGGTCACTGAGTGATAGGCAGAGGCATTTCTTGTACTTGTTGGTTTGTTTATTATCATTTGCTACTTTGCACCAGTTAGAAGAAGAATGAGAGGTACTCCAGAGTGAAATCATGAGTTAAAGCTGACAAATGTCTTGCTTCTGCCCCAGTAAACACATCACTCATGACACATGCTTCCACAATTTATGACAAAGCCAGGAGAGAAGAGGAGTGAGGATTAACTCTATGCCGTAGAAGACTTTTGGGGGAGTAAATTAACTGTACATGAGACGGGGAGAAGAAGATTTAGATTTCACATGTGAACTGTTGAAAATATTCTGGTAGTGCCGATTTAAGTACAAACAATGGATTTTGAGTGGCCTACCATTTTTTGAACAATATCCCATCGTTCAGGAAGCTTCTTGCCCACAACTACAAAAAAAGGTTTGAATTAATGAAGTTTAGCTATATTTGGATGCCTCAAAATAAACTGGAATTTGGAAAAGACCCTGATGCTGGAAAGATTTAGGGCAGGAGGAGAAGGCAGTGACAGAGGAGGAGATGGTTGGATGGCATCATCAACTCAATAAACATGAGTTTGAGCAAACTCTGGGAGATGGTGAAAGAGAGGGAAGCCTGGCATGCTGCAGTCCATGGGGTAACAAAGAGTCAGACATGACTTAGTAACTCAACAATAACAACAACAAATTAAATAATCCCAGGGCTCGGTTTATGGGTTCCTAATATTTGGAGGTTACTGTGATTGACCCCCAAATTAAACCAATGATCCCACACACACGTCAAAACCAGTCCTGGTTTTTAGTTGACTTTCAATCTTCTGCAGCCCGACACCTGAGTCTACATTTGACTGGGGCCTTTTTACCTTATTAACGTTATCCTTCACCTTTGTGGAGTTTTACAGATGGAAAGCACTCGACCAGCTGCTCTCGGTAGTGGCAGGTTCGTACTGATTCTGTTTCTGCAAAGACAACCAGAAGAAAGAAGACTCAACCTCTAAAAACATTAGACTTTATATGTCAAGAGCCTTAGGAATATTCATTCCTTCAATCCAGCAATTAGATTTTGGGGAATTACCCGTAAGAAACTGAGTGCAGAAGAAGCTACATGGAGTAAGAAAGACAACAGCGCCTCTTATCTTAGAAAAGAACAGGAAGAACCCCAAGATGCAGCAAGGGAACAGGTGAGGAAAGCTAGGGACAACCCCGTGGGGCCACTAAAAAGACGCTCACGATGAATTTATGGGAACCCGAGATGGTTCTCTTTATGTTATTTCATCACCTTGGAGACATCATTGATTATAAGACATACAACTGTTTCATGTATCATGAAAGAAAAAGAATCTCAGGCTGGGGCAGCTAGTAAGAGGCATCTAAGTAAAATTGGGACACCCTCCCCCTCCCCCCACCCCCGCAAGGGCTATTCCCTGCCAGATGTAGGGAGGGAACAAAATTAGCCCTGAGAACATGAACAAGCCAGGACTCAGGCAGGCTGGAGTCTGAGTTTGCACTAACGCCATGGCCTAAAAACACCACGGCCTAAAAACACCGCGGGTTGCAACTGAATGTACGTGAAATTTAATGCAAAGTGCTCTCAAGTTGACAGTGCCCCCAGGCGACCATCAGAAGCCAACAGAACCCCCTTTTGGAAGAGCTGGATTTCAAAACAGGCCGACAGTGCTTGTAAGACACCATCAATTGGGCAGTCAATTCATGACTCAGAGATGTGAAAATAAGTGAGTTGCAGGATTAACGTTAAGCAAAAATGCAGATTAAAATGGTACTTGGATAATGAAATGTCTTGCAGAGGTGACCATGTGCAATGAACTAAAGTGTTAATAGTGATTTTGTGTAGGTAGTAAGAGGAGAGCTTTCCCCCTCTCTCTCTAAACAACTCATTTTCTAGATTTTCCTAAAGCAAGCATGTATTTAGTGACCATAGAGGAAACAGGAGAAATAAAACAGGGTGATGTACATAGGGAGCGAGTGATCAGGGAAGGCTTCTTGGAGGTGATTCCTGAACTGGGAAGGGGGGCAGCAAAGGAGTAGTCAGAGCTGTGCAGCTTCATCCCACATCAGGTTGGGGCCCAGGTTATGGGGCAGATGCTGGATATGTATTTGTTAAATGAATACACAAGTTGAGGAAAATCTGCTAAAACATGAGCCTAAGTCTCCAGGGGCCTCAATCAGAGTCTGGCTCTTCAGTGGGCCCATTCTCACTGGACTGAACTGCTGCACAGGGCCAGGCTACCAGCTGGGCCAACAGCATGACCCAGGAAAGTCTGTGGCTGAGAACTATAGTTGTGTCTAGTTTCCCCATCTGTGAAATGAGGGTCCTGCCTCTGCCATCCCATGAACTTCAGATGATACAGAGCTTTGAAATGTTGAGCCCAGTGCACCTGAAGGGCTGGGGTGCTCCAGGGTGTACTCCTGGGAGGCCAGACTCCTCCCTGTAGATGCAGCATCTGAGCTTTAGACAAGCTGCTCTGCTCCATCGCTCAGCACACGGGAAAGCTGCCACATCAGCGGCGTCCTGCTTGCCTTCCTGTGCTTTCCTGGACACGTCTACTGCATATAGGCCTGAGCTAGCAACTGCGGACACAAAGATGAAAGTGGGGCCCTGCCCTCAGGGCGCCAGGAACAGCCAGGCAAGCAAGGATAGGGCCCCAATGCCTGGTGGTGTGAGCTCCAAGACTGACCACCTGGCAGGGAGGACAGGCTTCTTGAAGGAGGCATGCCTCCTCTAAGGCCAAAACAGAGACCAAGGTCACCAACAGGACAGGATAAGTGAGTGTGTTCTGAGTTTTTATACATTGTTTCACTTTACACTTACAATTCTATGAGTTCATCTCCATCTCACTGAGGGGACTGGAGGTGGGAATACTTGCCAAGGCCACGGAGCTTGGGGACAACAGCACCAGGGTTCACAAGTCGCCTGGGAGATGGAGGGGACCACAGAGCACCGGGGCGCCAAGGGTGACACAAAGGGCCACGTGGGCTGTGGCTTCCTTGTGAAGAAGCTGAGGTGAGCAAACCCAAATGGGTCTGAAAGGGAAAATGTCCCTGGGCCTTCTGTACAGATCATTCTCTGGCCCAAGTCACTACTAGGAGGACATTCAGACAGGGACCCTGTCTCCTGGGGCCAGACTCCTGCCCTGGTCCAGCTGCTCAGGGGAACTGACCGTCCAGCAGGGTCCAATGCGATCACGAGTCCTTAAAAACAGAAAAGGCAGCATAGATGCAGTAGGAGAATGAGCCACAGCAATTCAAAGTGGAAGAATGATGCAACCCAATGCTGGTGGCCGTGAAGGGGGCAACTGACCAGGAACGGGTGGCCAAGAGCCATCCCTGGCTGACAGCTGGCACGGAAAGGGGAGCCTCAGTCCCACAGCTCCAGGGAACTGAATGCAAAGAAGCTAAATGAACCCAGAAGCTGATTCTCATCAGGGCCTTTCAGAAGGGAATGAAGCCCTTGATTCTGGCCTGTGAGACTTGAACAAAGAACCCGCTGAGCACCCCGTGCCCAGGCTCCTGACCACTGTTGTGAGTTGCTACGGTTATGCCAAGTTGGAAAGAAGGGACAGGGGGAGTGGGAAGGGACAGTACAGAGCCCATGATGCTGACCCCACATGCTCAGAGTGAGGGGGCAGGGAAGCACCATCCCGAGCAGGTGCAAATGGACTCATTCACTCAACCGACTTCCCTCAAGCACTAGCTGCAACATAAATGCTGCCCAGGGGTCCAAGCTCCAATCCCATGGAGAAAAAGATGGCCAAACAGACTCAACCCAGTGAAAGAAGTCCCCCAGGAACAAAGCCCCTGAAGTGAAGGGAGGTCAGAGAAGGGTCATCAATCCACCAGGAGTCGAGAATGTTTTCCTGGGACTGAAGCCTTGTCTGGGGTCTTGGTAGTTCAGGAGGGAGGGAGGCTGGGGTGGGGGGCCGGCCCTGAACAGAAAATGCAGAGATCAGCACAGCAAGTTCTGAGGGAGGGCGGGAGACTGGCAAGGAACCACAGGTGGGCCAGGGCAAGCTTGGGGGGCCTCCCAGGCCAGCTGAGGATGCTGAGCAGGGGTGAGATCATGTGACATACACACACTGCAGGCTGCTGCCCAGAATCAGCATGACAGGCCTGCACTGGGGGACCAGGGCACTTAGCTCTGGGGTGTATGCCAGCCTCAAGGTGGCTGGGTGGTCAGCACCTGGCACAGAACAAACAACCTCTGTTAGCTTGAAAGGTCAATGTAAAGACAGGGGTAGGTCCTTGAGACCCTAGCCACATCAGGGAAAGTAGCAAAGGAGAGGAGTCTTGTACAGAACTGAGGGTCCGGGCCCAGGGGCACAGGAAAGCCAGCTGCAGGGGCAGCAGACAGTAGTCTCTCCCTGTGGCTCCACCTCAAACCCATAAGCAGGCTCTGAGTCCCTCAGGACGATGCAAGGACTCATTGGATGGTGACCGGCCATCGTATGATTCCCCTTTCCTAGAGGGAGAGAACCAGGTCCCTGTCCTGAGGAACTGCAGAGATGGGACAACATACTCCAAACTTCAACCTCTGCCACAAAGACAGTAAAGTATGGGACAACATATTCCAAACTCTAACCTCTGCCACAAAGATTGTAAAGACAGATGACCCTGAGGTCATCTGGCTACAGGATTTCTGCCCATTCCAACAGGGCCGAGAAGACCTGGCCTGGCCACCGCCTCCCTGGGGGGCTGCCAGTCAGTCCCACCCCTAAAGGATTTACTTGCCCCAGTGTGGTAAATATTAGTGGCTCGCATTTCTCTAAACGCAAAGTTTTTTCCATGTATGGATTCATCTCAACCTCAAAATGGTCCTAAGTGCTATTATTAGCCCATTTTGTAGTTGGACTGGCAGAGGGGTTTTGAATTTTAAATTTTGTTTTAGCTGACAAATCCCTCCTTGAAAGGAAACAGTAAAAGAAAAACCAGGATGCAAAACAGATGGATTGGAGCCTGGGAGGAAGGGGTGGAGGGTGAACGTGGTGTCCCATATAGTCAACAGTCTCCCCACAGTGCCTCCCAAGGGGTCCTAACAAACAAGCGGCCCTGAAGACTGGAGTCTGAGATCAAGGCTCACTCAGCTGGAGTCCCTTTCCTGAGGACCACCCAACTGGCCTGGCTGAGGGGAGGGCAGTGAAGCTGTTGGAGAGCTTTGAGACATGGGACTGTCCACCCTTCACCAGGCTTCACCAACTTCGAGGTGGACTGGGGAAGGCTGGCTCCTGAGTTTGGACCATGGCCCCCACTTTTATCTCCAGAACCCCTTCCTTGGGAGACCCCACACCCGCAGAGCCTCGTTGACGGGCTCAGAGCCCAGCACTTGAGTGTGGCAGATTCTATGGGAGATGGAGGGCAGGAAGGGAGAGCAGCCCGGGCTCTGAAGAGAAAGCCTGGAGAAGGCAGGGAGGGGCCTCCAGCGTCAGCGCAGCTGGCAAGAGGGGCTCCTGGATACCACCACGGGCGGCCCCCAACTTACAGCCCAGGACCCCTGAGGCCAAGAGAGCACATGTCCTGCCCAGGCTTCTGAGCGGCTGGGTGGCAGGACTTGAACTGGAAGCCAGATTTCTTGCCTCTGGCTCCAGCCCCTGGCCCCAACAGTATGTGTGCGAATCAGACTAAGGCAGGACCAGACAAGTCAAACGAGAACTAGGGACTCAATCAGAATCTCCATTCTGCTCTAAGTTGCCGGATGACCAGCGGCAGGAAGCACCTGGTTGTCGCAACTTCGCCAACGGACCCTGGGGGATCTAATGCCCTTCCAGCGCCCACCCTCCACCTCGGGGTTGAGACACCCCGGCACTCTGCCTCGGCCACTTCACAGACGGCCGGAGAACGGCCGGTGGGGTCCAGCCCCGGAAGCCGCCCGTTCCAGGCACAACCCGGGCGCTGACCGCACACACGAGCGCCTCTCCGCACAGCACAAGCCCACCGCCTCCCGCGCGCGCACACACCCGCCCTATGCATTCAGTCAGCAGCACCCAAGCCCTCGCTCACAAACTCCCACACTCCCCCGGCCCCCACCCAGCTCGCTCCCACGCCGTCCGCCATCAGCGCAGCGGGCGCCCAAGCCTCACCGCCGGCGCCTGAGCCCCGTGGTCGTCTGAGCCCCCGGGTAGTCTGAGGGTGAAGGTGGGGCACCCGCGGCAGGCCGCGCCTACCACTCTTCGGTCCCGCCCCCAGGGCTGAGCCCCACCCCCTACCGCTCCTCGGCCCCGCCCCCGGCCCGGCCGGAGGATGTGAGCTCACTCCCGCCTTCCTACTCCCGACGCCGCCAGGAAGCGGCCGCCTGAGGTCGCCGCCAGCTCGCTAGCAACGGACCGGCCAGGGAGCCACCAGCGCGCCAGGAACCCGGCCAGAATCCTCTGTCCCTACCCTTCCCGCGCCACACGCAGTAGCTGCTTTCCAAATGGGTACAGAGTGAAGGAGGGCGGCAGGGCTGGCGCCGCTCCCGCTCGCAGACGCCCCGCGCCGCCCGGCCTCTCGGGTAGCGGGGAGAGCGCCAGCGCGGACGCCCCGCCCACCGCCCTTCCGGCCAGGCCACGTGACCGCGCGCGCACGTGTTTCGGCCTCTAGGTGCCGCGGGCCGGAAGCCGGTCCCGGCCGGCGCCCGGCCGCTGTCCACCAAGAGTCGGCTTGGGCTAGCCGGCGAGGCGGCGGGTCCGGGAACGGCGCAGAGGCGGCACCCGCCGGAAGGCAGGCAGCGGCCTGGCCATGAACCCCAGGGGCCTATTCCAGGACTTCAACCCGAGTAAGTTCCTCATCTACGCTTGCCTGCTGCTCTTCTCAGTGCTGCTGCCCCTCCGACTGGACGGCGTCATCCAGTGGAGCTACTGGGCCGTGTTCGCCCCCATCTGGTTGTGGAAGCTTCTGGTCCTCGCGGGCGCCTCTGTTGGCGCGGGCGTTTGGGCGCGAAACCCGCGCTACCGCACAGAGGGAGAGGCCTGTGTGGAGTTCAAGGCCATGCTGATCGCCGTGGGCATCCACCTGCTGCTGCTCATGTTCGAGGTCCTGGTCTGCGATCGGGTGGAGCGCGGGACCCACTTCTGGCTGCTGGTCTTCATGCCGCTCTTCTTTGTGTCCCCCGTGTCCGTGGCCGCCTGCGTTTGGGGCTTCCGACACGACCGGTCCCTGGAGCTGGAGATCCTGTGCTCCGTCAACATCCTGCAGTTCATCTTCATCGCCCTGAGGCTGGACCGGATCATCCACTGGCCGTGGCTGGTGGTGTTTGTGCCACTGTGGATCCTCATGTCATTCCTTTGCCTGGTAGTCCTCTATTACATCGTCTGGTCCCTCCTGTTCCTGCGCTCCCTGGATGTGGTTGCTGAGCAGCGAAGAACCCACGTGACCATGGCCATCTGCTGGATAACGATCGTGGTGCCGCTGCTCATTTTCGAGGTTCTGCTGGTGCACAGGCTGGATGGACACAACATGTTCTCCTACATCTCCATATTCGTCCCCCTTTGGCTCTCATTAATCACATTAATGGCCACAACGTTTAGGCGAAAAGGGGGCAACCATTGGTGGTTTGGTATTCGCAGAGATTTCTGTCAGTTTCTGCTTGAAATTTTCCCATTTTTAAGAGAATATGGAAACATTTCCTATGATCTACATCATGAAGATAGTGAAGATGCTGAAGAAACATCGGCTCCAGAAGCTCCTAAAATCGCTCCAATGTTTGGAAAGAAGGCCAGGGTGGTGATAACACAGAGCCCTGGGAAATATGTCCCCCCACCCCCCAAGTTAAATATTGACATGCCTGATTAAACCTCTCTTCTGGGGAGTGCTCACAAGTGGAAGAGAAGTCATATATACACAAAATCCACATTACTTTGGCCTCTTTGCCCATCCATGCCAAATCTGAACTGAAAACAGGCTTCAAAACACCATTTCATGCTTTGAAATTGCTGCCTATCAGTGACTCATCAGTATTCACCAGAGATGCAGGAGGTTCTTCTAGTGTGTAGGTGTGTGTGTGTGCACACGTGCAGTGTGCCTCCATGTGTGAGGAACTTGTTTTCTAGGCTCATGCTTGCAGAGCTAGCTGAGAGCAGTAAATTGAGTTGTTCTGGTAGGTCCTCAAATGGAATAACTACCTGGGGGTTTTTAAAGTGGTACTATACCTATCGAAAGTATTTAGAAAAGTATTTTTATACACTGCTAACGTAAAATTGTATTTCAGATTGTGCCTGCTGTGACATAATAGCAAATGTAAAGAATTCTGTTTCCCACCACTTGCATATAAACCTCATAGTTGTTATTTTCAGTGTTTCCGCTGTTAAAATGGTTTTTCTTTCGGCTTTACTGATACTGGTCTTTAATAGCCTAATTGGTGAATTTTTCTAATGCAGTGAGTCCACCCATATTTATATGACTATTTTAGCAATGTAATATATATTATGTTGAATTCTAGTTCTGTGCAGTGTATTATGTTAAAGTTTTTTTTTTTTTTTTTAAGTTTGTGAAGATATATATGTCTTCTGCAGATGTTGTTAAAAATTGCTTAAAACATGAATATGTACCTGGTGTGGGATCTTATCAGTTCTAGGCATGAATACAGGGATTGAAGATCCTGAGGATCTTACTAGTCAGGTGTTAGATGATTCTAACAGTTGGGAGGTTTCTCTTGGAAGGGACCACTGTCCTTTGGGAACAGGTGACATGCCCCAATGTGGTATCAGACCCTAAAGTGACACCGTTATTTAGCACCTTGAATTCTTCCACACAGGCAAGAACATCTCTTCAGGAACAATCAAAAGAAGCAGATGGTTTATCTATTTCTAAGAATCATAGATTCTTAGTTGGCTGTGATACAGTGGTGTTTGTACTTGTCATTGGAAAGCCAGAGAAATTGACCGTAACCTGAAATGGCCAACAGATTCAAATATTATTTTAAGGCCCAACCTTCTTGATCGGGCAGTGACAGGGAAATAATAGCTCAGGTTATTTTTTAAATAAGTAGTTTTTCTAGTTACTGGTGGTACCAGGGAATCAGAAGGGCAAAAAGCATATCCTAGGAGAGTAATGTTCGTCTGACTAAGAACAAATAAATACTTTCAAAAGGAGGTTACCCTTTAAAAAAAAAAAAAAAGGTTAAAAGTAAAAGGAGTACTGATATTATTACCAGGCTCCATATGAACTTAAGTAAACAGTCTACCTGGTGAGAGGACAAGCTTGCAGCAAAAGCCAGCCCTTTGGAACCTGGGTCCCTGGTAGCCTAAGGGCGCCATAGCTCAGTTTAGTCACCTAGGGCTGAACTGAGGTCAGAGCCATACACAGTTGGCTCCTGCCAGCTATCAGGATGTGGGAGATGGCCTGAGCAACAGTGGGTGTAATGTTTCCTAAGCGAGGATTCATTCGCTTTCTCAACAAATATGTATTGAGGACCTACTCTGAGCCAGACATGTATGTGCAGATCCATTGGAGAGCAGTTCAAAGGTGGCCCCAGCCTACTCACCACCGTAGCTTGCCTATGGGAAAAGCTAGGCCAGCACACACGGGAGGATGCCGCTGGCTCAGGGTGAACTGCACTTGGAACCTCAAGCCCATATTTCTTTCTGGAGCCCTGCCCTGAAGGCCCTTCCACTCCCAAATAATACCTCAAACGGCTTAGCTTACACTTTGGGAAGACCTGGGAGGAAAGGAGAAGGTTACCTGAGGAATCAAAGGGCAGGTTCAGTGGCAGCATTGGGATAACCCATCCCTCCTGGTTACAGTTTGAGGCCAGGGACGTGTTGACACCTGAAACAATCCCTCCTAACCTGGGGGGGTCACCCCCCACACCCTACCCATCTCCTCACTATCCCAGGGTGGCCTGGAGTTGGAAAGCCAGTGCCTAGATGTGATGACACGCTTGCTCACCCATTGGGTCTTCCCCTGTCAAACCACTTTCCCGCCTCAAGACCATATTAAGTAAAAACAGTGGTAATGACAGTTGTAGAAAAGTTATTTCATCTGTAAAAGTGAATACAGTCTCAGCTCTGCCTGGGGATTTACCTAATTGCCAGTGCGACTCTGACTATCCGCAGTATGTAGCATGTGTTAAATTCTGTAACTAGTTTGTTCTGTAAGATGCTTAGTCAGTTTTTACTGTGAAACATCCTCAAAAATCTCAGTACCCTACCAATTACATGTTTTCTCCCTGGGGCCTTACACTCCAGGCTGTGAGTATGGTCCAGGTCTGTCCCATGAAGCATCCCACATCCCTGATTCTATTCCAGGTCCCGCAGCAGGATTAGCAGTCCCTGGGAGATGTCCTTTCTCATGGCAGAAGCACAAGAGGCCAAGCCAATCCCACAAGCAGACCCGTAATCCCTACTCACACATGGTGTATGACATACTGTTCTGTTGTTCCAAACACAAGGCTAAAGCCCAACCTCAGGGTGGCCAGTTCAAGCCGAAGGAACGATGACAGTCTGCACCAATGTTGTGAGATAGTTTTGAAGGCTGGAATCACATAATTTGTGGTAGAGTTATTTCCCCCCTAATGTTTTACAAACATTCTGTCATGTTTTAAAGTTCACTGTGTACTATTGTAATAATAGAAGGCAATCTTGGGAGGGAGGAGGGGATTTGAGGTGAGATGAGAAAGACCCTGCATGAAGACTCCTCTAGTGTGGAGGGTTCTAGGGGCTCCACACACAATGGGTTTATAACAGTGCTGGACTCAAGAGAGTTTCCCTGGGGACCCTGCAGGGTGTTCTGGAAAGGTCCAGCCTGAGCACAGGGGGACCAGCCAGGTAGGAGGTGCTGGGAAACAAGGAAGAAGTGGAGTCTAGGTGGGCCTCGGCAGCAGGTGAGGGTCAGAGTGGACCCTCCTGTCCAGGCCTCTGACTGGTGGAGGAAGCCATAGGAGCATCCAGGAAGCTCACACGCTGGCAGGAAGTCTGGGACCAAACTCAGCAGGCATGTGTGGATCAAGGGAAGTTGTGCTGCCAGAAACCCCAGCAAGTCTGTACCTCAGGGACCATCTGGTGAGGATGCTGCAGCTGGTGACCCCACCATCTGTCACAAGATGCTGCCACCAGAATGACAAATGCCACCCGTGTGGCCCCTGCTGCTATGAGTACCTCCTCAACCGTCTGCCAAAAGCTCAAGACTCAAGACTCCAGTACCGGAGGGCAGGTGTGATGGGCAATCCTCACGTGTGCATTTGCCCTTCAGGCTCTAGAACTGAGAGGGGAGGTGACCTGGTTCCTATGGAGCTGGGAGGAGGAGGCTGGCCATACTCAGCCAAAACATGCTCAGTAGAGGATCTGGCCAGAAGAGAAGGGTGTTCAGACACTGGGTGACCAAAGCTAATAACCAAATCAGTCATGTGTCCTTCTTATGAGCTTATGCTTCAAAAAAATGGCTCCCATCTAGCAGGACACAGGTGGCCTCGAGACCAAGCAGGGATCACCCCTCCCCAAAGGAGAAGGGAGACGACGCAAAGCTGCTGCGTTAATTCCTTCATCCACCTCTTAATCCACGGTGTTTAGAGACGTCTCTTCCTTTCCTGTCATGTTCTCTGTATATTCTAGAATGTGTGGATTAAAGTGACTACCAGAGCAGGCCTCCAAATGCAGTCTGAGGATCCCAGGGGCCTGCAAGCATCTCCCCTCCTCACAACACTTCTTGGGGATGCAGATTCTCTTCATGCTTCAGCCGAGACGACACACCACAGCAGGTGAGAGGCGGACACAGACCTGAGACGCAGCGCCTTCCACTAAGCCAGATACTAAAGGTTCGCAAAACTGCAAAAACAATGCCACTCCACTACTCACCAGATGTCTTGTTATTTTTCATTTTAAAAAAGTTAACATGTAACGGGCTTTTTCTTTTTAAAAAAATAATATTTTCTAAAGTCATCGTTTTTCCTATCATGGTAAATGTTACTACTATTCACATAAAAGCACCTTGGGGTCCTCAACAATGTGTAAGGGTGTTAAAGGGGTCCCATGACCAAAAACTTTTGAGAACTGCTGCCCTGTATTCCTATGGGCAGAAGAGAGAGGAAGGAAAATGAAAACTGGATGAGATACATTAAAATCCATTCCATGGCGGGGAAGGGACAGTAAAAGGCACTGGTCTGCCCCCCAGCTTACAGGATGCTCCCTCCTCTGCTACCCTCCACGGCCTCATTGGCCTCTGCCAGCACCTCAGGTGGCTGGGTTATGTAACCCAGCGGGGTGACTCATACCTTCGTTCTGGGGGGCCTGAGCCCTTTGCTGGTCTTGCTGGGTTTTCATTTATTAATAATTTCACCTAAAACTATGAGGGTCCTGAGGGAATACCTGGAAACAGGCCATAATTCTCTTCCCTTTTTGTGGCAGCCACACTTATCCCCAGAGTTCCCCACCTCCACCCCACTGCAAGGGTGGCTGTGTTGGCTGCAGGAGGGTGACCTTGACCACCAGGAGGAAGCAGTGATGGACAGTCATCCCCTGGAGCTCATGGGCCACCTCTGTGTTCTCAGGATGTCCTGTTGTTCACTGAAGGGCCTGAGAGGGGAAGTGGGTTTCAACACCTCCCTCTACCTCGGGGGCTGCGGGCTCCCCAGGTCCCCTACTCCACCCACTGGTGCCCTTCCCTTGTGTGCGTCACCTGCCACCACCCTGTATGCAGAGTGTAGGTCCACTTGGTCCATCCCATCGTCCCCTGCCAACACTTGCTGCTCCCAGTAGCCTGGCCACAGGTGCTGTCCCTCCTGGGCAAGGGCCTCCCACCCCCACAAGTGCCTCCTGCCCTCCTTCCTCTGCTCCACAGCACAACCCTCTCACATCTTCACCTGAGCAACTCTCTGGAGTGGAAATATGACTAGTCAGATGTGGCTGAAGTCCCACCCCTTGTGGCCCACCCACCCCACTTCCCACTACCCAGCTTGTTTAATGACAGGACTCTGTCTGGGTTTATGTTGGGGGGCATGGGGGGCTGCTGTCCTGGTGGTTAAATATTCTGAGCATCACTTATGGCCCCTTGTCTACTCAAGGCCTGACTTGTCCCTCTCCTTGGTCCCTGCCTGGCTCTTGTCCCCTTGGACAGGAAACCTGGGCCTGGTCTTCCCGCTGACCCTGAGGACCAGGCCAGTCTCAGCCCCAGGCCAGGGTTGTATGCTATAATCACAGGACTGTGAAGCATCAAAAACACCCCTAAAAGCTGGGAGACCAGGGCCACAGCCACCTAGACCCAAGCCCTAGCCAAGGGAGGTTAAGAGGGCCAGAACACCCAGGCAGGGCAGTCTCTGAATGGCCACCTTCCTTCCCAGAGGCTTTGGGCGGAAGTCACAGGTTGCGGGGGGGCCCTACCTGGGACGTCCCCAAGACCCTGCCACCCATAGACCTGCTTAAGGACCCCTGGCAGATGAAAACAGGCCCAGCAGGCCTCCCAGCACTCCACTAGTACCTGGACCAGCCCTGGGGGTCTGTGGGAGGGGAAGACCCAGAAGGGAAAAAGGCACAGGCCCCTCCATCACAAGGACAGCAGCCCCTGCACACAAGGTCAAGCAACAGCCATGTGCCCAATATACAGTCTAAGCTCAGGCTACCATGAAAGAAGACTATAAACTGGGTGACTTACACAACACTAAAACAGTGTCAGACTTTATTTTTTGGGGCTCCAAAATCATTGCAGATGGTGACTGCAGCCATGAAATTAAAAGATGCTTACTCCTTGGAAGGAAAGTTATGACCAACCTAGGCAGCATATTCAAAAGCAGAGACATTACTTTGCCAACAAAGGTCCATCTAGTCAAGGCTATGGTTTTTCCGGTAGTCATGTATGGATGTGAGGGTTGGACTGTGAAGAAAGCTGAGTGCCGAAGAATTGACGATTTGAACTGTGGTGTTGGAGGAAGACTCTTGAGAGTCCCTTGGACTGCAAGGAGATCCAACCAGTCCATTCTAAAGGAGATCAGTCCTGGGTGTTCTTTGGAAGGAATGATGCTAAAGCTGAAACTCCAGTACTTTCGCCACCTCATGCGAAGAGTTGACTCATTGGAAAAGACTGATGGTGGGGCAGGAGGGATTGGGGGCAGGAGGAGAAGGGGACGACAGAGGATGAGATGGCTGGATGGCATCACCGACTTGATGGACATGAGTTTGGGTGAACTCCGGGAGTTGGTGATGGACAGGGAGGCCTGGCGTGCTGCAATTCATGGGGTCGCAAAGAGTCGGACACGACTGAGCAACTGAACTGAATCTATTTTCTCACAGTTCTGGAGGCTGGACATCTAAGATCAGGTCCTGCTCTGTCAGATGCTGATGAAGGCTCCCCTTGGCTGGCAGATGGCCCTCTTCCCACAGTGACCTCACTGTGACCTCATGTGGACAAGGCAGAGGAAACAAGATCTCTGGTGTTTCTTCTTACAAGGGCACTAATACCATCATGTGGCCCCACCCTCATGACCTCAACTAAACTGAATCATCTCCCAGAGGCCCCATTTCTGAATGTAATCACACTGGGAGGTAGGGCTTCAATTTATGAATTTGGGCCAGTGGGGCATGAGGCTGGGGGGGACAGTTCAGTCCCAGACACCCACTAAACATGACAGGCCCAAAGGCAGTGGTCTGAGCACCTTACTGAGTACCTTCTGTCTACCAAGTGCAGTGATATGAGATCACAGAAAACATACACTCTGGTCTCTGTCCCTAGTCCCTGATACAGGGCTCCTGACTCTTGTAAGTTCCTAAGCAGTAAAGACCATTACCAAGTAAAGCAGTACTAAGAGCATCGTTGTTTGCTCTAGCATCTTTTGCTACTCTGGTTAGCTCCTGGGTGGAGCTGGTCACCAGAAAGACAAAACGATTACATGCTTGGAATTTTCAGGCCCATCCCCATCCACTGGAGAGAGAAGAGGGGCTGGGGATGGAGTCAATGAGGATCATACCCACATGAGGGAGCCTCCATCAAACCCCAATGGTATGTGGTTGGAGAGCTCCCAGATAGAGGAACCAGGTGGGTGATGCTCCCAAATTCCTCAGGAACAGAAGTGCCTTCACCAGGGACCCTCACAGACCTGGACCCTGCTCCCAAGTAAGGTCACAATTGCAGGTACCAGGGGTTAGGACTTGACCAGATCTTTCAGGAGGGCATGACTCCACCAACAGGAAGGTCATAGTGAGCAGTCCCGCCTCCAGGAACTCATGAGTCTAAGTTGTAAGAGGCAAGATTTCTGTCAGTTTGGGGAGACTTTCCTCAACTACAAGATCCACCTTCTCCCTCACCTGTCGGGGAGCTTCCCTCTCTCTCTGGCCTGGGGGTGGGAGCCAGGTTAGGGGCAGAGCTGCTCTCCCTGTAAATCCAAGCAGTATCTGCTCACATCCCCGGAGGAGGGGGAGGAATTCCCAGGTGGCTCCAAACAACAAGGGTCCCCTTCACAGAGAGGCCATGCTTTACCTGAGGGCCCTGCAGGTGAGACTTGTGGAACATGGCTATGACGGGAACTTCAGGCCCGAGACCTGCCCTCCAGAGGATCTATTTTGGGTCAGCAGATCCTGCTTCAAATCCCACCCAGGTAAGTTCAGCCTGGTTACCAGGCTGGAGCAGTGGAAAGGCAGGGCTCACGGTGGGACCAGGGAAAGTGGGCAGGTGACAGGTTGGCTTGTCTGCAGAAGCTCAGGGAGGTCCCAGAGGGAGCAGTACAGCCCCCATACCACTGCTCCTCTCAGACGGCCAGGAGGGTAGACCAAAGCACCTCATCTTTTGCTAAAGCTGGCAGCTTCTAGAATCTGGCCATGCCCTTGAGGCCCAGAAACCTAGAGGCCTCACAGCAGGACACTCTCTTGTTTTGGGTCTAGCTGTTGGTCCGCAAAAATTCCCCTGGTAAAGAACCTGCCTGCCAAGCAGGAGACATAGGTTCAATCCCTGGGGTGGTAAGAGCCCCTGGAGAAGTGGCAGCCCACTCCGGTATACTTGCTTGGAAGATCCTGATGCTGGGAAAGATTGAGGGCAAAAGGAGAAGGGGGAGGCGGAGGATACTATGGTTAGATAACATCACTGACTCAATGGACTTGAATTTGAGCAAACTCCAGGAGATAGTGGAGGACAGAGGAGCCTGATGTGCCACAGTCCACAGGGTCACAAAGAGTCACACACAACTTAGCAACTGAACAACAAACTGGTCTGCAGCTAATGGTAAAAGTCAGCACCAGTCAGCACCACCTCCTCCAGGAAGCTCTCCTTGATGCCCCCTGCCCACTTGGGATGGATGAATATCTCTGGCTTCCCCATTTCATAGCGCTCATCTTGCTGTATTAACAGGATCTGTTTCTACACCTGATCCCTTCAAGGGTGGGGGCGGGGCCTCCTTGAGGGCTGGCCAGTTGTCCCAGATCGCTGATGGGCCTGGCACACTGCCAGTTGAAGGATAAGCGGATGAGTGAACCAGGGCACTGGCGCCAGCTCCTGAGCCGTCACCTCCTGGACTGTCCAGAGGGGATGAGAAGTGAGAAGCAGAATCAGATAAGAGAGGTGGGGAGGAGGTGATCAAGGGTAGTGAGAAACACCCAGCACCCCTTGCAGAGAAGTTGCTCAGCAGCTGGAACGGGCAGAGCAAAGGTCCCAAAACCTCAGGAAGAGATGGATCAAGGCCAGCTGGAGCCATGACACATCCATGCGAGGCACAGCCTGGGAGCCTCACCGTGTGTTTAACCATGGAGTCACAGGGCAGCACTGACCTCATGCAGACGTGCTTCTAGATCTTTGGGCCTCATCATCTCAACTCCCAAGAGACCAATCAGGGTCTGAAAGTCTTTTCGAGGCTCCAGTGGTGGAGCTAAGCCCAGGGCCCTCTTGGCATGACCTGGACCTTCCATCTCCCTAGACAGAGCAGCCTCTGCTGGAGGGACACAGGGCCCCTCAGCCAAAGGGAGATGTTGGAGGGGCAGGGTAGGGGGAGTGTGTGGGGGGCTGTGGTCTGACTGCAGTGTCAGCCTGCCGGAGGCCAGTGAACTGGACCAGACACAGCAGCCACTCCCCCAGGGGGACCATTCACTTGTTGGCCATGGCCAAGCCCTGGTGCCCCCCACCCCCTAGGAGCAACCCCAGTGGCACTGTCACAGGTTCAGAGAGCACCCGCAGCACCAGCAGTGAAGCCAGGACCACAGAGCTTCAGTGCAGGGGTGGGGCATGGATCCAGACCAGCCCCGGTGTCCTCCCGACCACTGCACCTCTCTGGCTCAGGCACCATCCTGCTGTTTTGATGTGCCAGACAGCCTCAGGTCAAAAGCCCGCACAGTGTGGGAAAGTTGGGGACCTCAAGGCAGATGAAGGGACCACACCACTGGGCAGACAAGCCCAGGCGGGAAGTCCTGCAGAAGCAGCGAGCCACTCTGGCTGCTGCTGGGACTCAGGGCTGGATGGGTCTCCTGTCACTCAGGCACCGGCTGCCCTGCCCTCCTCTCCAGCTGGGGAACAGGTTAGCCCCTCCTGGGAGGTTTTCCTACAGACCTGAGAAACAAGACCAACCACAGGGCCTCTCGAACTGTGTCTGGGTCTCCGTAATGAACTGATGAGCTGGCGGGAAGTGCAAAACGGCACGAAGCCCCATCTCACCCCTCAGTTCTGAGCCTGCAGGTCCCCCCCAGCCTCCTTGGGACAGCTCCCTTCTGAAAGACCCCCCACATTTATCATCATGACTTGTGCAATTCCTGGCTCCCCTGAAGGTGCCCTGGGAGGGCAGAAACAGAGCTGCTTTTGGAAAGATTGGCTACTTGGTGAAAATGCCTCTTTTTCTCTTTGCCTAGGAAGGACTCGAAGTTTCTGCTGGCGTGGTTTCTGCCTCCTCTTTCTAACTGTGACTTTTCCGACTGCAGCAGGGGTTTCTCAGTTTGGACATCTCTACTATGATCTTGATGTGATAAGTTATTCTATCTTTTTCAGGTAATTTAGTGTGCCTTCCATTTCCTGTTTCTTTTCTCATTTTAAAAAAATGAGTTATTCGGTTTTTTTTTTTAATTATTATTTTTGGCCACACGGGGTCTTCATCGCTATGCGTGGGCTTTCTCTAGTTGTGGCGAGTGGGGGCTACTCTCTAGTCATGGCGCATGGGCTCAGTTGTCCCATGCTGTGTGGCATCTTCCCAGACCAGGGATCAAACCAGTGTACCGTGCATTGGCAGGCAGATTCTTTACCCGTGGACCACCAGGACCACCAGGGAAGTCTTCCTGTTTCTTTTTCACAACAGTTTTCAAACAAACGTTGAACTTGAACAAGGGCTCCTCTTCTAGGAGGTCTCTGTCCTAACATCCCACCCCAAGCTGCCCCCTCCTCTCCGTTCTTCCCTCAAGATGGGACTGTCCTTCAAAGCATCTTCCGGTGTTGTCTACAACTGTTCTTTCTTTGATGGATTTCTGAAGGATGCTTTGGTCACAGTTACTTGAAATAGGATGTGATTCCATCCATTTTCTCAACCTTTCTGGTGAGCCTCAGCCTGACGAATCTGAGTACATAGATTCCTCATCTTCCAGGTCTTTTTGAGAAGTCTCTGTTGAGCTCAGAAAAGACTGGGATTTTCAAGCTTTTTGTTATACGTCTCCAGTGTTTGTCTTGCCTTCAAACAAGAACAATACGAAGTGTCTTATCTAAAGTGACTAAGTCCTGGGGTAAGACTGACTTCTCGGCCCATTGATTCAGCAGCTTGATGACTTCATCAAGGCTGTGTGTCTGCTGCTGCCTCTGTGGTAGCTTCATCCTCAGCTTCATCCCCAGAGGCCGCCACTGTTTCAGACACTGGGTCGGAGAAACAGCATCTCCTCACCAGCTCTCAGCTGGGAATAAGGGAACCCTTCTGAGGAGCCCTCCAGCAGACTTCGCCCATCTCATTGGCCTGAACTGGGTGAATGGTGAACTACACTGATGGATTTTCATTCCTGGATAAATCCTACTTAGTCATTATGTCATATTCTTTTAAATGTATTATTGGATTCAATTTGCGCAAGTTTTGTTAGGAATTTTTGTACCAATGCTTATAAAAGATGTTGATTTGTAGTTTCCTTTTTGTTAAGTCTTTGTCTAGTTTTAATAACAGGGAAATGCTGGTCTTAAAGAATAATTCGGGGGTATTCCCTTTCCCATTTGTTGCAAAGCTGTATACAATGAGAGTTACACCTTCCTTAAATGTTAGTTAACACTGTCCAGTGAGACCATCTGGGTCTGATTTTCTTTGTGGGAAGATATTTAACTACAGCTGCAATTGCTTTTGTTTGTTCATTTACATGTTGTCTACAGCTCTTTTGTCCTATACTGACCGTAGTTGCAAGAGGCAATATGGGTGGCAAAGCTTAAAATATATATATCTGGCTCTTTTCAGAAAAAAGGCTGCTGATTCCTGTGCTTAAGACAATGAAGCCTGAGCTTAAGAGCTGACTGACAAAGCTACATGTGAATTTTAGATATTTTACTCCCTAACTGAAATCTCAGAGAATGTGACACAGCACTAATGGGTCTTAGTTTTCTTATCTGTTAATGAGAAATACCAGCAGTCAACTTATATAAGGCTTATTTCACCTCAAGCCTAAGATTATTACCATACATTACTGTAGATTTATTTTCTCAGTTTTTTTTTTCCCCCTGAAATTTCTTTTATAACTATATGACTACTCACGTCTTGAATGAATTTGGTAGTTTGTCTTTGAGAGAATTTGTCCATTTCTTCTAAATTGTCAACTTTACTGGGATAAAGTTGTTCATGCTGCAAAGTCACTTCAGTCGTGTCCAACTCCGTGCCACCCCAGAGACGGCAGCCCACCAGGCTCCCCTGTCTCTGGGATTCTCCAGGCAAGAATACTGGAGTGGGTTGCCATTTCCTTCTCCAGTGCATGAAAGTGAAAAGGGAAAGTGAAGTCGCTCAGTTGTATCTGACTCCTAGCGACCCCACGGACTGCAGCCTACCAGGCTCCTCCGTCCATGGGATTTTCCAGGCAAGAGTATTGGAGTGGGGTGCCATTGCCTTCTCTGAAAGTTGTTGGTAAAAAAAAATAAATAAATAAAAGCTAAAACGCAAAAAAAAAAAAAAAAAGAATCCACCTGCAGTATGGGAGAGCTGGGTTCGATCCCTGGGTTGGGAAGATTCCCCTGGAGGATGGCATGGAAACCCACTCCAGTATTTTTGCCTGGAGAATCCCCATGGACAGAGAAGCCTGGTGGGCTATAGTCCATGGGGTTGCAAAGAGTCAGACACAAATGAGCGACTAAGCATAAATAAGAAACAGGGGACACAGAAAGGGTTTGTACTGGGAGCTCCACAGGGTCCTGCTCTGTTTCAACCTCTCTACTTGTAATTTTTTATTTCTCCCTTTTCCCCTTAGTTTTACTCATTAGGGATTAATTTTATTGGTCTTCTCAAGGAACCACTTTTTGGTTACTTTTATTTCCTCTTGTTATATTTTTTGGTTCTCATTTTCATTGATTACTGCTTTTTATTATGCTCTTTCTTCTGCTTAGTTTGGACTCAATTACTTTCTCTTACTCTTTTTTAAGGTGTAATCTGGGGTCACTGATTTGAGAACTTTTCTGGTATAAGCATTAAGTGGTATAAATTTTCTTTTACTAATTTAGCTGTAGCCAGCAGGCTTTGAGGTTTTTATTTTCATTCAGTTAAAAACACTTAATTTCCCTTTTGATTTCTTTTCACCACTAAGTTACTAGGAAGTGCGCTGTTTAGTTCCTAAATATCTGAGGATATTCTAGATACCTTTCTGCCATTGGTTTCTAGTTTGATCCCATTACATGTGTGTGCTCAGCTGCTTACATTGTGTGTGTGTGCTTTGCAACCCTATGGACTGTAGCCTGCCAGGCTCCTCTGTCCATGGTTTTTCCAGGCAAGGGTACTGAAGTGGGTTGCCATTCCTTCTCCAGGGGATCTTCCTGACCCAGGGATCAAACCGACATCTCCTACACTGGCAGGTGGATTCTTTACCATTGAGCCACCCTGGAACCCTCTTAATCCCATTATAGTCAGACAATATTCTTTGTATGATTTGAATCTTTTAAAATTCATTTAGATTTGAGGTTGGGAGCAGGGGCTAGGGTTTTATGCGTTTATTCTTACTGATGAATTTAAAACTTAAGAGCAAGAATAAAAGTATGAAAAGGGAAAAGGAGTGTCACCCAAAGGCCAGTTATCTGAATCACCCAGGGCTTTCTGAAGGGTAACCCCATGGGTGGGGTGGCCTGGTTCTTTATCTGTGTCGCTGGCAATGTGTCTTTGAAATGGATGCCATGGCAGTGAAAAAGTTCATGTCAGACACTTAAAATTTTACAAAGTGAATTGTAAGGCACTTACATTAGAGAAGTATTAAAATCTCTGGATATAATTGAGGATTTATATATTTCTCTTTGCACGTCTATTAGTTTTGCTTCACGTATTCTGAGGCTCTGTTGTTTAGTGCATAGTCATTTAAGATTCTTAAGTTTCCTTGGTGAAGTTTTACTCTTTTATCATTATGTATTATCTGCCTTTATTCCTGGTGGTGTTCCTTGTTTTAGTGCTTCTTGTTTTACGAAACTCACATAGTATAAAATAAGCCATTTTAAAGTGCACAGTTCATCAGAATCTAGTACATGTGCAAGGCAGTGCCGCTGTCTCCTCTATCCAGTGCCAGCATTTTCAGAGTCCAAAGTGAAACTGAGTCGGACCCTGTGGGGTTCCCGGGTATGGAAGCCTTTCTGTGTCCCTGTTTGTTGCTTTTAGGGAACAGGTTCCAGCCTCCATTGAAGAACTCCCTGAGTTCCAAAGGGCAGGTCCAAACAGTTGCTAATCAGGGAAGGGAGGAAATACAGAGATAAGGGAGGAGTGGCCAAGAGACAACAGGGCAGACCTCGGACAGGATCCTGCTTTCATCTCAAGAGCTACATGTAATATCTCAGCTCTTCTGCAGAACTAAAACCCCCAACAGATGGAAGATGCTACCTAATGAAGCTACCTAATGAAGCATTCTTCATTCCAAAGAGAAGTCACAGTTCGATAACCTCAAGAATCACAGAAGCTCATCAGGAGACCACATGAGGCCAGATTAAAGGACTGCAGGCCCCGGCACACCCTGATCCTTATCAGCAATCCTGCCCTTGAACTACTGCTATAAAACTCCTCACCAAATCCCCTCAGGTTGGAACACACAGTTTTGAGGGCACGAGGCTGCCGTGACTCCCTTTGCCTAGTAAAACAATAAAGGTATATTTTTTTGTACTTCACTCCAAACTCTGTCTTCGAGATTCAGTTTGGCAGAGGCCAAGCTTTTGGTATCAAAAGGAGACACCACACCTATTAAGCACATTCCCCTCAACATCCCACTCCTGGAAACCACTGATCTGCTTTTCTATCTGTATGGATTTGCCTGAACTGTACCTTTCATATTGGTGGAATCGTATAGCATGTGACTACTTGTGCCTGGTTTCTTTCACACAGCATGATGTTTTCAAGGTTTATCCATGTTGCAGCAAACAATTTCTTTCTATGAGTAAATGCTTTTCTGCTGTAGAGACAGACATTTTGTATATCCATTCATTCACCGATGGACAACTGAGCGGCTTCCACCATTTGGCAGTTACCTTGCCGCTACAATAAAACCAAGTGGTGCCTCCCTAGCCCAGATTGTTTTTTTCCTCTGGCCCCCCAGGATCCTCAGCTGCTTTACAGACTGTCCTCCGCCACCATGATCACGTCTGCTCTCTTCACAAGGCACCAGGCTTCCAAGGGGTCAGACCCCACCTGCCCTCCCCACACCTGTACTCACGCACAGGCAGGCATGCACACACCTCACAAGCCAGGGAAAGACTCATTCCCTCCAGGGGAGTGGGTGGTGCTTGTCACACCAAGCCCACATCCCCTAAGAAATAACTGATGAATGAGGATGCTTGTTAAGCCACGGAAATCTCTTTTGTTTGCCATTTAAGCAACATGAGAACAGGATGAAAACTATACACAGTTCTTCTAGCAGCTATCTTGACTCCTTTGGACTTAAATTCCGTGGTCTTTCAGAGCCATGTCAGTTCCCAAATCCTCACTTCAGGCTCCCCCGAATCCCCACCAAGTAGCAGTGGAATTCTCATACTCTTTGGTGTCATTAACCTTGATCTTCCCAAGGTGCCTGGTTTTACCACCATCAGTGCAAATATCAACACAGTAGAGGGAAAATGTATTTCAACATTATTATACAAGTAGCTTTGACTTCCCAAACCCCAGGTTTCCTGAACTCAACTTTGAAAACCTCTAGACTGAATTATTTTCTCAGTATCTTCCTATCTTGTGAGCCCCCATGGGCTGGGGCCCCCAAATTGCAGTGAGTGAGGGCTGGCTCAGAGGCTGGCATCTCCATGATGTGAGTTTCAGGGATTAGCACATGAATGAAGGAGCTCGGATTTGGAAGTTGAAGTTAAGAACTCAGGACCCTAAGGCAAGACAAAGACACTACAAGAAAATTACAGATAAATATCTTTTATGGATATTGATATAAAAATCCCACTAAAAACACCAGCAAACTGAATTCAGCAGCATACTGGAAGGACTACACATCATGACCAAGTGGGATTTAGGCGTACATTCAACATATGAAAATCAGTGAATGTAAGACACCACATTAACAAAATGAAAGAAAATAAAAACGTGGTCATCTCAATCGATGCAGAAAAAGCATCTGACAAAAAATATACCCTTTCATGATAAAAACATTCAGCAAAGTAGGAATGGAAAGAAACTGCTTCAACGTGATAAAGGCCATATACATAAAGCCCACAGCTGACATGATGCTCAATGAAAAACTGAAGGCTTTTTGTCTTGTCACCTAAGACTGCTGTAACAAATGATCATAACTTGGGCAGCATAAACAGCAAGCATTTCTTTCCTGCAGTTCTGGAGGCTGGGAGCAGTGTTCCAGCCTAGCCGAATGCTAGGCAAGGGCCTCCAGGGCCTCCTTCCTCAGCGCACATGTGCAGAGATAGGTGTCTGTGTTTCTACCTCTCTCTATAACCGCATCTGTCGCATCATGGGGGCTCCACTTGCATGACTTCATCTAAACCTAATCAGATCATAAAAAAACAAAGATGCCCTTTCTGGGGGGCTACTTCCACTGAATACTGGAAGTTCTAGCCAAAGAAATTAGCCAAGAAAAAAAAATGACATCCAAAATCAAAGGGCAGAAGTAAAATTATCTCTGGATATTCGCAGCAAAAGAATGAAGTTGGATCGTTACTGTATACAATGTGTAACATAAATGAATCAAGACATAAAAGAGCTAAAAACTATGAAACTCTTAGGAGAAAATACAGGGGCAAATCTTCATGACACTGGATTTGACAATGATTTCTTGGATATGACATTCAAAACGCACAGGCAACACAAGAAAAAAATAAGATAAATCAGACCACCAAAATTAAAAAATCTGTACATAGTAGGACATTCTCAACACAGCAAAAATGCATTTCACAGAATGACAGAAAATATTTGTAGTCATGTATCTGGTAAGAGATTAAAATCCAGGATATATAAGGAACTCCTAAAATTCAACAAAAACAATTCAATTTAATAATGGACAAAGAATCTGAATAGAGATTTCTCCAAAGAATACACACAAATGCTCAACAAATATATGAAAAGATACTCAGCCTCACTAATAAACAGGGAAATAAAAATTAGAATTATAATCAGATATCACTTTTGTGTCTGACTCTTTGCAACCCCATGGACTGTAGCCCACCAGGCTCCTGTGTCCATGGGATTCTCCAGATAAGAACACTGGAGTGGGTTGCCATCTCCTTCTCCATTATACCCATTACGGCAGCTATTATAAAAAACTAACAAACTAAAACAGAGAACAGTATCAGTAAGGATGTGGAGAAACTGGAACACTTGTGCATTGCTGATGGGAACGTAAAATGACGCAGCTGCTGTGGAAATGAGTTTAGTGGTTCCTCAAAAAGAATGACATTATGGTTCTGCAATTCTACTTCTCGGTTTATTGTCCAGAGATTTGAAAGCATGGACTTGAACAGACACTCATACATGAGTGTTCACAGCAGTGTTATTCACCATAGCAAAAGGTGTAGGAGAGCAGGATTTTCCACCCCAACATACATCTTTTGGGCATATTAATTATTTGGTTATTTTATAAGACACAGCAGACATTTGGGAAACTCTGAAAACCAAGTAGGATTCACCTTCTGGTAAGGAATATGGACATTTCTAAGGGAAATCTCCATTTGTAAGGCATCTTCCTCCCTGTACCAGGAACAGGGGGATGACTAAATCTCTAGAAACTTCTACCATCAGGGAGGCAGGACTTCAACTGAAAACGGATGCAGGAGGGCGGCTGGTGGGGATGCTGCACAGGCCAGGCATCCTCAGTGGCAGGTGAGGGCACGAATGCTCTGGTGTACCTTTGGAAGCGGTGTAAGGATGGCTCCTTCAGGATGGATGGGACGAGTTCTGGGTCCCCTGTGGTTCTGAAAGTATGAGTCCATGCAGCCCTCCTGTTCACAGCCAGTGAGCCTTTGCTGGCCACACCGAGCGTGAGCTGTTGTGAAACTCTTCCTGTTGCAAGAACATCTGTGGGCACATCCAGTCCTTGCAGAGAGCTCAATCTGTCCAAACCCACACCCCACCTGTGTCTCCTGGGGCATATGGTGTCAACGGCTCCATCATCCCTGGTGGGAGATGGGCTGGGGGCCTCCTGTAGCTTCTTTCCAATGCTGGTCCACCTGGGCCTCTGGCCTGAGTGCCCGTGGATGCTGCTGACCCACAGGCTGGGTTGCCTCTCAGAAGGGTGACCACAGAGCAGTTTCTCTCTGCGTCACCACCAGACAGGCCTCTCCCTGCCTGGGGCCCTCGGTCATCTTGGCTTAGACACTGCCTGCCTCCAAGGCCTCCTAGGCCCTGCTCTGCGCCCTCAACTGCAGCCCAAGCCTGGGGCAGCAGCTGGCCTGCAAGTCTCCTCTGGGTCTGTGGCCAAATGGGAGGAGAGAAAATGTATCTCATGAACCTTTCCTGGTCCCCACCCTCAGCGGGGCAGGATAGAGGGACAGCTTGGCATGCCACTTGGCACCCCTGGGTCCAAGGTGGAGAGGGCAAAAGCCCTCCGAGACCCCTCCTGCCGTTAACTTGGTGATGAGCAGGACACATGCCAGAACAACCCAGCAGCCCTGTGGTTTCTGCACAGTGGTCCCCAAACCCAGTTCTTAAAGGCTTCCCGCTCCCAGGATACCGGATGTCCCAGACTTAGGGCTCGGGGTCTGATGCCTGGACCCCGCTACTTGCTGTGTGTTCTGCAGCAATGGTGTGTGCTGGTCACCACTGGCAGGTTTGAAAGGGCTTCCCTGTGTCAGTGGGTGGCGGGAGGTTTGCTGTTACTGGTGGGGACGTGACACCCTTGCACAGATAGCCTGACACCTCGGAGATGGTCAGTCACTGGGTGCTGTCCATCCACCCAAGCATGTTGGGCTTGAAAAACAAAGCCCTGCCTGTCTGCCTCTTGGGTTAGGCAGAATGGGCTTTACTCTCGGGCTAGGGGGAGAGGGAAATCTGGGACTCTGGCAGATAAACCAGGGCTGCTGAAACAGCAGACCATCCAGGTCTCTGGGGACATGGCTTCACTCCCCGCCCCTCCTACCCTGGAACCTGGGGGTGGATGTGCCCTCCTGGATAGAGTCCTGGGAGGTCCAGTCTCCCCCAGCTGCCCACTTCTTTCTGCCTTTGGTTTGTGGGAAGGCCTGCAGCTTGGGGCACGTGGGACAACCCAGCTGGCTGGGTTTGAGCCAATTCTCAGTTCAAAGGTGTCCTTCCTGGGCCTGGTGTGGTCTGTAGGGCAGGGGAGAGGGTGCAGGGGCAGTGGCACCGGGATGGCTGCCACCGGGTCTGATGGGTAGTGAGCGGGTTCTTCCTGCACCATGCTGCTCTTCCCAGGATGTGCTGGGGATGGACAATGGGGTTTCTTAACTTTCAAAATGCCTTGACATCCAGATTTACGCCACTGACACCATGAACACTGCACACTGTGGTGCTGCTCCTGCTCGACTCTTGCCAACAGCTCTGTGACAAGAGCAGAGCTCAGTAGGCGTGCATCACATGTCCAAGAAACCGAAATAGCTCACAAAACTAAGTGTTTCACGAAAGCTTTATTGGTGGTCAGGTCTACAGCAGTCATCTCATTGTACAAACAACTCACAGGTGAGTGCAGTGCTTCTAGTACAAGTCATATAAAACTGTGGGACACATTGCAGGAATAGTGCACTTGATAAAAAAAATAAATTACACTTTAAAAGCTACTTCAAAGCTTTATACATATAAAAAGTAAACACAAAATAGTTAGTGAGGTCCTCGTAACCGTCTATCATATCCACACAGGAAGATTAAAGAGCAGAGGTCTGCGCCCAAACACTTCTCTGATGAATAAAAACCCTGGAAAGGGACTGAATCATTGTCTCCATCAATGTGATAAAGTGACATGCAGATCCCACCTCTCAGAGCTGGAGACAATCACAGCTCTGCCAGCATGTGAATTCAGCAGAGTTCAGGGCAAATTTCAGTGAACCAAACAAACTTCCTTACCCTGCAGGCTAACAGACAGGAAAAGCTCCCAACGTTCTTCTGAACATTCAGGAACCATAGGTTTACATTTGTGAGAGGAATAAGAACAAATAATATGGAATGTGTATTATGCATTAGAAGATTAAAGGTTTCTAAGCAACCAAAACGCTGAGGGCATGATGGATCAGAACTGGGAGCTCTCCCAGCCTCTCAGGGATGGGAGCCCAGGACTGTCTTGTCCACGTGGGAGTGAGGATGCCAATGGAGAAACGCCAGGGCCTCCAGGGACAGAGCACCTGCGGAGCCCGTCTGAACACCCGCTGGCTCCCGGGAGCCATCTGCCGGAAACTGCCAGGAAGAGGTCCCTGCCTGCAGCCAAGCCGGGGCACTCACCTCCATCTACACCGCGCACACTTGGGCGGCAGGGGCAGCCGAGTCTTCACCACGTCCACTCCTCACTTTCTGCCTGCTGTCCCTGCCCTCAATGAGAAGCTGAGAATTTGGCTTCTCAAGAGCCCAACTTACAGAAAAATAAGAGAACTTCCCTCTGTGCAAATGACTGCCAAATAATCTGCTCTGAGTGGGTTTCTGGTGTGACTTGTCTAAGTCTGCAGGGGCTTGTCCAAGAGGAGACAGAGGCAGGGTTGGCCAGAAATGAGACGCATGAGGAACAAGCAGTCAGGAAGCAGGGGGGCACCCTGGGGCTTCACCCTCCAGTGTCCACAGAACATGTGACTGCACAAATAGATATAGGTAAAGACCTTCTCCAGGGGATCTTCCCAACCCAGGGATTGAACACAGGTCTCCCACATTGTAGACAGACGCTTTACCATCTGAGCCACCAAGGAAGTCCTTAGGAGACTATAAGACATGTTTAATAAAAAATTTCTCAAAACAACATCAACATTTTAGGAAAGCACCTAAGGGTATTTCTAAATTTATCAAGATCAAAGGAATCTAATCATTCCTTTGTTCAGCAGGGTTTCCACAAGGGCAGGAATGCAAGAACAATGAGCCCTTCCTGTGCACACAGATGCTATGACCTTTTAAGGTCCTGAGAAACAGGATTTCGTGTGCTACTTCACAAGTTCTCAAGAAGAGTCTAGGGGAGAAAACTGAAACCCACCTACCTGACTTTAAATCCCACCCGCACACCCAGGCCAGCTCTCCATTCCCCTACCTTCTCTGGGGGCCAGGACGTGAGCTGATCTGCATCTTAGCTCTTAACACTGACAACCGCCACCCTCAGGTGGTAGGAGACGAGGGGCTCAGCACTAACTGAACTCTGCAAATCACCAGAAATTGAAGATCCTCACAGACCAACCAGGCAATGGCAAGAGGACAAAAGTAGCTCCTACCCACCCACCCTGAGCCCCCTAAACCTGCTCACAGCCACAAGCACCATCATCCTAGCTCCTAGGGAGTCACCAGAGTGAAAATGGGAAAAAGTGACATAGAACTGAGCCTCTGGTTCAAGCAGGCTTCTGTTACTTCCACCAAACAGGTCTATCAGCTCAGCTATGAACCCTCTCCAAGCACCCTCCAACGCAAGGATCCCAACAGTGCTCCCACACGCTGTCATTCCTGCTCTTTCCAGACACATGCTCCTTAACTCCTGACGGGAGTAGACACAGCCAGTACTCTTTGCAGCTACACAGTACTAATGCAGAGGAGACTCTAGACATAGCAAAGCTTCCCACCTGACCAGTCAGTAGCGTATCACTTCAGAGCTGCACTCAGTTGATGGGCTGGTTTCAATGCACAGAAGGATGCTAAGATCTTCCATCATCAGGAACTGTTCCTGAGGGCCAGCAGTCAGCAGGGCCACCTCAGCAGGACTCCCACTGCCCACTGCCCACTTCAATGCAACCACCTGCCCACTGGTCTATCCAGACTCCCCACACACTCGGCTCTCTGCCAGCATCCTCAATGACTCACACCTGCTGCTCCTCCCCTTACCCCCCTGCCCCATGCCCCAGGCTCAGGTGAGCAGAGCAGGGTGAGCCTTACAGTTGCCTGGGGATGGCAGACAGGAAAGGAGATGTATACTCGACAGGCATCTTTTCTGTCAGGGCTAATTCATATCAATTTCCATATTTACCACTCTTTGTCAGAACCTGAAACAAAATTTCCTTTTAGCTTGAGATTCAAATGCATTTTAAGAAAGTCTCCTCAGTACCAGAAGACACAAAGGTAATGGAGTATTTTCAACAAACTAGTTCCAAAATCTAGAAAACGTCTCAGTGACCAGAAACACAAACTTAACGTTCTACCTGCAGGGTCGTCAGTGTGCTGAAAACACAATATCCAGTCTGGCACGTCCTGGGTCAAGTCCACAATCTCAGCCTAAGGGCTGCAGGAGGTAGCCAACCAGAAGGGCAACTCCCTTTCCTTCAGCAAAACTGTTTGGTGCGAAGTAGTTTCCAGCCTCTACAGGTCCCGGGAACAGCACAGGAAGAAAACCCTCTCCAGGCAGACACAAGTGTGTGACTGCCTGAGCTGACTGTGTTACAGGGAACCCACGACAGTCTAGACCAAGGAGTTTTAAAGATCTTAAAACTTCATTTTTTTTTTATGGAGAACAGACATTAACACTCAATTAAGTTCTGGTTTCTGCGGGGCAGGAAATCAAAACCAAATTCCAAGAGGTATACTTTAACATCAGCCCTTGATAACAGGGATTAACGACAACTTCCCAACACGGTTTCCAGATCACCCTCATTCCCCACAGCAACTGAGGTTTTCTTTACACATTCCAAAGTTTAAAAGCTAAAATAGTATTTTTCTGGGTGTTGAAATTCTTTTCTCTATTTTCTATAATGAGCATATACCACCTTAACATCCAGAACTTTCTGTACAGATGGAAAGTAATGAGGAAATTAGACTAACACAAAACC
Source organism: Bos mutus (assembly GCF_027580195.1). NCBI lineage: Eukaryota > Metazoa > Chordata > Mammalia > Artiodactyla > Bovidae > Bos > Bos mutus. The sequence continues at coordinate 63,942,517 of NC_091618.1, forward strand.
CTAACATTCTCTCAATACCTGCATTTAGGTTCAGATGTGAATCCCCCTAACCCGATTCCCCATTTCTATCCTGGTATTTTTTCCTTCAGTTTACAAAATCTAAGTTTATTCAGCTTACATTAAAAAGAAATGGAGCCTTCATCCAAAGAGGTGCCCAGAAACTACTGTGCTCTCCTTCAGTCCCCGAGTCAACATGGCCTTCAGCCCCACACGGCCCAGGAAGAAGTCTGGGTGCCTAGAGGAAATGCCTCGGGGTCTCTGCAACCCTCCCCACCCCTTCCAGACCCGAAAGTGACAGGTGTGTGAGGGCCACGTAGACATACTTCCTGAAGGGAGGCTGGGCTGAAAACACATGCCAGGCAACTAACTTTTCTGTAGTTCTTCTCAAGGTCTATGTAAACTTGAAGTGTTAAGACAGCCAGTCCAGCAAAAAGTCAAAAGTATGGGAAGCATCTGAAAATCCTCGGTATTCTAAAAACTTCTCTTTAGTAGTCATTAATCTATCTAAATCCCCGATTTCCAGGCAATGCACAGAAAGGTACAATTTCTCTAGCAGTCATTCAAGGACACTCACCCTGATACCAGTGAGAGAAGTAACCTTTGCCAGGCTGATGATGACCACCAGGGACAGCCCACCCAAGGGGGCGTTGTGAATAGTCACAACCACTAGGTGGAGCCACAAGCTTGGAGGAACCCACAGGGAAAGGCATTCCCACTGTTAGGAATTCACAACTTCAACAGAATCAGGGAAAGTAAAAGACTGTATTGCGTTACTTGGGCAAAAGTGTAGTGTAATTAGCCCTTCCAGGTGGACGGAAATGTAGCTGCTTGCTTTTTCACGGAACTGAACTCTAAACCAGGTGAGCTTTTTACCCACTAGTGCAGAACTGGCTCCAGCAGAAGTGGACTCTGGGATGGACGGCTGGGGGCCCGGCCTTGGGTCACAGGCACAGAGCGACCATCCCTCAGAGCTCAGTCGTCAGCAAACACTTCTGCTTCAAGGTGGCTTCTCCAGCTGAAGCTGGAGCAGAGCTGACAGGAAGAAAGAATGTGTTATTCAGTTTCTGGAAAATGAAAAGACAACCCTCCCACAAGAAAGCAACATGCATCTCCCCACCAGTGCCCCAGAGAGCAAGGTGGACTGCCTTGTAAACCTAATTCAGCAATTTCACACAAGGTCATTTTCTAGATAACCAATGCTTTTTTCATCCTGAAATGGACTCTAAAAGACACTGATTTCCCCTACTTTCTTGAATAAAATACACTGAACAGACACCTAGTTTCTTGCTGAGTCAGGGCTGTTACTAGAACACGGACGACATGGACAATGTGGTGAGCAGAATGGCCACATGCTCAGGAAGCAGCAGGGTAGGGGGTCCTGTGCTCATGGCCCGGTGCCCGCAGCCCGGTCTGAGCTCAGGGACCACCTCCTCTGCTTATTGGAGCTAAAGAAGAGTAAAAGTACTTGGTCTTTGGGACTTCCCTGGGGGTCCAGTGATTAAAACTCTGCACTTCCAATGCAAGGGGTGAGGGTTTGACTCCTGGCTGGGGAACTAAGATCCCTCCTGCTATGCGGTACAGCCAACAAATATTTTTTTAAAAGTGCGTGGGCTCTGCCTGAGGTGAAGATCATGGATGGAGGTGCAGAGACATAACAGCACCTACTTCGGTTTCACAAAAACTGAAAACAATATCAAAGTACCAAGGACAGAGATTAATGTCAGAAGCACTAGCAAGACATATAAATGAAAAAGCAGTCAGCAGAGTGAAGCAGGCCTAGAAGTGATCCTGTGCGGATTTCCCTTCTCCATTTCTACCTGACAGAGACAACACTGCCAACTGGTTTCTCCTCGTGTTTCCCTTCATGTTTTGGATCTCGGCTTCATAAAGTGTGGTCCCTGGAACTTGTCATAAATGCAAGTTCTCAGGCCCTGCTTCAGGCTCCCTGAACCAGAGACTCAGGGCAGCCCAGGGCCTGTGCTCTAAGCTGCCCTCTGGTGCTGCTACCTACAGCACCTAAGCATGCGGTTCCACAATGACACCCTGCCCCATGGTCCTCCCTTCCTATCTTTTCAACACAGTTTTGGAACAATTATGATCATGTTGACATTCAACGCTTGCTATGATTACATAAATATTTTCACAACTCAGTCTAAGTGTATTGTATTTCCTCCCTTACGTAATCTGTTTTCCCTGGACTGAGTAACTGCCGTGTTTTTTCACCGTAACTGCTTGCTCAGTGTCCAATACTTAGTTTCTAACAATTTATCCTTAACCTTGCAAACACACCATGGTTCTGCTCTCATATAATTTTTCTTTAATTTAGGGGTGGGCAATTTAGGGGTGGGTAATTCTGTGTTTTGTCATTTTCTCTTGGCAATATCCTTCCTGGAATGCTACGTCCTCTTCAAATCTGCACAGGATCCCTTCTAGGCTTGCTTCACTTTCCTCCTGGTAAATTCCTGCACCTGCTTCCTGGGTCCCATGGTTTCTTTCTGGGATAGTCATCCTGGTTTTTTTAAACCTTCTATTTATTTTCAAATTTTAAACTTTTTATTTTGTATTGGGGTATAGGAATTATAATCACTCTACTTTGATGGAACACATCCTTCAGTTAAGTAGCTTCCTGACAAAAGCCACCTTAGAAGCATATATTTTAGAAGAATTCTATGTTTTAAAATTTCTTCTTTTTTTTTTTTGGCTATGTCATGTGGCATGTGGGAAAGCTTAGTTCCCTGACCAGGGACTGAACTCAGGCCCCGGCAGTGAAAGCACTGAGGCCTAACCACTGAACCACCAGGAACTCCTGAAAATGTCATTTCAATCTCATGCTGCATTGATAGTTTGGGTATAAAATACGAGGTGGAAACGATTCTTCTCCAGATTCTGCAAGCACTGCTCTATTTATTATCTCCTAGCTTCAGTAAAGTCTGCTATCATCTGATTATCAGTCCTTTTTAAGTACTCTTCTCCTGCCCTTTCTGAAGACCTACATCCTCTCTTAAATTTGATATTCTGAAATCTCATAATGTTCCACGGTGTCATCTATTTTAATTGTGTTACTGGATACCCACTGAGCTCCTTTAATCTAAAACTCAAGTACTTATGTTCTGGAAAAATCTTGATTCCTTTTTTTTATATTTTTGTCACTTTTATTTACTCTTTTCTTTCTTCTGGCTCTCCAGTGATTCACATATTGGACTTCCTAGACCAGTCCTCGAATTTTCTCTTCTGTCCCAATTTCCAACTTTTTATTCTACTTTTTTGGAGATTTCCTGAATCTTATCTACCATGCATTCTTTGGATCTTATTTTTAACTTGGTTAATAATTTCTGGGAATACTTTCTTCTTTTCTGTTCCTCTTGTTTTTTAATCTCCTGCTATTGTTGAGTGAATACAGTATCTTCTTTCTCACACTATCATTTTACAAAATTTTTGATACTCACATTCCTTTATTTCCTCCTTGTTGCCTTTTCAAGCTGAACTGATTTGGTCTTTCCTCACATACCTGATAATCTTTGGCTCTCTTCATATTTAAGAGGGAAGCAGTCTGTTCACACTTGAGCATGAAGCACTGGAATGCTGTCTGGAAACTGTATGTGTGGGCAAAATCCATTAACTACAGGCTTCCAAGATGAGTTATTAGGCAGATTTCCTGGGATCCACAAGTATCAGTCTCTCTGAGTCAGTCAGGTTTTCTAGAGTATAAGCCTCTGAAGTAAGTTCTCATCTGAGACTTTTACATGTGACCCACAGCATTCTGGAAGCTGAAAACTGAACAACAGTTGGGGGTTTCATACCTTGGCATGCAGGCACTTAGTTAACCTCTGTACTCAGCTCTTTGGGGCCTTCCTCCCAACAGGGTCCCCAAATCCAGGGCCTCGCCTGCTCAGCTCCTCCAGAGGTGAGCCTCCAGAATCAGGGCAGTGTCAGCAGTGTGGGGAGGGGAAGTTCTAAATGGGTCTAGATGTTTTCAACCAAGTCTCAGGTTCTCAGCTCCGCCTGAACCATCTTCATGATATTTGGTCCCTCTACCTCCTGAGACTTTCCTCAGAGCTACAGTGAGAATGTGCTTCTTACTTTTCCAGTTTCCGTTCCCTCCCCATTTCAGGCTTAGATCTCAGTTTTCTCCTGTCCATCTATTTACCACTCCTCTGTCATTTCACTACTCCCCAAACTTATTCGTTCTCTCCACTGCCACTGTCTCCTCTCCTGTTTTAAGCCTTTAAAATAAGATTTACATAGTGCAAGATGCAACACCAGCACCATTCTTTTAAACACGTTACTGATTATTACATTCACATGCTGAAGTGCACAAAGCAGCAGGAGTTCATAGAATGAGGAACCGTCACACACTAGCCACACCTGTATCATCAGCACACAGATCAGGAAACAGAACGTCACTAGGGCTCTGAAACTAGCTACCTTGAGAGGAATCATTGCTTGGTTCCTCGAGAGCTGGGCCTCTTTCTGAACTTGACTTTGCTCACCATTATTGTGGTACAGACACTATAAGACCAAACTTCCCAGCACTCTTATGTGACTTCCTCCCCTGAGCGTTGCAGGCCCTGTGATTTGCTTTAATCAACAGACTGGAGCAAAAGTAACCGGTTCTCAGCCCTGGGATTACAGTACAGATGGGGACTCGTGGGTGGCGGGCAAGTGTCCCAGTGCCTGCCTGGTTTGCTGGCTCTGCGGAAATAAAGGCTCCACGGAAAGTCCTGAGGGCAGCCTTTGGCTTCAAGTCAGCTAAAAATGGAGGCCCTTGGCCTGCAGCCCCTCAGGAACTGAATCCTGTCAGCAGAGCCTCCTCCACCTGATCCTTCAGCCGAGAGCCCAGCTCTGGTCAACTCCCCGACTGGAACCTGGAAGAGTCTCTACAGCAGAGGACACAGCTAAGTTGTATCCAGACTCCTGACCCACAGGGATGAGGTTACAGAAACCTGTGCTGTTTTAAGCTGCTAAATGCGTGGTAATCTGTTACACAGCAATAAACACTTAATATAACTCAGTATAAGCAACTCACCAGTGATTCTCTGCCACAGTTGGTTCGTTAGTTTTCATTGCTCTAGTCTAGTATTTATCTAGTTGACTGCTAATGGGTTTTTTTTTTTTTAAGTTTTCAATTTTGACTATGGTGAATACAGTTGCTATAAACATTTTTGTACATACCTTTAATGGGTGTATATTTGTATTTCTATTGAGTATGCACGTAAGAGTATTTTCAGCTTTCGTAGATACTGTCCTATGTGCAACACAGTTATTTAAATTTAGAGTTTCTGTTGCCCTATGACTTCATCTCTACTTGGTACTACGTGTCTCTTTCACTTGAGCCATTTTACATGTATGGAGTGGTATCACAGTGGCTTGAATTTGTATTTCTCAATGACTTGTCAAGATGTACATCATCTAATGGTTTATTGGCCATCTGGATATCCTTCTTGTGAACTGCTTTTCAACTCTTTTGCCAATTTTTCTATTAAGCTGCATTTTTCTCATTGATTCACAAGAGCTCTTTATATATTCTGGATCAGTCCTTTGTGAGAGAGACAGAGTCAGAGAGAGGGGGAAGGGGCAGCTGTCTTCTCTACTGTGTGGCTTCTTTTTTGAGTGCTTGAAATTGTATCTGTTGATAAATAGAAGCTTTTTTGATACAATCCAAGTTGTCAATTTTTTCCTGAATGAGTACAGCATTTTATGACTTGTTTAAAAAATCTTTGCTTATTTCAAGGCCACAAGGATGTGTACTTATATTTTTTTGCTAAAACCTTTATTTATGGACATTTCAGATTTTCAGTGCACTTACAATAGATTTTGGTGTGCAGTATGAGGCTCGGTCAAGATTAATTTTTTCCCACAAGGATATTTAACTTGTCAGGCTGACTGACTGAGAGACCACTCTTTCCCTTCAGCACTGCACCATCATTTTTCATAAATCAGGGAACTGTATTTGTGTGGGTTTGCTTCTGGACTCTAGTGTTTCACTGATTTACTGTCATGTTTTCCTCATTAAGATCCTAACATATTATACTAGCTTCAGGTGTACTATCTGTTACTTTTAATCTAATTCCTTTATGATTATTTGCTTTGGGAAGGAACGGAGACAAGCCCTGATGTCATCTGTGACTTAACATCTGGAAATCTATAAGCACTCACATTTTACTGTGTAAACTCAATTACAGAGAATTATTACCTGGCTCTCTGAAGGTAATCTCTACTTTAACAGTGGGTACTACTAGCCATACAAATGTTTAGGGAAACAGGTCCCACATCCATCCTGTTCACAGCTCTCTTCAATGCCAGTTAGAAGTAATGCCTCGTACCTAATATTCAATCAGTATTTGTTGAGTAAACAATTATATTAAAGACTACAGAGGTAAGACAACAATTTTAAAATGAACTATGAATTTCTCTCAAGTTAACCATCTCTAGTAACTTTTCCTTTATTCTGAGAAATTTTTTTTTTTCTCTAAAGCATCTACTACAACTGATCTGTATTCTCAACACCAGGAAGATGTGAGAAACAGCAAACACACCCATGAAAAAGTCAGAGGTAAGAAATAAAGGCAAAATCTTTTGCAAAACAGGCACACTCTTGGTCCTAACAAAAGCTGAAGAATTACGTGCTGAATAAAAGCTCTCTGAGTTCAGTTTCTGTTTGTGGCAAGCAATATGCTAGAATGAGCTTGCAACAAGCAGGCTTCAGTGAAAGCTACACCAGAGCCCTCACCTTGGGAATCCCCTGCCCTACCCTTATCTGCACCTCTTCCTCTGTATTGATGGACAACCTAACAGTAAAGCATGAAAGGAAAAGACATAAATCAATTTTCAAAGAAATATAAAATTTTAAAGATAGCCCCTTTAACATCTTTATCTAACAAAGACTTCCAATTAAAAAAAAATAAGGTCTACTTCATAATTTTGTAGAAAATTGCTACTGACAAGAAAAAAGAAAAAACACTACTCTAATTAACAGAGGAAGAGATTTATTCAGTTTCAATTAAGTTCAGGTAAAGAATGGACATTATTGCTTTAAATACAATAATTTTATTATTTCTTTCCTCCTAACAGATGCCTAAGAAGTGCAACTGAGAAACAATTCCTCACCTGGTCACGGCGTCCACCAAGAATGGCGCTGGGGGAGAGATGAGCTCTCTGCTGCCCAGCCCTTCCTTCCCAGTCAGGGAAAACCCATTTCCTGCAAGCCCATTAGGAAGGACAGTGCTCTGCTGAGAAAGACATACAACACGTCTGAGAGGAGGTGATCACACCTCCCTGACAACCAGCACTTCAGCTCCAAGCCATCTTCTCCAATAATTATGGTAATGGGGAGGATGTTTATGGTCAGAGTTGCTTTGGTTTTTTTTTTTTTGGTTTCCTTTTACCATCCTTCACATCAGATTTTTATTTTTATTACCACCCTTACACATTTACGAACAGAAAAGTTAAATCACTAGTTTGAAGCCGGTAACTTTAATTAAAAGAACTTTGATGATGACCCCAGGTTTTCAAGGAAAAGTAAGAACCTGGTACTCCTTCAGGCCTCATTCTGTAAGGGGAACAGAAAGAAAAATTCTAAATATCATTAACTTACTGGCACAATCCAACGGGGCGTGATCACTGATGTTGAAGATACCTGAAAAAAATGTATATAGATATGTATTTATTTTTAGGGAAGATTGAATTTTTATAATTATAATGCTTTCTTCTGCGATCAAATGCATGGGTGGGGGGTGGAATCTGAATGCTACTGCTACTTTCAGGTCATTCACTAGGGATTTCCCCAATCCCCAGCGTTCAATTTAACATTTATTTTCTGAAATTTCATTTCAGTTCATTACAAATAATCACAGCCTTCTTGAACAGGGGACTGTGACTAATTCAAATGGAACAGCAAAAAAATAAAGTACACAGAAAAAAAATCTGTCTCTATACAGTTCATTTTCTAATTATGCATGCAGCAAACAGAATAAAAACACCCACACTACTACTGACTCATAGGGCCTTTGTTACAGTCTTTTTAATGTTTGATTTTCTAGGTCTCACTTTTATGTGTATAACAGTCATCTAATGAACTCCCAACTCTCCCTGTTTATGGAAACTCAGACTAGCCCTTGCACTGGTGATTTTTTCTGATAAGAAAAAATTAATATAAGTCCAGGTCTTAGTAATCTAGGTAACTACCAAAAGAATAAAAATACAAAATAAAGGGACTTCCCTTGGTGGTCCAGTGGCTAAGACTCCATGCTTCCAATGCAAGGGACCCAGGTTCTATCCCTGGTCAGGAAACTAGATCCCACACGCCACAACTAAGACAAGGCACAGCCAAATTAATAAAAAATAAATACTTTTAAAATATATAAAATATAACTTTCCCACCAATATTAAGAAATGAACTTTTAACCATAGAAAATAAAACAGAGAGAAAAGCAGTACAGTAAAAGTAAACAAAAAATGGTTTGGCAGAAAGACGTCCTATAATAACAATAATTACAGTAAATATAAGTGGATTTAAACTCAATCAAAACATACAGACTTTCGAATAAGATCTAAATAAAAAACAAGATCCAACAAAATGCTGTTCACAACAGGTCCACTTAAAACAAACAGATCCAAAATAACTGAAAATAAATTAATAGAAAATTCTATTTAAGGCAATTCAAACTTAAAGTTACATTATCAAATTTTTATCAATCAAAAGAGAAATGAAGAGAGGAAAAAAGGGGCAAAGAAGGACACTTTAAAGTGTCAAAAGGAGCTCAAGAAAGTATAATTACAATCAACAAACATGCATCTATCTTCAAAATATACACAAAATTGAAAGATCCAACAATAGGTTAAGAAATGGATTAACCAATAATTGCAGACAGAGATACTAAACACACCCCAGAAACTGATAGAATATTTGAGAGAATCAGCAGAATGACTACTGAAAATAACTCAGCAAGTTTCCTGAACACAAAATCAACTTACGAATTCAATAGTAAAAAATTAAATACCATTCACAACATCAACAAAACTATTAAGCATTTAGGATTTAACCTAACATAGAACAGAGAAGACTTGCAGAGGACATTTCAGACTATTCTCTGTTAAGTCCTAAATTCTTTAATGGGTAAAAAATCTTACTAGCAAAAAAACCATTAAGGGTCTGGAAATAACAAAAATAGGAAAACAAAAAATTTATATTGGGGAGACTATAACTACATAACTTTTAGGAGAAACAGGAAATCTTGGATGAGAAAAACATTATACTCTTGGCCAAGAAGATAATCACAAATATATCAGTTCTTTCCTCAAGTTAATTTATGGATTTAATACAATCACAATTAAAACTTCAAAGGCTTTCAAGGGAGTGAAACTTGACAAAGTTATTCTAAAAACCATCTGAAAGAACTAACAATCAAAAACAGCAAAATATCAGCATAATGGTGCTGGACTGGCCTCATCACATATCAAAATCACTTAAAAAGCTCAATTTATTAGACGAGTATTACAGTTCTAATAACTATAAATTAGTAGGAAAGCTTATATGCAGAATCTAAAATGTATCATATTCAACATTTTTATTTAAAATAGAACATTTAAATTTGCAGGTAAGTAAAAATATACTAGTGATAGAAAATGCTTTTAATGAAATTCATTTTCATCACTCTATCACCCACCCACCTGCGAGAAAGCGTAGACACACAGTAAGAGTTCTGAGCTGGGCCCCAAGGATTCCTTCTTCAGCTTCAGGCTATTTTTTCATTAGTCTTAGAAGTTACCTCTTTTATCTGGTTAAAGGATTATTGTGGCCCGATAGCGCCAACATCCCTTGTATTTTCTGTTTGTGCATCTGGTAAAGTCTCTGTGTTTACTGATATCAGCTGGTGTTTCCTGGCCCACATCTGAACCCCCGGGAATGGTCAGAAATGCAGCTTCTCAGGCTCCACCCCACACATACCATGTCAGAAACTCCAAGGGTGGAGACCAGTGGTCTGTGCTTTCTTACGCTCTCCAGTGATGCACACACACACTTGAGTACCACCTGAACTCCCAAGCCTTCAGGTGATGTCACAGCAGTCCCAGTACATGAGTCATTAAGTACTAAATGAGGCTTCTGTGTACCTTCCATCCCAACTAGTCTCCATGTCTCTGGAGGGAAGGGACTGTTTTTTATTTGTACCATGCTCACAGTTGGACATGACTTAGCATGCACACACAGTACTTAACACAGTATCTCCCAAACTCAAATAAAAAGCAATGTGTTTAATGTCAACCATTCTTATGATTCCATCTTTCTGTAAGTGTTTTATTTTTAAATTAAAATTCTTTATTGTCTGAACTCTTTAGAAGCTGGTTTACCCTCACATGTTCCTCTCATGCTGTTTAATAGGATGATGTTACAAAAAGAGTTTCCCTGGTAGCTCGGCTGGTAAAGAACCCTCCTGTAATGTAGGAAACCCCAGTTTAACCCCTGGGTTGGCAGGATCCCCTGGAGGAGGGATAGGCTACCCACTTCAGTATTCTTGGGCTTCACTAGTGGCTCAGATGGTAAAGAATCCACCTGCAATGTGGGAGACCTGGGTTCAATCCCTGGGTTGGGAAGATCCCCTGGAGAAGGGAATGGCTACCTATTCCAGTATTCTTGCCTGGAGAATTCCATGGATAGAGGAGCCTGGCAGGTTACAGTCCATGGGGTTGCTAAGAGTCAGACACAACTGAGGGACTTTCAGTTTAGTTATAAATAGGTTCACAGTTAACATATGGTTATGTAATGACACACAGATTCAAGTTGGCAGAACTTAGTATAGAAAAGCAATGCTACGTGGTTACTGAAATATAAATTCATGAAATGAAAAGTCTTACTAAATTATAGACAAGGTAAAAATTGGAATCTAGCAGGGACAATTTCAAACAGAAATACCTTTCCATCTTCCTGTTTTAAAGCATCTTTACCTGAGGTATGGTTGTGTGGTCAAGGAGATTCTCAGTTAGAGACAACAGCAAGGCATCCAGTTCATCTGTAGCATCCTGTGGAAGACAAGATACACAGATGTCAAATGACCCATTAATCACCAAACAGTTTTTTCCATATCCTTGCAGTGTATAATTTGGACCCATGCCTGGTTGGTGTTAATCTTGAAACAAATGGGGACATTCAGGAGCCATAGTTATCAGTGATTTCACTTGTGTTGGAGAGAACCTAGCCTATAGTCAGAACTTTAAAACACTCAAGGGTTTTGTGAATTTTCATACAGTTATTCCTTCTGGTAAGACAAGACTTGGTAGGGTTTAGGACTGTCCTGGCTCTCAGCTCTTGAACTAGAGAATAGAGGTAAAAGGTTCAGCCAGCAAGGAGCCAGCAAGTTAGGAGAGGCCTGAACTCCCAGTGCTTCTTTATTCACACATGTGGGTGCTCTAATGTTCACAAAGGAGTATAATGCAAATTTCCCCCATAAACACTGATACTTTTGTCTAATCAATATTTGAAGCACCTTATACAGAGTTCTGTACAGCAGTGTGTGTGTATGTGTTGGGGGGATGCATAGGAAGAATGTTAAAAGGATAAAAGATGAAACTCCAGTCTGGAAATAAGAGCAATAAGTACCCAAGGTGTACCCTTTATTTATACATTTCTGTCTGTCTGTCCTCAGGCCATGGTACATCACCAGTTCAGTGTTAACTGAATTTTAATCCAACATATGAAGTAACTGTCCTCTCCCTTCTCATAGCTCCCTCCTCCTATCCCACTCCTTCTTACCCTGTGTGACCTGGTGAGCCCTGAAAGAGCCTGTGCATATCTCCACCACAACATATTAAAATCCTCTCTCCAAGTGTACTATAAAGCAGTTTGAAAGAAGAGGCCATGTTTCTGTCATTTTTTAATTTTCAAAGCCTAGCATGCTATCCTGGTACATAATATGCAATAAATTTGGGGGACAAATGTCCTTCTCTGTTCTAAAACACATCTGAGGTTCCACCTAATGATTTCAATGATCAAATATGTCAATATATCATTTTAGGATTTTAATTAGCAGAAAGGAATCTCCAGATTGAAAATATTTTAGGTTCCTTTTTTAAAACACCAAAGTTTTTTTGACTAGTGGGAATACAGGTAATTGCTAATTTTTTTCTTTTTATAAAATATTAGGTAGATTTCTATGATAAATGTGCTTATGCAATACAAGAACAAATGGGAACTGTTCATTTACAAAAATAACTTGTTGTTTAAATTGCAAATTAAAACATTCCCAGGGTAATGAACTGGGTTTCTATGATTTCTGAACTGGTAAGGGTGTGTGGGGCTTCCCAGGTGACTCAGTGGTAAAGAATCCGCCTGCAATGCAGGAGATGCAGCTTTGATCCTTGGGTCAGAAAGATCCCCTGGAGAAGGAAATGGGAAACCACTCCAGTTTTCTTGCCTAAAAAATCCCACGGACAGAGGAGCCTGGTGGGCGAGAGTTCATGGAGTTGCAAAAAGACTGGGACACAAGTTAGCAACTAAACAACAATGGGTGTGTGACAAGTGGATACAAGAAAGGTAGGATTTGAGATAAGCTGGTTATAACACAACACAATTTCAGAATGTTACTTTTGATCAATCAATACTTATTTGCTGCCTACTATGTGCAGTGTTCTGTTTCAGACACTAGGGAAGTAGAGTCAGCATACAAAAACCAAAAATAAGATATCTAAAAAAACAAAATAACAACAAATAACTCAAAAATGAAGAAACCCTGAGCTACTCTTGGATCTGATAATAGGATTCTCCCTAGAGAAGTGAGGTTCAGTGCTTTTTTCACAGCTTAAGTTCTGGTGTCCATCAGAACTCACCAGATGTCCTGTATAACCAAGGTTCAACTCAGCGGAATGTGAGGAGAAACCTTAAAAAGTGGCAGTGATTGTTACCTTTAGAGCAGACCCACTTTCTGCAGGTGTGGTTCGCATCAGAGCCAGAGAGTCTCCACGGACGGGCACAGTGTTCTCATTTAATTCAGCACTAGGAAGAGAAAGGTATGTTCACATCATGGAGGACTGACAGAGGTGACACAGGGGTCACAAGCAGCCTCCTCAGGAAGAAGAAAAACGAACTCTTCAATTAGAAATTAGTCGTGCTTTTCAACACACAAACTATCAAAAAGAGATATCAAGAAAACAATCCCATTTAAAATTGCACTAATAATAATAAAATATCTAGGAATAAATACCTAATCAAGGAGGTAAAAGACCCTTATTTTGAAACCTATATTCTGAAAACTGATGAAAGAATCTGAAGATGATGCAAAGAAATGGAAAGATATCCCATGTTCATGTCTTAGAAGAATATTGGCAAATGTCCACACTATCCAAAGCTATGTACAGATTTAATGCAATTCCTATCAAAATGCCTATCAGGCCTTTTCACAGAACTAGGACAAGTAATCCTAAAATATAGATGGAAATACTGTTGTTGTTGTTCAGTTGCTCAGTGTGACTCTTTGCGACCCCATGGCCTGTAGCACTATGCCAGTCTTCCCTGTCCTTCACCATCTCTCTGAGTTTGCTCAAACTAAGGTCCATCAAGTCAGTGATGCCATCCAACCATCTCGTCCTCTTTCATCCCCTTCTCCTCCTGCCTTCAATCTTTCTCAGAATCAGGGTCTTTTCTAATGAGTCAGTTCTCATCAGGTGACTTCAGCTTCAGCATCAGTCTTTCCAATGAATATTCAGGACTGATCTCTTTTAGGATGGACTGATTAGATCTCCTTGCAGTCCTAGGGACTCTCAAGAGTCTTCTCGAACACCACAGTTCAAAAGCATCAATTCTTCGGCACTCAGCTTTCTTTATGGTCCAACTCTCACATCCACACATGACTACTGGAAAAACCATAGCTTTGAGTATACAGAACTTGTCAGTAAAGTAATATCTCTGCTTTTTAATATGCTGTCTACATTGGTCATAGCTTTTCTTCCAAGAAGCAAGCATCTTTTAATTTTATGGCTGCAGTCACCATCTGCAGTGATTTTGGAGCCCAAGAAAATAAAGTCTGACACTGTTTCCACTGTTTCCCCATATACCTGCCATGAAGTGATGGGACTTCATGTGATCTTAGCTTTTTGAATGTTGAGTTTTAAGCCAGCTTTTTCACTCTCCTCTTTCACTTTCATCAAGACGCTCTTTTAGTTCCTTTTCGTTTTCTGCCATTAAAAAAGGTGGTATCGTCTGCATATCTGAGGTTATTGGTATTTCTCCCAGTAATCTTGATTCCAGTTTCTGCTTCATTCAGTCTGGCATTAGGCATGATGCACTCTGCATATAAGTTAAATAAGCAGGGTGACAATAAACAGCCTTGACGTACTCCTTTCCCAATTTGAAATCAGTCCATTGTTTCATGTCTGGTTCTGCTGCTTCTTGATCTGTATACAGGTTTCTTAGGAGGTAGGTAAGATGGTCTGGTATTCCCATCTCTTTAAGAATTTTCCACAGTTTGTTGTGATCCACACAGTCAAAGGCTTTAGCATAGTCAATGAAGCAGAAGTAGATGTTTTTCTGAAATTCTTTTGCTTTTTATATGATCCAATGGGTACTGGCATTGGATCTGGTTCCTCTGCCTTTTCTAAATTCAGCTTGAATATCTGGAAATTCTTGGTTCAGGACTGTTGAAGCCTAGCTTGGAGAATTTTGAGCATTACTTTGCAAGAATGTGAAATTAGTGCAACTGTGTGGTAGTTTGAACATTCTCTGGCATTGCCTTTGGGATTGGAATGAAACCTGACCTTTTCCAGTCCTGTGGCCACTGCTGAGTTTTCCAAATCTGCTGGCATATTGAGTGCAGCACTTATACAGCATTATCTTCTAGGATTTGAAATAGATCAGCTGGAATTCCATCACCTCCACTAGCTTTGTTCACAGTCATGTTTCCTAACGTCCACTTGACTTTGCACTCCAGGATGTCTGGCTCTAGGTGAGTGATCATACCATTGTGTTTATCTGGGTCATTAAGATCTTTTTTGTATAGTTCTTCTGTATATTCTTATCACCTCTTCTTAGTATCTTCTGCTTCTGTTATGCCCATACCGTTTCTGTCCTTTATTGTACCCATCTTTGCATAAAATGTTCCCTTGGTATCTATAATTTTCTTGAAGAGATCTCTACTCTTTTCCATTCTATTGTTTTCCTCTATTTTTTTTGCATTGATCACTGATGAAGGCTTTCTTATCTCTCCTTGCTGTTCTTTGGAACTCTGCATTCAAATGGGTTTATCTTTCATTTTCTCCTTTGCCTTTTGCTTCTCTTCTTTTCTTAGCTATTTGTAAGGCCTCCTCATACTACCTTTTTGCATTTCTTCTTCTTGGGGATAGTTTTGATGACTGCCTTCTGTACAATCTTACGAACCTCCATCCATAGTTCATCAGGCACTCTGTCAGATCTAATCCCTTTAATCTATCTGTCTCTTCCACAGTATAATCATAAGGGATTTGATTTAGGTCATACCTGCATGGTCTAGTGGTTTTCCCTACTTTCTTCAATTTAAGTCTGAATTTTCCGATAAGGATTTCATGATCTGAGCCACAGTCAGCTCCCAGTCTTGTTTTTGCTGACTGTATAGTGCTTCTCCATCTTCAGCTGCAAAGAATATGATCAATCTGATTTCAGTATCGACCATCTGGTGATGTCCATGTGTACAGGCATCTCTTGTGATGTTGGAAGAGAGTGTTTGCTATGACCAGTGTGTTCACTTTGCAAAACTGTTTGTCTTTACCCTGCTTCATTTTGTACTCCATGGCCAAACTTGCCTGTTACTCCAGGAATCTCTTGACTTCCTACTTTTGCATTCCATTCCCCTATGATCAAAAGGACATCTTTTTTTGGTTTTAGTTCTAGAAGCTCTTGTACGTCTTCACAGAACTGTTCAACTTCAGCTTCTTTGGCATTAGTGGTTGGGGCATAAAATTTATATGGAAATTTATATGAAGGACTCCAAATCGCCAAAGTAATCAAGAAAAAAAGAATACAGCTAGAGGAATCACACTCCCTGACTTCAAGCTATACCATAAAGCTACAGTAATCAAAATAGTATAGTATTGGCATAAAAACAGACACATAGATCAATGGAACAGAATAGAGAGCCCAGAAATAAAGCCATGCACTTTTGGTCAATTAAGCCAAAATAAAGGAAGCAAGAACATACAGTAGGGAAGAGACAGTCTTTTCAATAACAACAGCTGGAAACCTGGACAGCTGCATGTAAAAATGAAATTAGAACATCTCATGCCATATACAAAAATAAACCCAAAACAGATTAAAAAAATAAAGGTAAGACCAGAAACCATAAAACTAGTAGAAAATACAAGCAGAATGCTCTTTGACATAAAATATACCAATATTTTTTTTGGATCTGTCTCAAAGCAAAGGAAACAAAAGCAACAATATAAACAATGAGATATAATTAAACTTAAAAGCTTTTGTAGTGCAAAGGAAACCACTGACAAAATGAAGATAACAGAATGAAAAAAATATCTACAAATGATATGACCAATATGGGGTTAATACTCAAAACACATAAATGGTTCAAACATCTCAATATTTAATAAAAATAAATAAACCAATTAAAAGTGAGTGGTGGGGGGGGGGGAGTGGGCATAGGATGTGACAGACATTTTTCCAAATAAGATATATACAAATAGACAACAGGTACATGAAAAGATGCTCAACATCACTGCTCATTAGGGAAATGCAAATCAAAACCACAATGAGACGTCACCACACACCTGTCAGCATGGCTATCACCAAAAAGAACATAAAGAACAAACGCTGACAGGGATGTGGAATTCCCTGTTGGTGGAAATTCCCTGTTGGTGGGAATGGAAGTTGTTGCAGCCACTATGGAAAACAGTATGGCAGCTCCTCAAAAAAACCAAAATGGAACTACTACATGATCCAGCAATTCTGAGGGAATTCTGAAGGAAAAAAACACTAATTTAACAAGATATGTGCCCCCCCTAGTGTTTATAGCAGGGTTATTTACAATAACTAAGATATAGAAGGGACCTAAGTGTTCATCAAGATGAATGGATAAAGAAAATGTGGTGTGTATATATGTAATGGAATATTACTCAGCTATAAAAAGAATGAAAATTTGCAACAACATGGATGCACCTAGAGGGTATTACATTTAGTGAAATAAGTCAGACAGAGAAAGACTAATACTGTATTTTATCACTTACATGTGAAATCTAAAAAAATAAACAAATGAATATATAAGTGAAGTAAGTCAGAAACAAATTTGCAGATATAGAGAACTAGAGGTTACCAGTGAAATGAGCTAAGTGAGGAGGGGGTGGATAGTGCTAGGAAATCAATAAGCAGAAACTACTATGTATAAAAGACGCTTACTCTTTGGAAGGAAAGTTATGACCAACCTAGACAGCATATTAAAAAGCAGAGACACTACTTTGCCAACAAAGGTCCATCTAGTCAAGGCTATGGTTTTTCCAGTAGTCATGTATAGATGTGAGAGTTGGGCTATAAAGAAAGCTGAGTGCCAAAGAATTGATGCTTTTGAACTGCAGTGCTGGAGAAGACTCTTGAGAGTCCCTTGGACTGCAAGGAGATCCAACCAGTCCATCCTAAAGGAGATCAGTCCTGGGTATTCACTGGAAGGACTGATGTTGAAGCTGAAACTCCAATACTTTGGCCACCTGATGGGAAGAGCTGACTCATTTGAAAAGACCCTGATGCTGGGAAAGGTTGAAGGCAGGAGGAGAAAGAGACAACAAAGGATGAGATCGTTGGATGGCACCACTGACTCAATGGACATGAGTTTGGGTAAACTCTGGGAGTTGGTGATGGACAGGAGGCCTGGTGTGCTGTGGTCCATGGGGTTGCAGATTTGGACATGACTGAGCAACTGAACTATGTATAAAATACATAAGTTACAAGAATATAAATATAACCAATAATTTATAATAAATGTAAAAATAGAATATAATCCATAAAAATATTTAATCATTACATTGTACACCTAAAACAAATATAATATTGTAAATCAATGAATAAGAATCCTGAGGCCAAACCAAAAAAATAAAAAAAGAGAGAGATTAGTCCTATGTAGTTTAGACTGCTACAAAACACAGAAAGCAGGTGAAAAAATTCTTACGACATATGTGTATATGGAAGAACATGTACAATGTTAATTTGTAACAAGCATTTGTCCTTTAGTAAAAGAATGAATATACTGTGGCAGTTAAAATGAAGAAACCGTGGGCTTCTCTGGTGGTCCAGTGGTTAGGAATCTGCCTTGAAATGTAGGGAACACCAGTTTGATCCCTGATCCAGGAAGATCCCACATGCCACAGAGCAACAAAGCCCATGTGCCACAACCATTGAGCCTATGTTCTAGAGTCTGAGAGTCACAACTACTGAGCCCATGCTCTACAACAAAAAAAGCCAATGTAGTGAGAAGTCTGTGCACCACAACTAGAGAGTAGCCCCCACTCACTGCAATTAGAGAGAGCCCAGGTGCAGCAATGAAGACCCCCAACAAGACCAAAAATAAATAAATAAATCTTCCAATGTCGGTGGGAACGTAAACTGATACAGCCACTACAGAAGACAGTATCAGTTCAGTTCAGTTCAGTCGCTCAGTCGTGTCTGACTCTTTGCGACCCCATGAATCGCAGCGCGCCAGGCCTCCCTGTCCATCACCAACTCCCGGAGTTCACCCAGACTCACGTCCATTGAGTCAGTGATGCCATCCAGCCATCTGATCCTCTGTCGTCCCCTTTTCCTCCTGCCCCCAATCCCTCCCAGCATCAGAGTCTTTTCCAATGAGTCAACTCTTCGCATGAGGTGGCCAAAGTACTGGAGTTTCAGCTTTAGCATCATTCCTTCCAAAGAAATCCCAGGGCTGATCTCCTTCAGAATGGACCGGTTGGATCTCCTTGCAGTCCAAGGGACTCTCAAGAGTCTTCTCCAACACCACAGTTCAAAAGCATGAATTTTTCAGCACTCAGCTTTCTTCACGGTCCAACTCTCACATCCATACATGACCACAGGAAAAATCATAGCCTTGACTAGACGGACCTTTGTTGGCAAAGTAATGTCTCTGCTTTTGAATATGCTATCAAGGTTGGTCATAACTTTCCTTCCAAGGAGTAAGTGTCTTTTAATTTCATGGCTGCAGTCACCATCTGCAGTGATTTTGGAGCCCAAAAAAATAAAGTCTGACACTGTTTCCACTGTTTCCCATCTATTTCCCATGAAGTGATGGAGAGTGTTTAAAAAACTAGGAATAAAACTACCATATGACCCAGCAATACCACTTCTAGGCATATACCTGAGGAAATCAAAATTCAAAAAGACATGTGTACCCCCAATGTTCACTGCAGCACTATTTACAATAGCAGGACACGGAAGCAACCCAGATGTCCATCAATAGATGAATGGATAAAGAAGCTGTGGTACGTAAATACAATGGAATAGTACTCAGCCATAAAAAGGAACACATCTGAGTCCATTCTAATCAGGTGGATGGACCTAGAGCCTATTACACAGAGTGAAGTAAGTCAGAAAGAGAAAAACAAATATCGTATATTAATGCATATATATGGAATCTAGAAAGATGGTACCAATGAACCTATTGGCAGGGCAGCAATAGAGATGTAGACATGGATAACAGACTTATGGACATGAGTGGCAGGGAGGAAGACGAGTATGAGACAAATGGAGACAATAGCATGGAACCATATACACTATCATATAAAATAGACAGCCAATGGAAATTTGCTGTATGACTCAGGGAACTCAAACCAGGGCTCTGTAACAACCTAGAGGGGTAGGGGAGGTGGGAGCGAGGGTCAAGAGGGAGGAGACATATGTACATCTATGGCTAATTTATGTTGATGTATGGCAGAAACCAAAGCAATATTATAAAGCAATTATCCTTCAATAAAAAATAAATACAATTTTTAAAAAAGAATATAAAAAAACATGATAATTTTTTTAAAATTCAGATATATCAAAACAAAAACCACTGAACTGTACACTGTAAATGGGTGACCTGCATTGCATAGTATTTGAATTGTATCTTAATAAAGCTGTTACTACAAAAACAAATGATCTGAACAGAAATTTCTCCAAAGCAGAAAAAATGCTCAATATCATTATTTTTTTTTAATTGGAGGATAATTGCTTTACGATGTTGTATTGGTTTCTGCCGTACAATAACATCATTACTCTTAAGGTAAATGAAAATTAAAATCACAAAGGGTTTTGTGGTTCATACTCACTGGGATGGGTATAATTTTTAAAATGGAGAATAATAAACACTGGCGAGGATACTGAGAAACAGAAATGATCATACACTGCGGATGGGACTGGAAAATGCCACAGCTGCCTTGGAAGATAGTTTGGCAGGTCTTCAGTAAGCTAAAAATAGTTACCACATGATTGAGCAACAACCCTCCTGGGCACATATTAAAGAAAACTAAAAGCAAGTCTACAAATTTTTTGTATGTAAATGTTCAAGAACCACCTTATTCAAAATAGCCACAAAGTAGAAATAACAAGGGCTTCCCAGGTGGCTCAGTGGTAAAGAATTCACCTGCCAGTGCAGGAGAGGCAGCTTCCATCCCTGGGTCGGGAAGATCCCCTGGAGAAGGAAACGGCAACCCACTCCAGTATTCTACCCTGGGAAATCCCATGCACAGAGGAGCCCAGCAAGGTACAGTCCATGGGGTTGCAAAAAGACTTGGACATGACTTAGTGATTAAACAACAAACAACGGAAATATCCATCGACACATGGATAAACAAAATATGGCATATCTACACAATCGACTATTATTCAGCTATGAAGTACCAAAACATGCTACAAGGGTACACCTTGAAAACATTATGCTAAATGAAAAAAGTCAGACATATTTGTACATATTTGTACAATTCCAGTTACATGAACCATCCAAAGCAGGAAAATCGAGTACAGGCAGAAAGCAGATGGGTGGTAGCCAGGTGCTGGATGAGGAAGTAGAGTGACTCATACGGGGAGAATGCTTCTTTTAGGTATGATGACAGTATTATGGAATTAATAGTGGTAAGGGTTGCACAACTCTGTCAAAGTACTAAAAACACTAAATTGCACACCTATAAAGTATAAATGCACGGGAACAATAACTTTATAAAAAAGATAAAAGAAAAATGATCTAAATCTACTATAGCAGAATAGGAAAATGTGACAAAGCCTGACAGCTGGTGCACAAATATGTATTATGCAATCTCTAAAGCTTTCTGTATGCCTGAAATATTACCTTTTAGAAAAGGGGTACAGCAATTTTTAAAAAGTCTAGTATGGCAAGGAGAAGAAAAAGAGTAACTGGAAAGGAAAAGACCCAGAAACAGATCCAAGTATATATAAAAGTATATAAGAACATGAATATTCTTTAAAGCAGGGGTCCCCAACCTCTGGGATCTAATGCCTGATGATCTGAGGCAGAACTGATGTAATAATAATAGAAATAAAGTGAACAATAAATGTAATGTGCTTGAATCATCCCGAAACCATCCCCCCTACCCCTGATTCATGGAAAAATTGTCTTCCATGGAACCAGTCCCTGGAACCAAAAAGGTTGGGGATTTCTGCTTTAAAGGATCCATCTCAAATGCTGGAAGGAAAATAGATGATCAAAACACCAACAGCCATGAAGAAAAATAAGTCTGGAAGTTGGATATTCTAACATCTTTCTAGCTTTGGTGAAATTTCTGATAAACAACTGGGTAGTTACATCTTCATTATTCCCCTCTTTGCAAAAAGTTCATGATGAGTTTATGATGAGGTTCCTCTTAAAGGCTTCAGTAATAACAGTAGTATTAAAAATGTTGTGGGCAAGGGACTTCCCTGGTGGTCCAGTGGTAAAGAGTCCACCTTGCAAGGAAGGGGACTCAGGTTTGATCACTGATTAGGGAACTAAGACCCCACATGCCACAGGGCAACTGAACCCATGTGCTGCAACTACTGAAGCCCACGGACCGCAACTATTGAGTCCATGTGCTGCACTGAAAGACCCCGCCTAACAAGACAAAGATCCCTCATGCTGCAACTAAGACCCGATGCAGCAAACTAAATAAATAAATAACTTTTAAATGATGTGGGAAAATTGATTCATTAGAATTAATTAAAAGGTTAAGCTGGAATCCCAGTTGTACCCTGATCACCAGTGAGTAAGTTTGCTGAGTACTAACTGTAAAGTCCTCTATACAAAGCATGCACTTAAGTGTTATGTTGATAACAGCACCTGGAACTGAACAGCATTAATCAGAATATTCACTCAACAATGTTTAGCACTAACTAAGCACACAACACTGGATACACGGAGATGAACGAAACAAACTGGCATAGAGCAGGGGGCAGAAATTTAGTAAGATAAATAAATGGTGTAATAGTCAACAAGAAAAGACAGGCAGAAAGAACTCAGAGGGGGCTGTAAAGACACCTGCATGCATCACATGAGAGCCTGCAGAAACAAAGTTTATAGAAACAACCCACTGTGTTGACAGGATGGTACCAAGACAACCGCCACACCTGAGAGATATTGCACATACTCCTCACCAGGTACCTTACAACATTAAAAGTATCTTCAAAGGTTTCAATCAGCTGAAGAAGAAAGAGAATGAAAAAAGACTAATTAGGAGTATCTTCAAATGATCTACAAGTAGGGCTTAAGAAGCTATGTATTAATGGATAGAAGAGTGAGTCAAACTATCTTTCAAATAGATATTCTGAAACCATGTAGTCACAGACTTGAAAAGAGGGAAAAAAAAAGTACCCCCCAAAGAAAGGTAAGAGGAAAAGAGTATCAGTATCCATCTCCCCAACACTCTACCTGTCTGTGGAAGCATCCTGAACACTGGCATTTTTATGACTTAATACGCGATCTTCTCTTGTAACCTAAGAAAAGGAAATCACAAAAATTAAATCTCTATCGATGATACTAAAGTAAGAAGAAATTTATATTCCTTTGTAGTAAAAATAGAAATACCAGTTTGCTTCTGTTCTAGAAAGGGGTAATCACACCTCATCCATGGAAATATCAGTTAACTGCACCCAGTGCAGTCCTATTCACACCTGAACTCATACACCAAGTGCCCATTTCAATACATAGCTATGCAAATCCATACACTTTACTAGACAGCTCTCCGTGATTTAAGACACCACCTGTATGTTGGTCAATATACACAGAATCCAAAAAGATTCAGTGCCAGAATTTTTCAAATTTATCAAAAGAAGAAATAGATGTTAAGCTATGTATCTGGCTTTTTATTTTTCCCTGAATATTTCAGAAGAGAATTCTAAAAAAATCTTCCTGAAGAAGTCAGTTTTTCCCTTAATTTTATTGAGGTATCATTTACATATAGCAAAATGCCACACATTTTAAATGTATGATGATGAATTCTGAAAAATATACAGGGGTACCTAATCAACACTACAATCAACATACATAACATGTCTCCTGCCCCTAAATGTTCCCTTGAGGTTTCCAATGCAATCCCATCAAAAACCCATACACGTAGCCAGCCGTGATCTGTACTGGTTTCTTTTGGCCTGCAGGCTTTTGTTGCTGCGTGCAGGGTTTCTCTAGCTGCTGACCATGGGCTACTCTTCGCTGCACTGCATGGACTTCTCATTGTGGTGGCTTCTCTTGTGGAGCACAGGCTCTAGGTATGTGGGCTTCATTAGCTGCAGCACTATAGCTTCATATAGATGGGTTTGTAACACCTGTCTTCTGTGCTGCCCTCTTTAGAGAGGCATGATGTTTTTGAGGTTCACCCCTGGTGTTGCATGCATCAACACATTCCTTTTTATGTACTGAGTAGCTTTCCACTTTACAGATATAGCCCGTTTATCTGTTTCCTTGCTGATGGACATCTGGATCGCTTCTAGTTTTTACCTGTTACAAACAAAGATGCCAGAAGCATTCATGTACCAATATCTGTATGAACCTATGTTTTCAGTTCTCTTGGATAAATACCTAGGAGTGGGACTGCTGGGTCATACGAAAAGCATATGCTTAATATATTACCAAATTCTCTTCTAAAGTACCTGTAATATTTTATGTTCTTAGCAGCCATGTGCATTGCAGGCAGTCCATTATTGCCCACACAGGGACGGTCAGTTGTTAACTTTAGCTATGAAGTATGAGGCTAGCTGTACATTATTTGCATAGGCACCCTTTATTAAGCTGAAGTTCCACTCTATTCCTATTTTGTTGTGAACATTTATCATGATCAGGTCTTAAATTCTGTGGAATGTCTTTTCCATATAAATGGAGACAATTTTCCTTAATTTTTAATATGTTGAACTATACTGGTTTTTGAATGATAAACCACCTTTTCCCCCAAGATAAAGTCTTGGCCATGGTTACTACCCTGCTTATTAATTGTTGAGTAAGATCTGCTTCTATTTTGTTTAGGACTTTCGGTCTGTAGCAGCTTTTTTCTGTACAATCTCTCTCTGGCTTTGTTATCGGGGTAAAACCAGACTTGTAAGTGAGCTGGGACATGCTCCCTGCTCTTCTATTTCCTGCAAGAGCTTATGAAGAATTGTTATTATTTCTTCCTTAAGTGTTCAATAATCTTGACAGTGAAGGCCCTGGTAGGATGATTTTAAACTATAAAATAAAATCGCTTTCATTTAGAGCTATTGAAGTTATTTCTCTCTCGTTTGAGTCAAGATAGACTCAGAAATACAACTGAAACATCAGGTGACGACAGCTGCCACCACCTCTGCTGCCACAAGAGGCAGTGTCAGCATCGGGATCAACATTTGCTAAACACTCACTATGTGCCTGCCAGGAGTCACTCCATGGCCTTCGTATTTATTATTTTATTTCATCCTTACAATCCACCTTAGGGTATGTATTACCATTACCCCCTTTTAAACATAATTTAACTGAGGCTCAGAGAAATAAACTAATGTGCCAAGTCACAAAGCTAGTAGGTGGTAGATAAGAAACAGGATTCAAACTCCAGCTGTCTAATTCCAGAGCCTGTACTGACCTATTTCATAATTATTTTTATATGTAAACATTATGTTTTATGTTTACATCTGGGTGAAAGGTACAGAAAGCACACAAGCAACATTCCTCAAGTTCTTCCAGTTCTCTTCAAGGCCTGTGCCTGGGACAGGATGGGTGAAGAGCCTCTTCTCAACAAGGTACTGGGAAATCCTTGTTGACAACAGGATGCAGTAAGACAGGCTTCTGCGCTATTTCAGCACAGAGGGTAAATCTGACAGGTGGGCGGGCCAAGGAAAAGCCAATTTTGAGAGCATGGATGCCATTAACTTCTTGGGGGCTGGTCTCTACACACTGCGTCCTTCACAAGATGTCACAACCCACTCTTCGTCTTGCAACCATCACTCAGTTGCTAATAACACGACTAATAACTTTGCTGAATGAGCTATTTAGCTAATAATTTTGCTGAATTGGGATAGATGGGTGGGAGGAAAAGTGAACTGATAAAGACCTAAAATCACTCTAGGGTTTCCAGCTACAAAAGTGACGAAAGATTAGGGACTCACTTCTATAGGAATTTGACTTTTAAAAAACTTTATTCTTCTTACTTCATGACTGCCCCATCTTAATCTACTCTGACTAGAATTTAGAGATGGAAAGGCATTTGCTACCTTGAGTATGTTTCCTGGTTTTACCCTCTCTGGCCTGCTCACTCATGTCCACCATCTGTGTGTGTTCTTTGTTCCATAGGGTCTCCTTCCACTTCAGTGGGACCCTAGTGAAGGCAGCTTACCTTCTGCACTGCTTCTACTTGAGCCTTCAAAATATTACTCTTCAAGTCAGGAGGAACTCTCCTGGTATTCAGCCCTGGGCTGTCGATGGCATTATTCAGACATTTCTCGGTTAACTTCACCACTTCCTCCTGGATATTAAAAACACACTGTAAGCAACTCTGAGAGGATTCAACTAAATGGAAACAGAAAAGGACTGATGAAAGTTCCTATTCAGACAACCAGGGAGTCATGTGTTTCAGGCAGCCATCTTATTCCAGGAGGAGTCACCTCTTACTTGAGGTTTTGAACTAAGATCAGTAATCACAAATAAGGTAGGGATCCCTGAAAATCATCCAGCCAACTTTTGTCTTTAAGTTGTCTTTAAGCCAACTGAATAACTAACAATACCACCCTGGAAAAATGCCTGAATTAAACCACACATGAAGAATGTGTGCCATCTGCTGTAATTAATTTCAACTGGATTTTAGGTCAGGCCCTACACAGGCTGATCCCTAGTGCTGTTACTGAGTAGATGACTGTGCTTGAGACTTAAGTTATTTGGCCACAAAGAGGCCACTCTCAGGTAAAAACTTACTAAAATGATAAAATAAAGCACAAGTCCACTGAATGAAGATCATAATTAAAACAACATAAATTACTATGAAAAGAAATGGGAGAAAATAATAATTTTAATTATCTACACTACAGCCGATATTTTACCTAATTAAAAATAAATGACAATCAATAATAAAAATCACCATCACCATCATCCTTACTATGTGCTGTGCTAAGTCGCTTCAGTCACATCCAATTCCTTGAGATCCTGTGAGGAGGATCCTCCAGAGCCTGCCAGGCTCCTCTCTCCGTGGGATTTCCCACGTAAGAATACCGGAGTGGGTTGTCATTTCCTCTTGCAAGGGATCTTCCCAACCCAGGGACTGAACCTGTGTCTCCTGCATCTCCTGCACTGGCAGGCAGGTTCTTTACCACTAGTCACACCTGAGAAGCCCTGTCCTTACTATGGTTACCATTTAACACTGGTCTAAATAACAAACTCATTCTAAACATTTCTTAGCCTCAGATATAGCTTTTGTTCTGTAAAACTGGCCATCTACCAACATACAGGATTATACATTGCACCACTTGTTCAGATTTGAAAAAATTTAACTATGTGCTTATTCTAATCTGGTTTTTCTTAGTGTGGTCTCCACATACCTGCCTCTGGGTGGGATCCCCAAATCTGAATGTTTAACAAGCTTTCCCATGTGACTCTGATATATATAAAAGTTTGAGAATCACTAGTTTGTACTAGACTGTATCTTCCAAGTCTACAGAATGGTTCCCAGTAATTGAAAGAAGACCCTATATCCTTTTTCAGTCATGACTAGTTCACACCATATGACCCAGCAACACCACTTCTGGGTACACATCCAAAGGAAATAAATTCATGATCCCAAATAGGTATTTGCACCCCCATGTTCACTGCAGCATTATGCACAGCAGCCAAGACATGGAAACAACCTAAATGTCCATCAACAGATGAAAGGATACAGAAGATGTAAAATGCACAGACACACACACATAAATATACATACACAATGAAATATTGTTCCACCTTTAAAAAGAAGGAAATCCTGCCATTTTCAACAACACAGACAAAGCTAGAAGGAATTATGCTAAGTGAACTAAGTCAGATAGAGAAAACAAATACTTCATGGTATTACTTAAATGTGGACTCTTAAAAAAAATCCAACTCAGAGAGTAGAATGGTTGCCAGAGACTAGTGGGTGGAGAAATAGGGGGAGGCTGGTAAAAGTTATCTGATCCTGAGGACCCAATGTATAGGATGGTGACTAAAGTTAATTACACTGTTTTTTGTACTTGAAATGTGCTGAGAGTAGATCTCAAGCGTTCTCACAAAAAAACAAACAAAAAGAAAACTAACTAAAGTGAGGTGCTGCTGCTGCTGCTAAGTCGCTTCAGTCGTGTCCGACTCTGTGCGACCCCACAGATGGCAGCCCACCAGGCTCCCCCGTCCCTGGGATTCTCCAGGCAAGAACACTGGAGTGGGTTGCCATTTCCTTCTCCAATGCATGAAAGTGAAAAGTGAAAGTGAAGTCGCTCAGTTGTGTCCGAAAGTGAGGTGAGGATGTGTTAACTATCAATCTGACTGTAGGAATCATTTCACAATGTATACTTCTATCAATTTATTAAATGGCACATTTTAAATGTATTTAAATTTTGTCAATTATACCTCAATAAGGGGCCAGGAATGTTAGGTCCACACATTAAAGTTTATTGGAAGTGGTCAAACAGGAGACGGCAAGAGTGAACACTGACATTTTAGGAATCAGTGAACTAAAATGGACCTGAATGGGTGAATTTAATTCAGATGACCACTACTTGCCTACTACTGTGGGCAAGAATCCCTTAGAAGAAATGGAGTAGCCTTTATAGTCAACAAGAGTCCAAAATGCAGTACTTGGGTGCAATTTCAAAAATGACAGAATGATCTGTATTCATTTCCAAGGCAAACCATTCAGTATCACAGTAATCCAAGTCTATGCCCCAACCACAAATGCCAAAAAAGCTGAAGTTGATAGGTTCTATGTAGACCTAGAAGACCTTCTAGAACTAACACCAAAAAAAGATGTCCTTTTCATCACAGGGGAATGAAATGCAAAAGTAGGAAGTCAAGAGATACCTGGACTAACAGGCAAGTTTGGCTGTGGAGTACAAAATGAAGCAGGGCAAAGGCTAACAGAGTTTTGCCAAGAGAATGCACTGGTCATAGCAAATGCCCTCTTCTAACAACACAAAAGATGACTTTACAAATGGATATCACTAGATAGTCAATACCAAAATCAGATTGATTATATTCTTTGCAGCCATAGATGGAGAAGCTCTATACAGGCAGCAAAAAATAAGACCAGGAGCCGACTGTGGCTCAGATCATGAACTCCTTATTGCAAAATTCAGACTTATTGAAGAAAGTAGGGAAAACCACTAAACCTAAATCAAATCTCTTATGATGATACAGTGGAAGTGACAAATAGATGCAAGGGACTGTATCTGACAGAGTGCTTGAAGAACTATGGATGGAGGTTTGTTACATGGTACAGGAGGTGGTGATCAAAACCATCCCCAAGAAAAAGAAATGCAAAAAGGCAAAATAATTGTCTGAGGAGACCTAAAAATAGCTGAGAAAAGAAGAGAAGCAAAAGGCAAAGGAGAAAAGGAAATATATATCTATCTGAATGTAGAATTCCAAAGAATAGCAAGGAGAGCTAAGAAAGCCTTCCTCAATGATCAATGGAAAGAAATACAGGAAAACAATACAATGGGAAAGACTAGAGATATCTTCAAGAAAATTAGAGACAGCAAGGGAACATTTCATGCAAAGATGGGCACAGAAAGACAGAAACACCATGGACATAACAGAAGCAGAAGATATTAAGAAAAGGTGACAAGAATACACAGAACTATACAAAAAAGATCTTAATGATCCAGATAACCATGATGGTGTGATCACTCACCTAGAGCCAGACATCCTGGAGTGCAAAGTCAAGTGGACCTTAGGAAGCATCACTAAAAACAAAGCTAGTGGAGGTGATGGAATTCCAGCTGATCTATTTCAAATCCTAAAAGATGATGCTATGAAAGTGTTGCACTCAACATGCCAGCAAATTTGAAAAACTCAGCAGTGGTCACAGGACTGGAAAAGGTCAGGTTTCATTCCAATCCCAAAGAAAGGCAATGCCAAAGAATGTTCACCCTATTGCACAACTGCACTCATTTCACATGCTAGCAAAGTAACGCTGAAAATTTTCCAAGTTAAGTTTCAATAGTATGTGAACCAAGAACTTTCAGATTTCAAGCTGGATTTAGGAAAGGAAGAGGAACCAGAGATCAAATTGCCAACATCCGTTGGATCACAGAAATAGCAAGAGAATTCCAGAAAAAAATCTGGAACATGAAACATTCTGCTTCACTGACTATGCTAAAGCCTTTGACTGTGTAGATCACAACAAACAGTGGAAAACTGTTAAGGAGATGGGAATACAAGACCACTTAACCTGCCTCCTGAGAAATTTGTATGCAGGTCAAGAAGCAACAGTTAGAACCAGACATGAAACAACAGACTGTTTCCAAATTGGGCAACAAGTACAAGAAGGCTGTATATTGTCACCCTGCTTATTTAACTTAACACGCAGAGTATATCCTGTGAAATGCTGGGCTGTATGACTCACAAGCTGGAATCAAGACTGCTGGGAGAAATATTAATAACCTTAGATATGCAGATGACACCACCCTTATGGCAGACAGCGAAGAGGAACTAAAGGGCCTCTTGATGCAAGTCGAAGAGGAGAGTGAAAAAGCTGGCTTAAAATTCAACATTCAGAAAACTAAGATCATGGCATCAGGTCCCATCACTTCTTGGCAAATAGATGGTGAAACAATGGAAACAGTGAAAGACTATTTTCTTATGCTCCAAAATCCTTGCAGACGGTGACTGCAGTCATGAAACTAAAAGACGCATGTTCCTTGGAAGAAAAGCTATGACCAACATAGATAGCATATTAAAACAGAGACATTACTGTACCAACAAAGTTCCGTATACTCAAACTATGGTTTTTCTAGTAGTCATGTATGGATGTGAGAGTTGGACCATAAAGAAAGCTGAGCGCTGAAGAATTGATGCTTTGAACTTTGGTATTGGAGAAGACTCTTCAGAGTCCCTTGGATTGCAAGGAGATATAACCAGTCAATCCTAAAGGAAATCAGTCCTGAATATTCATTGGAAGGACTGATGCTGAAGCTGAAGCTCCAATACTTTGGTCACCTGATGAGAAGAACTGACTCATTAGAAAAGACCCTGATGCTGAGAAAGACTGATGGCAGGAGAAGAAGGGATGACAGGATGAGACGGTTGGATGGCATCACCTACGCAATGGACAGGAGTTTGAGCAAGCTCTGGGAGTTGGTGGTGGACAGGGAAGACTGGTGTGCTACAGTCCATGGGGTCGCAAACAACTGGACATGACTGATGAAAGCAGGAAAAATAGCATAGCGTAGCTAGTTCAATCACTCAGTTGTGTCTGACTCTTTGTGACCCTATGGACTGTATACTGCCAGGATCCTCTGTCCAAGAGGATTCCTCCCTTCCTCCTCCAAGGGATCTTCCCATCCCAAATATCAAACCCAGGTCTCCCACATTCTAGGAGGATTCTTTACTGTCTGAGCCACCAGGGAAGCCCACAGAGGACAAAAGATGAGATGGTTGGATGGCATCACCGACTCAATGGACATGAGTCTGAGCAAGCTCTGGGAGATGGTGAAGGACAGGAAAGCCTGGCATGCTGTAGTCCATGGGGTTGCAGAGTTGGATATGACTGAGCGACTGAACAATAAGAATGGCTAGTTCAAATGCATTGAAATTTTCTTTTCAGAGAGAATTTCATTGCAGATTTTGTATTATTTGCTCAACATTTATATTTGCATGTCACAGCATCTCAAAGCAACCTGCCACAGACCTAGGCAGGTATTTCTCTTCCTGCCTATATTAAAAATCAAGGATTCAATGCACACATCACAAAAGTACCTGTGACTGTTACCATCTTTCTGAAGGCAATTTTGCAAAAGTACCAAAGGCTTTAAAATTATTTCTGAAATTTAACTTAACACTTCTGTCATGCCGAGTGGTTTTTGAAGGATCTTAGCTCCCGGATCAGGGATTGAACATGGGCACTCAGCAGTGAAAGAACTGAATACTAACCACTGGACCACCAGGGAATTCCTGAACCTAACACTTCTACTTCCTAGGAAAATAATCAAAGATAATGCAGGATATTTATTTATAAGACTGTTTATCACAACACTGATTATGACAGTGAAAATTAGTGAAATGTCTAATAGGAGACTGAGTAAACACAACGTTGACCTATGCATGCCATTTAACTATTAATGATAATGTGTTATTGAAATAAAGAGATTACAATTGATTAGCTACAGAACAATATTATTGCATTTTTAATTAAAAATATTTATCACATATCAATGGCTGGAAGTACGTATCTTTAAAATGTTAACTGTAGTTATCTCTTAGGACTGGGATAATGGAAGTTTTATAATTTCTTGCTTTTTAAAATCTACATTTTGTGGGGAATTCCCTGGCAGTCCAGTGGTTAGCACTCAGCACTTTCAGCCAGGGCTCAGATTCAATCTTTGACTGGGGAACTAAGATCCTGCAAGTTGCATGGCATGACCAAAAAAAACCCAGAAATAAACATAAATAAAATCTGTATTTTGTACAATTACCTTCCATATATATAAAAGAAAGATTACTGAAATACAAGTTCAGTGTAATAGCTATAAAATATTTTCATATAGTTTTATTATAGGATGCAAATTCAACAATATCCAGTTACTATGCTGTTGATATATCTGCCTTGGATGGCCAAAATGTGCAAACAGAAGACCAAAATAATTTAAAAGACACCCTGATTCCTAAACATCCCAAGTTAGACCTGTTCTAACAAGAACAGATGCTCAAACTCTCCTGCAGAGCAGTCCTCACTGTCAGAATCAGCTTAGTTAGGAGTTAATGTCAGGTTAAAGTGGATCCAAAGTCTACTTCAGTTTGTTAACGAGCCAGGGCTCATGTGCCTGCAGCGCAGAAAGCCAAACTGATAGCAGGAGTTTGTAGAAAACTAGGGGTTTATTTGCAGGGCACCAAGAAAGGAGAACACGCAATTCACGTACAAGAGACCAGAACTCCCTAATGGCTTTCTGGCAAAGGTCTTTAAAGATGGTGTGAGGGGACAGGGTCCAGGAAGTGTGATCAGCCTGTGGACGTTCTTCTGATTGGTTGTGCTTAGTTGCTTAGTCATGTCCAACTGTTTGCAACCCTACGGATGATAGCCCACCAGTCTCCTCTGTCTGTGGGATTCTCCAGGCAAGAATACTGGCATGGGTTGCCATGCTCTCCTCCAGGGGATTTTCCCAACCCAGGGATCAAACCCAGGTGTCCCACATTGCAGGCGGATTCTTTACCGTCTGAGCCAATGGGGAAGCCCTCTGATTGGTTGGTGATGAGGTAATAGGGTGATGTCTTGAGAACTTCAATCTCCTGGCTCCAGCCAGTCTGGGGACTACCTGCCTGTGGTCATCATGTAGTCATCATCCCCCCCCTGGGTGGGGCGGTCTTAGTTTTTGCAGAACAACTCAAAGACAGGCACAGACAGTTATCCACATCCCTTCAGAACAAACCAGAGTCCTGTGACACTCTTGTCCTAAACATTAACTGCTAGACTCTGCTCTTTGGAACATGGGGAAGGCCCAGGAGATTACCGCCTTTTTCCTACAAACAGGAAACAGGGATGTGGAGACGCTTTTTGTACATGGGATGGTTCCACAAGTCCTGTTTGGGGTCCAATTCTCCCTTTTATTTGATGCTTCTCAATTCTGAGGGGAAAAGGGGTAAGATTAGGAAGGGAATCAATTTTTAGATAGATTAATCACAAACTCAGCAGGGGAAGTCAGTTTTAGGAGGACTTGGTTTCAAGTTCTGAACCAGAATGCCATTAGATCCAGACTCAAAACCACTCTTGAAACAATCTTGGCTAGAAAACATAGGTAGGCCATTTATACAGTCAAACACATAAGGTAAAGAATTGGTGTAAGCAGTAAAACTCAAAAGAACAACGGTACTTTTTTTAAAACACAGAGAGATCTTATTTCTGAGAGCTCCTTCTTTAAATGCCTCAAAAAATTGAAATTATTAAATTTTAAAAAATTATATAAGCCTTTTAAGTAAAGTGAAGTTCTTTTTAGCTCTAACTTTGGGAAGATGCAAACAGTTATTTTAAGGTTGGTATGGTTTACTCTTTTTGAGAATTTAATAAAATTTGGACCCACTTTCTTAAAAAATATGTAACTGAATTAAAGCAAGAATAGGAGCTTCCTTGGTCCAGGGATTAAGAATCCACCTTGTCCAATACAGAAGATGTGGGTTCGATCCCTGGTCAGGGAACTAGATTCCACATGCCACAGAGCAACTAAGCCCATGCACCACAACTACTGAACATGAGCACTTTAGAGCTTGTGCTCTGAAACCAGAAAGAAGCCCCTCACTCACTGCAACTAAGACCCAGTGCAGCCAAAATAAATAAAAGAAAAAAGAATATGTGTTCAGTGGCATAGAGTTTAAGACACAACTTATAATTATTCTTGGGTAGATCTGAGATCTGCAAGAATCCTGCTTTAGAAGAATAAATACAATTTACCTTGAATTTTTACTAAATATACACAAAGGTTTTAACCACTTTATAAACTGTTTCTTCCCCTTAAACTGCTGAATGTATTTACATGAATCCAGAAGAGTCCCTGAGATCATGACAAAGGGGATGTGAATTTTTAGGGCTGGCCTACTACATAAACTAATAAACTCTAAGATACCAGCAGTTAAATAGCCTGATATCCAGACTTAAAAATTATTTTTTAAAACACCTGCACCAATATTAGTATAATATTAGAAACTATTGTTTCAGGCTTTCCAGTTGGCACTAGTGGTAAAGAACCTGCCTGCCAATGCAGGGGACACAAGAGATGTGGGTTCAATCCCTGGGTCAATAAGATCCCCTGGAGGAGGGCATGGCAACCCACTCCAGTATTCTCATCTGGAGAAAGCCATGGACAGAGAAGCCTGGTGGGCTACAGTCTTTAGGGTCCCAAAGAGTCGGACACAACCAAAGAGACTTCAGTTCAGTTCAGTTCAGTCGCTCATTCGTGTCCAACTCTTTGCAACCCCATAAATCGAAGCACGCCAGGCCTCCCTGTCCATCATCAACCCCGGAGTTCACTCAGACTCACATCCATAGAGTCAGTGATGCCATCCAGCCATCTCATCCTCTGTTGTCCCCTTCTCCTCCTGCCCCCAATTCCTCCCAGCATGAGTCTTTTCCAATGAGTCAACTCTTTGCATGAGGTGGCCAAAGTACTGGAGTTTCAGCTTTAGCATCATTCCTTCCAAAGAAATCCCAGGGATGATCTCCTTCAGAATGGACTGGTTGGATCTCCTTGCAGTCCAAGGGACTCTCAACAGTCTTCTCCAATACCACAGTTCAAAAGCATCGATTCTTCGGCGCTCAGCCTTCATCACAGTCCAACTCTCACATCCATACATGACCACAGGAAAAACCATAGCCTTGACAAGATGGACCTTTGTTGGCAAAGTAATGTCTCTGCTTTTGAATATGCTATCTAGGTTGGTCATAACTTTCCTTCCAAGGAGTAAGCGTCTTTTAATTTCATGGCTGCAGTCACCATCTGCATAGATTTTGGAGCCCCCAAAAATAAAGTCTGACACTGTTTCCACTGTTTCCCCATCTATTTCCCATGAAGTGATTGATGGGACCGGATGCCATGATCTTAGTTTTCTGAATGTTGAGCTTTAAGCCAACTTTTTCACTCTCCTCTTTCACTTTCATCAAGAGACTTTTTAGTTCCTCTTCACTTTCTGCCATAAGGGTCGTGTCATCTGCATATCTGAGCTTATTGATATTTCTCCCGGCAATCTTGATTCCAGCTTGTGCTTCCTCCAGCCCAGCGTTTCTCATGATGTACGGTGCATATAAGTTAAATAAGCAGGGTGACAATATACAGCCTTGACGTACTCCTTTTCCTATTTGGAACCAGTCTGTTGTTCCATGTCCAGTTCTAACTGTTGCTTCCTGACCTGCATATAGATTTCTCAAGAGGCAGGTCAGGTGGTCTGGTATTCCCATCTCTTTCAGAATTTCCCACAGTTTATTGTGATCCACACAGTCAAAGGCTTTGGCATAGTCAATAAAGCAGAAATAGATGTTTTTCTGGAACTCTCTTGCCTTTTCCATGATCCAGCGGATGTTGGCAATTTGATCTCTGGTTCCACTTAGCAAGCAACTATTGTTCCAGCTGAAAAAGTCATGGCAGTGAGGGTAGCAGAATGTATCATCCCCAAATATGTCACCTTGTGGCATGTTATTTTGAGCTGAAGGCAACTGAGAAGCACAAGATATAAGAAAAGCTTTGTCCTTCTCCTATCTATCTAAAAGCAGCACAGAAATTTACAAAGGAGTCCCTCCTTCCTTTATACTAGGAAAGACCAACATTCATCCCTGCAAACAACTCAAACTCTTATCGTTGAATAGCAAGGACTCAAAGCTGCATAAGAAGCCTTACTTCTATTTACCCTGCTTTTCCTTGAACCCTCCCCTACACTTTTCTTTCGTTTGACTTTAGCTGAAGATGGTATTTAGCTGGAATTCTAAGCCTGAGAGTTACTCATTCTCCCCTGGTATCTCCCATCTGTACAGGAGGTACACATAACAGTAAACTTCTGTTTTTCTCTTGTTAATCTTTCTTTTGTTACAGAAGTCTCAGCCAACAACTCAGAGGAGTAGAAGGAAAAATTATTTTTCCCCCTACAGCAATTACTGTTAGAGAGTATTAGCCTTTGTGTTTGTAAAAGTTATCATTTCTACTTACATAATATGCAATAGCTCACTGATCCCTGGAGAAGTGTGGCCTTTGTGTGGCTAACATCTGAAGACTGACTCAATTTCCCAAAGGGGGGTCAGACCAACTGCCACACTTTTGTGTCCAAATTGAGGGTAGAGGGAAAGAAAGTTAACTACTTATAGAACCAAACTGAAACATTTGGAGTCACTTATTTCAGGGACAGAATGAAGACAGCCAATGTAGGCACACAGAGGACACTTAACCTAACCTCATGGGGATGTACAACTCTTCCCAAAGGTTGGCACAGGACACCAGCCAAGCCCCCATGCAAGTCTGTTCATGGCAGCTCTATGCTTCCTTGTTCCCCTGACTCAGCTGCTCTGATCTAAATAAGAAAGAAGACCACCAGGCAACTAATCAGCCAACAACAACAAATAACTCCTGTATTTATCCCATGAAAAACACTTAAATTTGTCAGCAACTCAGAACTTATTACGTTCACAGTCTTGAGTTCTAAGGTTCGTGGGTCAAAATCCAGGTAATAAATGCATCTTTCTCCTTTGTTTTCTACAGAGTGCAGATTTTTATTTTTGATATACTTTTTGGTTATACCTTCTTAAGGTTTGGGTACAAAAAAAAAAAGATTAAAAGTGACAAAGATTATTCCAAGTCACATGTGGCAACAATCTGCTGTAGTATTACATTCCCAACAAAAAGAGAAAGACAACCTACAGGTCACACCTGGCCCGCCATCTGTTTTAGTAAGTAAACTCTACTGGAACACGGCTACGCCCAGGCCCACATGGCTATGGCCATGGTCATGCCATGGTGGCACAGTTGAGTACAATGACAGAGACTGTATGGCTACTATGACTGAAATATTTACTGACCTTTAATGAAAGAGGCTGCCAACTTGTGGTCAAGAGAACATAGTCATCACGCCTTTCTTTTAAACCTTTACACTAAAAAGACAAGCTGCTAAAGGTCATGCCTTAATCACGTCCCCATCCTCACTAACAAATGCAGCTTATATTTTGTTACTTTAAGCATTTTAAAAATTTTCTGATCAAGGACCAAGAAAAAAAATTATTCTTCAAATTTGAAGATAAAGAAAATTCTGGAATTGTCTCAAGTAATTAAGAGGAGGAAGGTAACTGAAAAGTCTTCAAGTCTTGACACAGCATGAGCCCTAAAGGACTCCAAAGACACAGATCAGGCAGACACTGTGAACACATTCCCCATACCAGGAGGCACCCAGAAAGGGAAAGAATCCCAACAATGAACCCAAGATTCAGGGTGTCCCAAGGTGGCAAGAATGCTCCAACCTCCAAGTACATCCAACCTCCAAAATATCCAAAGGCTGACCTCAGTCTTAGCCTGAGGAACTTCCCACATTAGGGAATCTGCTGCTTTCTTAGCTATCTGTTCAATTCCCAGGTGTGTTAGGATGTGTTTTCTTACACTGAGGTGAAATCTGCCTAATTTCATCACTCACTGACCTTAGCTCTTCTCCAAGACTGTTAAAAAACCAGTTATCAATACTTTACTTCCTGTTATATCATAGCTCCTCAGATAACTGAAGTATTCTTTCCTGAGACTGCTGAGCCTCATTACAACTGTGCTTCAAGATTCTTCACTGTACTCCTCTTCTCAAACCACTTTAGTTTTCCGAAATCATGTTTATCTCTCTTCCTTTTTAATACTATGGTTGGAGCTCCCCTTTTAAGCCCTTTCAGTTAATACAACGGATATGTTTCAGCAGTTACACTTCATACTGTTTACAAACTTTTTTTTACACATACCTATTACATTCTACCTCTTGATCCTAACCCCTACATTTGTGTCAGACTTGTCATGATATACAGTCTTAAATCCAACCCATGATTCCAGCCTTTCAAAGTATTCATAGATCCTGATTTTGCCTTTCACATTGTACTTCCACTTACTGCCATCTGAAAATTCCATTAACCTAAGAGCTTCTCAGTTACCCAATTTTTAGAGCTAAACATCCAACATCTGACACTTTGCTTTAGAGTATATTTTATTTACGATAGGCTTTTCATCCTAAAATTACTATACTTAGTAAAGCTGATATTAAGATTAATTTGCATTCCTTAAGCAAACATTAAC
The DNA here is from genome assembly GCF_027580195.1 of Bos mutus. Lineage (NCBI taxonomy): Eukaryota > Metazoa > Chordata > Mammalia > Artiodactyla > Bovidae > Bos > Bos mutus. The sequence goes on from NC_091618.1 coordinate 63,980,894, forward strand.
AGTTAGTGGCAGAGGTAGAGAAATCAGAGTGGATTAAAAGTGTGTCATATAAATAAAACATGAATCAAGGGAACTTCCATGCTGGTCCAGGGGCTAAGACTCCTTACTCCCAATACAGAGGGCCCTGGTTCAATCCCTGGTCAGGGAAAAAGATCCCACAAGCTGTAACTAAAAGATCCCATGTGCTGCAACTAAGATCCAGCACCATGAGATATAAGAAAACACATGAATCAACTTGAGACTGCTGCTGTATCGGTAAACAAAGGATGCTGCAGCCATCAAGCCAGTACATTTCAGCCACTGGACAGTGAGCCCTAAAGGAACTCAGGATGGAGACAACCAACCAGCCCACTGTGAAGCCCACGTAGTAGTCAGCCTCTGCAGCCACCCTGATGGTGCTTCTGAGAACACTCACGATGCTAGCCCCAGACAGCTGAAGTGTGTATCACAGGAATGACTGCAGTGAGCCCAGACTCTCACCTCTTCCTATACACAGTAAACCAAGGGCTTCCCTGGCCTGCAATGCAGGAGATCCAGGTTTGATCCCTGGGTTGGGAAGATTCCCCTGGAGAAGGGAATGTAACCCACTCCAATATTCTTGCCTTGAGAATTCCATGGACAGAGAAGCCTGGCAGGCTACAGTCTATAGGGTCAATGGATTGGTTCAAAATTGGGAAAGGAGTACATCAAGGCTGTGTATAGTAACCCTGTTTATTTAACTTATATGCAGAGTACATCATGCGAAATGCTGGGATGTATGACTCACAAGCTGGAATTAAGATTGCCTGGATCATATCAACAACCTCAGATATGCAGATGATACCACTCTAATGGCAGAAAGCAAAGAGAAACTAAAGAGCCTCTTGATGAAAGTGAAAGAGAAGAGTGAAAAACCTGGCTTAAAATTCAACACTGAAAAAACGAAGATCATGGCATCCAGTACTATCACTTCATGCCAAATAGATGGGGAAAAGTGTAAGGAGTGACAAATTTTATTTTCTTGAGCTCCAAAATCACTATGGATTAACTGCAGCCACAAAATTAAAAGACACTTGCTCCCTAGAAGAAAAGCTCTGACAAGCCTAGACAGCATATTAAAAAGCAGAGACATCACTTTGCCAACAAAGGTGTGTACAGACAAAGCTGTGGTTTTTACAATAGTCATGTATGGATCTAAGAGTTGGACCCTAAAGAAGGCTGAGTGCTGAAGAACTGATGCTTTCAAATTGAGTGATGGAGAAGACTCTTGACAGTCCCTTGGACAGCAAGGAGATTAAACCAGTTAATCCTAAAGGAAATCAACCCTGAATACTATTGGAAGGACTGATGAAGATGAAGCTCCAATACTTTGGCCATGTGATGTGAAGAGCTGAGTCACTAAAGAAGATCCTGAGGGCAAGAGGAGAAGCGGGCGACAGAGGATGAGATGGTTGGATGGCATCACCAACTCAATGGACATTAGTTTGAGTAAACTCCAGGAGGCACTGAAGAACAAGGAAGACTGGTGTGCTGCAATTCATGGGGTGGCAAAGAGTTAGACATGACTTAAGAGACTGAACATCAATACATAGAAAAGTACTAAATTCCTTAATGTGAGATAGCTGGTTTTCTTTTATTAACACTAATCTTTTGATGATTATGACCAGGTCTTTGTTGCAAAAACTCCTATGAATCCGGGCTCCTCCTCCCCTCTTTGAAGCAGTCTCTCAGGGTTATTTGAGATATTGTCTCCCAAGCTTGAAGTCCTAAGAATGTCTGTCAGATAACATATAACTCTCAACTTTTAGGTTGTGCTTTTTTTTTTTTTTTTCAGTCGACAAACCTGTACACAGCACTAGTTGAAGAGCTGAGGTAGGGTAGTCTGACATCTCTTATTTGTCAGTATAGAAGTGAATTCTTTCTTATTATTTCTGCCTGACATAGAGTAAGCCCTCACCAAATATTAGCTATTATCTTCCTAGCTATGTAAGCCCCAAAAACTTCTTCATGGCACACCATCCTTCACCTAACCCTTTCTCATATTCCCTTTCCTGTCTTGAACCCACACTTATACTTACTCTTCCAAGGTTTCATAACTAATCTAATAGATCCTCTGGTAAATATGCAGTGAATATTGCCAAAAAACAAGCAGCCGCTCAATGAATTTCCTGGGCAACAATTACCCTTCAACTCCCTGTCAGGATTTACTGGGCCTCAATCTTCTTCAGGATCACTCCAGGCTTCCACTAAATTTTTATCAAACTGTCAACCACCTAAGCTTTCATTGAAAGCTTTCAGTTAACCCTCTGACTTTGACCCTGCATTCCCCTACCTTGCAAAGACAGTAGAAAAACTGACAATGTGAAGGAAAGAGACCATATAATTGAGAATTACTGAGGGGTCAAAAACGGAAAGGCTTTCTGAAATTGAATCAGCTTCTAAAAGACATTTCAATGAAAAATGTAATAGGATGGAAAAAAAAAAAAGACACATTATAAAGGACATAGTTATACAATGACTATGAAGGAAAGAAGAAAGTCACTCTGTGCTCCATACTGGTCTCTGAAGAAGTCCAGCTAGTTATCCAAGGATGAAAGAGAACTGCAAGTCAAATGTTCCTTTTTCCTCTTTAAAATCAAGCCAAAACAAATTCATTCAGCAGGTCTTTGTTATTTATTGCCTAGATATAGGGAAAAATAAAACGCTGTCTCCAGATTATTACCTAAAATTCACTCTTCCATTATTGGGGACAATTATTTTTATCCTATTCCCACTATAGTTACTGCTATAAGTTATTTAATGCAGAAATAATAAAAAAATTTAATTACAGTCAAATAGTTAACTGAGGTTTAACTGGTTTAACTGGTATGTCACCCCACAACATGCCTAAAGACTCCAAGAGGACAGGATGGTGAATGGTATGAGGGATGATGCTTTAGCATCTCATCCTCAGTTATTACAGAGCAGTTCCCTTCCAAACAAATCTGTTTACAATTTAAAAGGCTTTCAATTAATTTTTTCAACTAAATCAAGACTCACTGAACATAATTAGAGAAGGGATGGGCTGAATCTAAAGAAAAAACATGAGATGACCTTATAATTCTTAACATTGCTGTCCAAGTTTTCTCCTGCTACTGCTAAGTCACTTCAGTCGTGTCCAACTCTGTGCGACCCCATAGACGGCAGCCCACCAGGCTCCCCCATTCCTGGGATTCTCCAGGCAAGAACACTGGAGTGGGTTGCCATTTCCTTCTCCAATGTGTGAAAGTGAAAAGTGAAAGGGAAGTCGCTCAGTCGTGCCCGACTCCTAGCGACCCCATGGACTGCAGCCCACCAGGCTCCTCTGCCCATGGGATTTTCCAGGCAAGAGTACTGGAGTGGGGTGCCATTGCCTTCATAGTGAAAGTGAAAGTGAAGTCGCTCAGCCGTGTCCGACTCTTTGCGATTCCATGGATTGCAGCCCACCAAGCTCCTCCATCCATGGACTTTTCCAGGCAAGAATACTGGAGTGGGTTGCCATTTCCTTCTCCAAAGTTTCCTCCTAAATATCTACAAATTTCACCTTTTAAAATTATATACCAAGTTTTAAGACTTCAGCACAGATTTCCCAGTGAAAGAAAAGAAAAAGTATTAGCTTTGGATGGAAAACATTTCTGGGAAGTCTTGGGCTGTATGACAGGCATGCAAAGGAGATCTCTGAATACCTGGTTGTTAATATTAACATCCACGTTAGGGTGAGGAGCTGGCACAGGACTGTTTTCCATTTCAAGGTGTTTGAGCTTCTCTGAGGCATCTATGAATGCTGGAGGAAAACAAAAAAGGAAAATAGCCACTTAGTCTGCCATGCTGTCACAGCTTGTAAGTGTACAGACTCAGGCTTTCTTCACTGCCTCCCCTCAATACCAGTTACCATCAATAAAAGGTAATAATCCGTATCACCTTGGACCAGACATTCCTTCTATAATCAGGAAACTCACCATTGATTTGAGTAAGAGTTAACCTAAACAGGAACATTTCCTGTATCTGCTCTGCTCCTAAAATGCCACTCGATGTAGACTCTCCATGGCACGAGGGGTTAAGCTAGCTCACCAGCTAAAAGATTCAAAGAAAAGGCACAGAGCACCTGTGACACCACCCTTCCTTCCTAAGTACAACCCAAGCTCCTCCTGCAAAACCTTAGCACCTAGCTGTTTCTTCTCCTTGTTTCCTGACTGTATGGGGCCTAAAACTAAACTGATGAAGAACACACATTTATTAACTCACTGACTCAACCTATCACATACTGGTGACACCAGTCAGGTGTGATGCAGGACAAGCATCTTATCTTCACTACCTGCAACCAGGCTGTACAATACAAGTAAAATCCTCCAACCACTGAAGAGATGATACATTAAATACAATGAATTCTATTTCAACTAACAACTGTTAGGTGTTCTTATTGTGCAGGAATCAATTTGGTAGGAATTTGAATTTATACATTGTCCAAATAACAAAAAAAGCTACTGAATGCTAAATAATTTCTAAGCAATCAAGGAGAAGAAAGGAGGGAAAACTATGAAGTCATTTCCTCTCAGTCAGAGAGATCTTCTAAAGTGTTCATCAATTAACTCTGTAAATCTGTCCCTTGGCTACACATTAGAATCAGGTTGGGAACTTTTAAGATACACTGATCCCCAGAGCTGACCCTAGAATAACAATATCAGATTTCTGAAGGCAGTTTTATGGCACAAGGAGTTTTTATTTTTTTTAATTTATTTTAATTGAAGGCTAATTATTTCACAATACTGTAGTGTTTTTTGCCATACATTGACATGAATCAGCCATGGGTGTGTACATGTGTCCCCCACCCTGAACCCCTCCTTCCATTTCCCTCCCCATCCCATCCCTCAGGGTTGTCCCAGTGCACCAGCTTTGAGTGGCACTTCTAGTTTTTAAAACCCTCTAGGTGATTTTAATGTACAATCAAACTGAGAATCACTAATTCAACATTAATCACAAAGTCTTCCATATTCATTTTCTTACTTAATTGCCACCTCTTGTTTTTCTTATGCTTCAAATGGTTTGACACTAAATTTTAACATGATGATGCTGGGACCACAACACTTCAGCTTATGCTGTTAAATTAATACTGCTGGCTTGTGCTGGTGAGGGAGAACTGGTTAAAATAAAGCTTATTCTACTATTTCTGTTTGGCTGAGAAATATCCTGAGACTGTAGGCTAAATGCTTTTCTTTCTTATGTTACTATTTATTAACTATTTACCTAAGTCAATCAGGGTTTTGACATCATCACCAAAAGAAAATATAGAATAAATTGGACACCAAGATTCATATCTTGGTATAAGACCTTAATTCTTAATATCAAAATGCTCTAGCTTCATTGATTGACACTGAGCAAATGTTCTGAGTCTCAACTGGATAAGTCTTACTAATGAAACCCCTACATTATTCAAAAATTTCTTCTGTCATAACTTCCAACAGTATTTAAGCGCTGCCTGAATAGTTTCTGTAATGGAGCCCACTCACTGTAAGATATCTATGTCTGATATATGGCAAGAACAGTTTAAAAGATTCTTCCCTAAACTCATTTCAATTTGGCTTTGCTATATTTTCAAACTGCTGATTGAAGATTCAGTAAGAAAGTAACATAAATTCCCTGATATAAAAGGCTTCTGAGTATTTGAAACTATTAAGTCTCATTTGGTCTTGTCCTTTCTAAGCATCCTTAGTTTGTTCTACCAAATTCCTCAAAATCAATATAATCTCCTAGAAAGTATGTATTAAATAAACGTTGATTGTTCATACAACACTACTGCAGTGCTGAAAGAATTTTAAACACTTTTCAAATCCAGATAACTGTTGTTGTTGTTCAGTTGCTTCATGGTGTCCAACTCTTTGCAACCCCATGCACTGCAGCACACTAGGCTTCCCTGTCCTTCACCATCTTCTGGAGCTTGCTCAAACTTATGTTCATTGACTCAGTGTTGCCATCGAACCATCTCATCCTCTATTGTCCCCTTCTCCTCCTGCCTTCAATCTTTCCCAGCATGAGAGTCTTTTCTAATGAGTTGACTCTTTGCATCAGGTGGCCAAAGTGTTGGAGCTTCAACTTCAGCATCAGTCCTTCCAATGAATGGTCAGGATTGATTTCCTTTAGGATTGACTGATTTGATCTACCTACAGTCCTAGGGACTCTCAAGAGTCTTCTCCAACACCACAGCTCAAAAGCATCAATTTTCTGGTGTTCAGTCTTCTTTACGGTCCAACTCTTGCATCTATACATGACTACTGGAAAATTCATAGCTTTGACTAGACAGACCTTTGTCGGCAAAGTAATATCTCAGTTTTTTAATATGCTATCTCAGTTTGTCACAGATTTTCTTCCAAATTAATTAATTAAATTAAAATTTTAATTTAAGCATTTTTTAATACATACAATGGACAGACATAAAATGAAAATAGAATCAATGTTGCCATTCTATAAAGGAGACTTTTTATTTTAATCCCGAAAATACTTCACATTAAGCTAGTCTTGCTTCTGGCTGGATCTAAACACTGATGGCCTCTATCTGTTACATATCACATCTTTCTAGTGACAAAGAGTGACTATTTCTAACAAGAGACAGAGTCCAGAGCAAGGCTGTGAAAACTGGAAAATAACCAAAAACAATTGCTGCAAAAAAAGTACATGAGAAATACTGGCATTCGTTGGAGATACTGTGGGTTCAGCTCTGGATCACCACAGTGAAGTGAGTCATGTGAATTGCCTGGTTTCCCAGTGCATGTAAGTTATGTTTGTACTATATTGTAGTCTACTTATTAAACATGCAATAGCATTATGTTTAAAAAAATAATGTGCATACTTTAGTTAAAAAATACTTTATTGCTAAAAAATGCTACCCATTACCTGACAATATAGGGTTGCCACAAACTGTCATTTTGCAAAAAAGCACAATATTTGCAAAGTAAAATAAAACAAGGTGCTCTGAATAACAGAGATGTTTTCTTAACCCGATAACTCTTACTTTTAAAAAATCAAATTAGAACATCATTCTGAAATTATGAATAAATCAAAGCTAATTTATGTTTGACACCACCCTTATGGCAGAAAGTGAGGAGGAACTAAAAAGTCTCTTGATGAAAGTAAAAGTGGAGAGTGAAAAAGTTGGCTTAAAGCTGAACATTCAGAAAACTAAGATCATGGCATCTGGTCCCATCACTTCATGGGAAATAGATGGGGAAACAGTGGAAACAGTGTCAGACTTTATTTTTTTGGGCTCCAAAATCTCTGCAGATGGTGACTGCAGCCATGAAATTAAAAGACGCTTACTCCTTGGAAGGGAAGTTATGACCAACCTAGATAGCATATTCAAAAGCAGAGACATTACTTTGCCAACAAAGGTCCGTCTAGTCAAGGCTATGGTTTTTTTCCAGTGGTCATGTATGGATGTGAGAGTTGGACTGTAAAGAAAGCTGAGCGCCAAAGAACTGATGTTTTTGAACTATGGTATTGGAGAAGACTCTTGAGAGTCCCTTGGACTGCAAGGAGATCCAACCAGTCCATTCTAAAGGAGGTCAGTCCTGGGTGTTCTTTGGAAGGAATGATGCTAAAGCTGAAACTCCAGTACTTTGGCCACCTCATGCGAAGAGTTGACTCACTGGAAAAGATTCTGGTGCTGGGAGGGATTGGGGGCAGGAGGAGAAGGGGACGACACAGGATGAGATGGCTGGATGGCATCACCGACTCGATGGACATGAGTTTGAGTGAACTCCGGGAGTTGGCGATGGACAGGGAGGCCTGGCGTGCTGCAATTCATGGGGTCGCAAAGAGTTGGACATGATTGAGCAACTGAACTGAACTGAACTGAATTTATGTTTCCCAGACCTCAGACTCAGAAAAACAATTTAAATATGGTAGCTGTCAATAAAAACATAATATATAACATGCCAGAACATTTAACAGTGCATTTGTAGTAGTTACTTCAGGAACAAAAGAACAGATTTTTTAAACCAACTGAAAGTGAAAGTCAAGCTGCTGAGTCGTGTCCAACTCTTTTGTGACCCCGTGGACTGTAGCCCACCAGGCTCCTCCATCCATGGGATTCTCCAGGCAAGAATACTGGAGTGGGTTGCCATTTCCTTCTCCAGGGGATCTTCCTGACCCAGGGATAGAACCCAGGTCTTCCGCATTGCTGGCAGATGCTTTAACCTCTGAGCCACCAGGAAAGCCCACTACCAGCAGTAATTCAGCATGTTCTATGAACCAGAAGCACTGTGAAATTTTTCATCACATCTTTCTAAATTACTAAATCCTATTGCTGTATTTTACACTCTTCAGAGAGAACAGCATACTCACTGGCAATTTTCTATAAGTTGTTTAAAAGACGGTGCTTAATTTTAGAAAAAGAAATCAAAATTGCCAAGAGCCATGTAAACATAAGCTGCTTTTAAATGATCACACTTACACTGAAATTCAACAGAAAGCTTTTGTTTAAAGACAGTTATGTTTTAATATCAAACCAAACTCACAAATAGATAGAAATATGTGCAAATTTCTTATTTCCTTTTAACCTTTTAAAAAGTTAAGGAGAGCAGCATTCTTTCTTGATTATTTATTTTTGTGGGTCTGGGCAACAACAGCTCTCATTAATAACAAAATATTTCCTATGCACTAAAGGAATGTCCAAACATTTGTTCAATCCTGTGCCCTAGATAATCTCTAAGGAAACATTTTTCTCTTGATTTTCACTCAAGAAACAAAAAGAAAATTTGAAAATTAAAAAATGTTTAATGACTTATAAATGACACAAATGTTTAATGGTATCAGTTATGTGATCTTAAACATTTCAATGGACGCTTAAGCCAAAAAGGCAAGAAGGCATAACACTAAATTATGTTTAATATTTAAATTATGTTTAATGTTTAAATTAAATTATGTTTTATGTTTAAATTATGTTTAATGTCTATTCTACATTAAAATTTCAAATTCAACTGCTGCTGCATAAAATACTCTTGAAGTGACTGACAAACAGCTCATTTCAAAAGACATAGACTACTGTCACTGATATCACACAGAACATTTACTCACTCCTGCACTCACCTTCAGGTCCCTCTAACCCAGCCTGCCTGGTGGCTGTGCTCACTTCACCTGGGACTTGGGAGGTGTCCATGGTGTCAGGTGCCCCAGCTACCTCATTAATGGTTGTTTCCAGTAAGTCTGGACTATCTAGCAAATCAAGCTTCAGAGGCAAGCTGTAAAGGTAACAGAAAATATACTTAGATCAAGACATTTATCATGAAAAGAATTTAAAACACTAATAAAAATCTGTTGGAAAAAAAGTCATTTAAGGAAAAAAAAAATCATGTAAGAGTTCATATGCCAAGTGGCTTATTCATCTGTCAAAACCTTTGGGCAGATTCTCTTCCTTCCAAATTGGAGAAGAAGGGGCTGAATTTAGCTTCCCAACTGAAATAACCTAAGGGGAAAATAAACAATTCTCAAGATATTAGACATCAGACAACAAAAAGGCAGAAATTCTGAGATTCAGCAAACAATGAGGAGTCCTTGTTTTAAGAGAATCTCCATGTTATAATACAGAGATTACAGTGAGGTGGGGCACAGAGATGTCCTGTGGCTGACAGTCCAGGGAGACCAGGACAGCTGAAGTTCACTGGACAGGGTACCAGGCAGGAGAGAATCCTGGAGGTCTGCAGAAGGCTCCCCTCAAGATGCAGTAGGGTACTGATCAGGGAACATGTGGAAGGAAACTCCTGAGACTGGGAAAAGAACCATCCAAAAGGATTTCCTCCTTCTGTGTGGCTTCGGAAAGAATTAGTGGCACTCATGCTGGGCCACAGTGTCCTTCTTTACACACTATAAAAACACATAACAAGGGTACTGAGTATGAAAAAGATCCTGCCTCAGGAGTAGAGAATAATTTATCCAGACAGCCTTGTGACAAATCCACTTAACACATCATAAAAGAAAGAGCTGAAAGGATCAAAGTGTTTCCAAGTAATTTAACTGCATTCTAAAACAAATCTCAAGACTGAAAGGAATACAAAATGATCTGGTATCCAACAATGTAAACTTCAAAATGTCAGGTATCTAGTCAGAGATTATTAGAAATGCTAAGAGGCAGAAAAAGACATCCATACTAAAAAGAAAAATCAATCAACAGAAATCAGCATGTTAGGATTAGCAGAGAAAGACACTAAAAACTGTTATTAGAGCTGTATTTCATATGCTCAAAAAGCTAAGCAGAAATTACAACATACAAAAAAGACTCAAACCAAGATTCTAGAGATGAAAACCACAATATCTAAGATGGAAAATATATTGGGTGAGGTGGACAGCAGATTAGATTTTTTAAAAGATACTGAATTTAAAGGCACAGCAATAAAAACTATCCAAAATAAAACACACAGGGAAAAAGGATTACCTCCCAAATGAAAATGTCAGTTCTTCTTTGTGGGCCAACTTCAAGCAACCAACTACATGAATAACTGACTAGATACAGTCCTGGGGTGGTGGGGGGAGGGGCGAAAAAGGGAGGGGAGAAAAAGTATTTGAAGAAAAAGATGACTGATATTTACAAATCTGATGAAAACTATAAACCCACAGATTCAAGAATTTCAGGAAACTCTAGACACAAAAAACATGAAGAAAACTACACCAAAGCACATTGTAACCACACTGCTTAAAACCAATGATGAAAAGAAAAATTTAAAAGCAGCCAAAGCATTGTACATTCAAAAAGAATAAGATAAGGAGGACAGCAGATTTCTTATCAGAAATAATGCAAACTAGAGGACAGTGGAGGAGTATCTCAAAGATATGTAAAGAATAAAAGCCTACCAATCCAAATTTTATATCTAGCCAAAAAGCTTTCAAAAACAAAGGAAAACCTATATATACACCAAAGAAAAGTGAAAACAAACATACACTCAGAGATGTGTACCCAAATGTTCATGGAGTCACTATTCATAATAGGCAAAAAAGTGGAAATGCCTATTAACTGAGGAACGGATAAATAAAACATGATCTGTCCATGCTGTTGCTGCTGCTAAGTCGCTTCAGTTGTGTCCGACTCTGTGCGATCCCATAGATGGCAGTCCACCACGCTCTGACATCCCTGGGATTCTCCAGGCAAGAACACTGGAGTGGGTTGCCATTTCCTTCTCCAATGCACGAAAGTGAAAAGTGAAAGTGAAGTCACTCAGTCGTATCTGACTCCTAGCGACCCCATGGACTGCAGCCCACCAGGCTCCTCCATCCATGGGATTCTCCAGGCAAGAGCACTGGAGTGGGTTGCCATTGCCTTCTCCTAGCCTCCTCTGCTGCTGCTGCTGCTAAGTCGCTTCAGTGGTGTCCAACTCTGTGTGATCCCATAGACAGCAGCCCACCAGGCTTTCCCGTCCCTGGGATTCTCCAGGCAAGAACACTGAATGGCATAATAATCAGCAAGAAAAGGAGTCATGTACTGAAACACGCTATGACCCTTGAAAATACAACGTTAAGGGAAAAAAGTCAGACACAAAATACCACATATCATATGAGGCCATTTATATGAAATGTCTAGAAAAAACAAGTTCACAAACACAGAAAGTAGATTAGTGGTTGTCAGAAGCTAGAGAGGAATGGAGATTAACTGCTGTGGTTTAAGGTCTGAAATTAGGATTCCATAAAAAGGCTGTCTTGACGTCCCTGAGCCTCATGGGCCCCCAAGGCCCAACCATGAGCTTCCCAACTCTCATCAGATAGATATGCCCTCCCAGCGAAAAAGGTTCCAAAACTGTACCAGCTGCATCCTACCAGATTCTTAATCAATAAGTTTCATTTCTCTGCCAGCCTGTGAAATTATTCAGACAAGCCAATCATATCCCCTGGTGGGAAACAAGGGGTTAACTCATTCTCACATTCCTATAAAGCCTGCCTCCCAAAAAAGCCCATGTTTGTTCACTTTGCTCCCAAGAGAGACATGATGCATCCCCATTGTTGTGAGGTTTCGTCCTCCTTAGAGCCATGAGTATATATGTTTAGTAAACTGCTGACAGGGCTGGGCATTGTATGTTGGGCCATTTAACAGTATTTAGGGTAGAGGATCCCTCCCTTACCAAAAGGGTGAGTGAGTGTGGAGAAGAACAACTGATAGTGGATATGGGGTTTCTTTTTTGTTGGTTAGTCAACAAGTTGTGTTCGACTCTTTTGCAACCCTGTGGACTGTAGGCTGCCAGGTTCCTCTATCCATAGGATTTCCCAGGCAAGAATACTAAGTGGGTTTTTTTTGGGTTTTTTTAGTGAGGGGCAAAATATTCTAAAGTAAAACTGTAATAAAGGTTGCGCAATTCTATGAAAGTGCTAAAAACACTGAATTGTTGGCTGTGAATGGGTAAACAGTATGAATTAAATCTTAAAAAAGAAGACAGACAATAGGAATTCATGACCAAAAGACCAGCACTAAAAAAATATTAAAGGGAAACATACAGGCAGAAGTAAAATGAACAATGTATTATAGGGTCTAAAACACACATAGAAGAAAAATATTTGGCAAATGACGGTAAAAAGGCTGGGACAGGAGAAATAGAAGCACGCTACTGTAAAGTTGTTATACTACACATGAAACAGTATAATATTCCTTGAACGTTGACTGATAAATGCTAAAGTAACCATTAAAGTTAAAAAAAAAAAAAACAACACCAAAGAGTTATAGCTAAGGAATAAGAAAAGGACATAAAGGAAATTTTTTAAAAATTAATGAAAAAAGAAGAAGATGGAAACAAGAAACATATGGGACAGACAACAAACAGCAGGATGACAGACTCAATCATACCAATAATCATATTAAAAGGAAACAGTATAAACATACCATTAAAAAAAAATCAATCTCTGCAGAGACTGTCAAAAATTGCTAATGTCAGGACTTTCCTAAGTGGTCCAGTGGCTAAGACTCTGAGTTTCCAAGGCAGGGTAGCTGGGCTCAACCCCTGATCAGGGACCTAAGATGCCACATGCCACAACTAAGATCCCACATGCCCATTAAAGAGCCAACATGCCTCAGCTAAGACCCAGTATAGTCAATAATTTGATACTTTAAAAAAATTGCCAATGTCAACTCTATTTCAAGTCATCACTGCAGAGGATTGGGAAAAGTTTTCAATTAACAATAACTGTGCCATGGATAAACCTCATTGACTATACTGCCACTGTGCAAAGATGAAACATAACAATTTTCAAATGCAGAGACTATCAGTTAAAATTTAAACAGCAAAACCCAGTTATGTGGTGCCTACATGAAACAATTTAACTATGAAGAAACAAATTAACAAAGATAAAAAATAAAAGGACAGAAAAAGATACACTATGCTAACACTAGTCAAAAGAAAGCTACAGTGAACATATTGATATCAAAGTAGAGTTAAGAGCAAAGAATTGTACTTAAAATGAAGATGATCACTTCATAAGGATAAAGGGGTCATTTAATCAAGAGAACATAAAAATCCTAAATATTTATTAACTTAATGGTGGCATTTTAAAATGCATGAAAAAAAAATAAATAAATAAAATGCATGGAGCCAAAACTGAAAGAACTGCAAAGAGTAACAAACAAATCAATTATGGTTGGAGATTTCAACACCCTTCTTTCAATAAGTGACAGAACAGAAAATCAGCAAGGATATAGTGGATGTGAACATCACTAACCACCAACTTTACTTGACTGACATTTAGAAAATGCTCTACCCAAAACATCAAAACACATGATCTTCTCAAGGGCATACAGAATAATCACTAAGACAGGTCATACTCTGGGCCATAAAACAAGAGTTAAATTCAAAAGGACTCAAATCATACAAAGTATGTATGTTCTTTGACTGGAACATAAATTATAAATCAAAACAAAAAGTTCCTTGGAAAATCGCCAAATATTTGGAAACTATATAATGTACTTCTAAATAACCACTGGATCAAAAAAGATATGAAAAGGAAAATTAGAAAAGAATTTTAAACTAATGAAAGCAAAAGCATAACACATCAAAAAAAAAAAAAAAGCACATAACACATCTGTATTTGTAGGATTCTACTAAAATAATAATTAGAGGAATACTTATAATATTAAACATCTACATTAGAACAAAGTTTTCAAATCAATGACCTCAGTTTATACCTTGATAAATTAGAAAAAGAGCATATTAAATGCAAAGGAAGAGGAAGGCAGGAAATAATAAAGATAAAAGGAAAAATAATAGAGAAAATGAATTAAACTGAGAACTAGTTCTTTGAGCTCAATTAATAATTGATTTATGTATTAATAATTTGTAGCTAGACTGATAAAAAGAAAAATAAGAATATGTATATACAATACCAGGAATGGGAAGAGTGACATCACTACAGACACTACAAACATTAACAAGATAGAAGGGAATATTATGAATTGTACACCAATAAACTCAACAACTTAGATGATATGCAAAAATTCCTTGAAAGCCACAAACCACCACAGCTCACTCCAGGAAAACAGAAAGTCTGAATAGATGCAGAAAAGTATAGACATTAACTGGTAATTAAAAATCTTCTCACAAAGAGAAGCTCAGACCCAGAGAACCTCCTGAAAAATTCTATCAAATATTTAAAAGAAGAAATAATTCTAACCATCAACAAACTATTTTACAAATATAGGAAAGGCAACATTCTCCAAGTCATTCTATGAGCCCATTATTATCCTGACAGTGGAGCAATACCAAACATACAACAAGAAATCAAGCAAGGAAGAAAAAGGACTGTCCACCATGATCAACTGGGACTTTTCACAGGAATGCAAAGTTAGTTTAACATTCCAAAATCAATTAATGTAATACTACATATTAATAGAAACAAACCACATGATCATCTCAATAGATACAGAAAAAGCATGTGACAAAATCCAACAACACTAATGGTAAAACTCTCAACAAACTAAGAATAGATAAGAATATCTTCAAACTGATAAAGGAAATACACACACAAAAAAATCAACAGCTAACATTACATTGGGGCTTTCCTGGTGGCTCAGACGGTAAAGAATCCACCTGCAATGTGGGAGGCCTGGGTTCGATCCCTGGGTTGGGAAGATCCCCTGGACGAGGGCATGACAACCCACCCCAGTGTTCTTGCCTGCAGAGTTCCATGGACAGAGAAGCCTGAAGGGTTTATGGGGTCACAACTAAGCACAGCATAGCACAACATTACACTGAATGATGAATGACCAAATTATTTCTCTTGTAAGTCAGAAACAAGACAAAGACTCCACTCTTATCACTTCTATTCAACAATACACAGAAGGTTTTAAAAGGTGCAGTAAGAAAAAAAGGCAGAGTAAATTAAGGGCCCAAACTAGAAAGAAAGAGATACAAAGCAAGAGGTTTTTATGTGCAGATGACAGAATCCTGTATGTAGAAAAGTCAATGGAATCCACAAAATGCTCCTGGAAAGTAATAAACAAGTTCAGCAAGGAGGCAGGACACAAGATCAACACACAAAATTCAATTATGCCTATACACTAGCAATGAACAATAGAAAACTGAGATTACAATAATTCTGTTACTATTATTAAAATAATTGTTACCATCAAAAGAATAAAAACAGGAATAAATTTAATAAAGGATATGCAGAGCTTGTTGGGCTTCCCACATGGCACTTGTGGTAAAGAACCCTCGTGCCAATGCAGCAAACACAAGAGACTTGGGTTCAATCCCTGGGTAGGAAAGATCCCCTGGAGAAAAGCATGGCAACCCACTCCAGTATTCTTGCCTGGAGAACTCCATAGACAGAGGAACCTGGCAGGTTAGAGTCCATAAGGTCGAAAAAGCTGGACATGACTGAAGTGATTGAGCACACATGCAGAGCTTATACACTTAAAACTATAATAAATAAAGGATATCTAAATAAACAGAAAGACACTTTATACTTTATGTTCATGAATTAGATGAAAAAAATGTGAAAATTCAGAAGCTAGAACAACCAGGTGCATTCTGGAAAAGAAGAAAACTGGAGGATATATACTGCAACTTGCTATAAAACCACAGTTATTAAGACAGTGTGGTATTGGCACAAAAATAGGTATGTAGGGGGTTCCCTAGTGGCTCAGTGGTGAAGAATCCGCCTGCCAAGACAGGAGACATGGGTTTGATCCTTGGTCTGAGAAGATCCCATATGCCACAGAGCAACTCAGCCCCTGCACCACAACTACTGAGCCTGTGTTCTAGAGCCCGGGAACCACAACTACTGGACCCATGTACTCAACTACTGAAGCCCACGTGCCTAGAACCCATGCTCCACAACCAAAGAAGCCACCATAATGAGAAACCCAAGCACCATAATAAAGAATACAACTAGCTCACCACAACTAGTGAAAGCCTGTGCAGCAATGAAGACCCAGCACAGCCAAAAATAAATAAATAAAAAAAATTTTTAATAGATATGTAAATCAACAGAATGAAATTGAGAGTTCGGAATTCATAATGCTTATGGTTGATTTTTGCCAAGACAAATCAATGCATAAAAGAATAGGCATTCAACAACTGGTGTCAAAACAACTAAAAATACACGCAAAAATGTGAATTTAGACCCTTACCTCACACGACACAAAAGTTAAATCAACATGGATAACACACTGAAATGTTAAGAGCTGAAACAATAAATATCTGAAAAAAACACAGGAGGAAAAGATCTTTGTGATTTGGGTTTGGCAAAATGTTCTCAGATATGATACCAAAGGTACCACCCATAAAAAAAAAAACAATGGGAAATTGGACTTCATCACAATGTAATGCTTGAGCTTCAAAAAAATACTGTTGATTGAAATGAAGAGAGAAGTCACAGATGAAATGAAAAATTTTGCAAATCAGTCTCTCATAAGGAACTGGTATCCAACATATACAAAGAACTCTTAATATCAAAAGGATAAATAACTCATATAAAAATGAGCAAAAGTTTCAAATAGACATTCCTGCAAAGACAATCAATCGATTAATGGCTGACAAGCACATGAAAAGATGCTCAACATCAGTAGCCCTCTGGAAAATGCAAATCAAAACAAGGAAATGCCACTATTCACTCTCTTAAACAGCTGTAATCAAAAAGACAGAAAATCACAAATGTTGGCTAGGATGTGAAGACCTGGAACATTCAAGCATTTCCTCTCCGGAAAAACGTCTGTCAATTCCTTTAAAAGTTAAAATATAAATTCACCATACAACCCAGCAATTTCCCTCCTCGGAGTCTATTCAAGAGAAATGACATTTTATGTCCACACTAAGATATGTACAGGAATGCTTATAACATTACTGACAGCCAGAACATGGAAAAAATGCAAATTTCCAACAACTGGTGAATGTATAAACAAAACACTGTATATCCATAAAATGCATTATTAATCAGCAACTGAAAGGAGCACATTAGAATACATGGATAAATCTGAAAATTATTCTAGAAAACCAGACATAAAACCTTGTATACTGTATAATTTCATTCATACAAAATGTCTAGGAAAGTAAAATTTATAAAGACTGAACTTTTGGAGATCATGAAAATGTTCTAAAACTAGACTGTAGTGATTGTACAATTTTATACATTTCTAAAAATCATGGACTTGTACATTTACCATAAATGAACTTTTAAATTTTATTTACTTTTTGGCCAAGCTGGGTCTTTGTGGCTGCTCTCGACCTTTCTCTAATCACAGAAAGCGAGCGTCACTCTCTAGCTAAGGTACATGGGCTCCTCATTGCGGCGGCTTACGTTGTGGAGTACAGGCTCTGCTGTGCTCAGGCTTGAATAGCTGCGGTTCACAAGCCCTAGGGCACGGATTCAATAGTTGTGGTGCATGAGCTTAGTAGCTTCACGGCATGTGGAACCTTCGAGGACCAGAAATTGAAACTTGTATTCCTTGCCTTGGCAGGCAGATCCTTAATCACTGGACCACCAGGGAAGTCCCAATAAATGAATTTTATAATGTGTACAAACATTTTTAAATATGTAAAAACCTTAGTCAAATTTAGGATTTCAAAACTAAAAATAATCTAGTTCAATTTGAAACAACAAAGTTGCAGGATACAACATCAATATACAAAAATCAACTATGTATCTTTATTCATGAAATGAACAACAGGAAAATGAAATACGAAAACAATTCATGGACTTCCCTGGCAGTCCAGCAGTTAAGACTCCACTTAAAGGGGTGTAGGTTTGATCCCTGGTCAGGGAACTAAAATCCTGCATGCTGCGAAGTACAGCCAAACGGTAAAAAAAAAAAAAAATCATCTAGAAAAGCAAGTATTCTAACAGTTATGTTTTTTATAATTTTATTTATTTATTTGGCTGTGCTGGGTCTTCGCTGCTGTGCAGGCTTTTCTCTAATAATGGCGAGTGGGGGCTACCCTCTAGTTGCAGTGCAGAGGCTTCTCCTTGTGGTGGCTTCTCTTATTGTGGAGCGTGGGCTCTAGGGCGAGCAGGCTTCAGTAGCTGTGGTTCCTAGGCTCTAGAGCACAGCCTCCACAGATGGGGAACACGGGCTTAGTTGCTCCATGGCATGTGGGATCCTCCCAGACCAGGGATCGAATCCATGTCTCCTGCATTGGAAGATGGATTCTTTACCACTGAGCCATCAGGGAAGCCCTCCAACAGTTTTTTAAAGAACAAGATTTTCAATTTATCTGCTGTGGCAAAGTTCAAAGGTCAATGTAGACATTTTTATTTTCTTGACCTAATACTGAGTGAGGAGGAAGGAAACAAACTGCCACTGCTGCCTGCCTTCCTAGAGGAATGAAGGCCGTGCTTTAATCACTCTGGGTCTGGGACACAAATAAGAAGAAAAAAAAAAAACTTTCAAAAATTGATGAGAGAGACAGTAAGAACAAAGAGAGCTTCTTTGCAAGTCAAGACCGCTGTGTCCCAGTCCTATCTCTGCAACCACGTGGCTGTACACTTTCAAACAGCTTCCTTCACTGTGGTCATCAACATGTGTTCTACAGAGCCCAAAGGATTTCAGACTCAAATGAGCTACACAGAAAGTGGAGCAGATGGTAGAGTTTTGGTTTCCCCTGGTAACTTTTTAATGAGATTTTATTTGGAATTCCCAGATAAATTTAATTAGAAGGGTTTCTCACTTGGAACTCACTTGGAAACCATGGGAGTAAAGGTACTTCAGGCACTTTTCAACAGTTGTAAAAATCTATTAGTGTAAAACCATCTATTCAGCTCATTTTCAAGTCTTTTTGTACTTCTCCAATGGTTATCCTTTCTAAATGTGAATCAGTGCAACTTGAGAGGCTTTTTTCTTTTTAAATAAGGTTAACAACATCAAGAGAAGAGATGATGGTGGTGACGAGGAAGAGATGAAACAAAAATGATAGAATACAGGAGTTTGTTGAAGCTGACTGATGAGAATGCCGTGGTTCACCATATGTTGGACCTATATATAATCTTGAAATTTTCACCATAAATTTTAAAAAATATGGATACAAATATTTTTGGACAAAAGAATACAAAAATTGGTAGTTCATTTCCTGTGGTCCTAAGATGGACATATGATAGAAATTTTTTATTTTAACTACACCCATATGTCTTAGCCTGTTCAGGCTACTTTAACAGAAATACCATAGACTGGGTAGCTTATTAACAACAGAACTTTATTTCTCCCAGTTCTAGTCTAGTTCTAGACTTGTTGCCAAGTCTTACCAGCACATACAGTATTTGGTGAGGGCCCTCTTTTTAGTTTAGAGACTATCTGTTTGCTGCGTCCTCATGTGGCAGAAAGAAATGAGGGAGCACTCTGGGGTCTCTCTTACAAGGGCACTAATCCCATTCACCAGGGCTTAAGTCCACCTTCATGAAATCACTTCCCAAAGGTCTTACCTCCAAATACCATCAGACTGGGGACTAGATCTCAACGTATGAATTCTGGAGGGACACAAATAGTCCACAGTACTCAAAAGTAAGATTAAAAGCTTCATGAATCAGAAATGAAATAGAAGTTCATATCTAAAAGAATGTTGAATTATTTTGGAATTTCTGAAGAACAATGGTTTAAAAGTACGCATGTTATGGGTTAAACTGTGCCCCACCCCAAATTCATATGCATAAGTCCTCATGCTCATGATCTTGGATTGGGATTTTACTTGGAAATACATTTCCAGGTATACATTGCTTAGGTCAAGATGAGATCATACTCAAGTCAAGTGGGCCTTAGGAAGCATCATTATGAAAAAAGCTAATGGAAGTGATGGAATTCCAGCTGAGCTATTTCAAATCCTAAAAGGTGATGCTGTAAAAGTGCTGCACTCAATATGTCAGCAAATTTGGAAAACTCAGCAGTGGCCACAGGACTGGAAAAGGTCAGATTTCATTCTAATTCCAAAGAAAAGCAATGCCAAAGAATGTTCAAACTACCACACAATTGCACTCATCTCACATGCTAGCAAAGTAATGCTCAAAATTCTCCAAGACAGGCTTCAACAGTACGTGAACCGTGAAATTCCAGATATTCAAGCTGGATTTAGAAAAGGCAAAGGAAGCAGAGATCAAATTGCCAACATCTGCTGGATCATTGAAAAAGCAAGGGACTTCCAGAAAAACATCTACTTCTGCTTTATTGACTATGCCAAAGCCTTTGACTGTGTGGATCACAACAAACTGTGGAAAATTCTTTGAGAGATGGGAATACCAGACCACCTTATCTGCCTCCTGAGAAATCCATATATAGGTCAAGAAGCAACAGTTAGAAATAGACATCGAACACCAGACTGGTTCCAAATCGGGAAAGGAGTACCTCAAGGCTCTGTGTTGTAACCCTGCTTATTTAACTTATATACAGAGTTCAGTTCAGTTCAATCGTTCAGCTGTGTCCAACTCTTTGCGACCCTACAGACTGCAGCATGCCAGGCCTCCCTGTCCATCACCAACTTCCAGAGTTTACTCAAACTCATGTCTATTGAGTCAGTGAAGCCATCTAACCATCTCATCCTCTGTTGTCCCCTTCTCCTCCTGCCTTCAATCTTTCTCAGCATCAGCGTCTTTTCAAATGAGTCAGCTCTTTGCATCAGGTGGCCAAAGTATTGGAGTTTCAGCTTTATATATAGAGAGTACATCATGTGAAATGCCAGGCTGGATGAAGCACAAGCTGAATTAAGACTTCTGGGAAAAAAATCAATAACCTCAGATACACAGATGACACCATCCTTATGGCAAAAAGTGAACAAGAACTAAAGAATCTCTTGATGAAAGTCAAAGAAGAGAGTGAAAAAGTTGGCTTAAAACTCAACATTCACAAAACTAAGATCATGGCATCAAGTCATGTCACTTCATGGCAAAAAGATGGAAAAACAATGGAAACAGTGCCAGACTCTTTTGGGGGGGCTCCAAAATCACTGCAGATGGTGACTGCAGCCATGAAATTAAAAGATGCTTGCTCCTTGGAAGAAAAGCTATGGTCAACCTAGACAGCATATTAAAAAGCAGAGACATTATTTTGCCAACAAAGGTCCGTCTAGTCAAAGCCAGTATTCATGTATGTATGTGAGAGTTGGACTATAAAGAAAGCTGAGTGCCAAAGAATTGATGCTTTTGAACTGTGGTGTTGGAGAAGACTCTTCAGAGTCCCATGGACTGCAAGGAGATCCAACCAGTCAATCCTAAAGGAAATCAGTCCTGAATATTCATTGAAAGGACTGATGCTGAAGCTGAAATTCCAATCCTTTGGCTGACTGATGCGAAGAACTGACTCACCTGAAAAGACCCTGATGCTAGGAAAGATTGAAGGCAGGAGGAGAAGGGGACAATAGAGGACGAGATGGTTGAATGGCATCACTGACTCTATGGACATGAGTTTGAGCAAGCTCTAGGAGTTGGTGATGGACAGGGAAAAGCCTGGTATGCTGCAGTCCATGGGGTCACAAAGAGTTGAACGTGACTGAGTGACTGAACTGAACTGAGATCATACTGGAGGGGAGGGCAGGCACTTCATGCACCATGACTGATATCCTTCAGTTCAGCCCATTTGAAAACACATCCTTATGAAGGGGCAAGTATGGACACAGATATACACCCAAGAAGGCCATGTGATGATGAAGGCAGAGACTAGGTGGTATTTCTGCAATCCACCCTGCCAGCAAACCACCAACAGCCAGGAAAGAGGCTGGAACAGATCTTCTCACCATTCTCAGAAGGAAGCATCTGGCCTGCATCTTCATCTCTTGAACTTCTGGCCTCTAGAATCACGAGACAAAATTCTGTGGTCATCCAGCTATAACAGCAGTCCTAGGAAACTTAATACATGTCACATTCCAAAGATTTGAGCAGACCTTATCAAAAGAGTCTGAGCACATTGCACTATCCACATCATAAAAGAAAAGACAAGACATCCAAAGGGACATTCTGCAAGGGCAGGACATCAGGGCAGAGAAAAGTCACATGAAGTAAATGGAGGCTCTGAAAGAACCTGTGAAAGCAGACGATTCCATTTTACTTCAAGGGGGAAAGGGGATCGCTAAGCATTAGCAACTACTAGTCCCACATCACAGAGAAGGCAATGGCAACCCACTCCAGTACTCTTGCCTGGAAAATCCCATGGGCAGAGGAGCCTGGTAGGCTGCAGTCCACGGGGTCGCTAAGAGTCGGACACGACTGAGCGACTTCACTTTCACTTTTCACTTTCATGCATTGGGGAAGGAAATGGCAACCCACTCCAGTGTTCTTGCCTGGAGAATCCCAGGGACAGGGGAGCCTGGTGAGCTGCCATCTATGCTGCTGCTAAGTCGCTTCAGTCGTGTCCGACTCTGTGCGACCCCATAGACGGCAGCCCACCAGGTTCCCCCGTCCCTGGGATTCTCCAGACAAGAACACTGGAGTGGGTTGCCATTTCCTTCTCCAATGCATGAAAGTGAAAAGTGAAAGTGAAGTCGCTCAGTCGTGTCCGACTCTTAGCGACCCCGTGGACTGCAGCCTACCAGGCTCCTCCATCCATGGGACTTTCCAAGCAAGAGTACTGGAGTGGGGTGCCATTGCCTTCTCCGGCTGCCACCTATGGGGTTGCACAGAGTTGGACACGACTGAAACGACTTAGCAGCAGCAGCAGCAGCCCCACATCATGTGTGGTGCTGAGAGAGCTCTTAGGAAACATGATGCATGAATCTCTAAGTTTGGGAGTATACAAAAACGTATCTCCTATGTAGGGAAGTGTATCTCTTAGCATGGAGAGATCTAGCTCCACGAGCTGACTGAAGTTTACCTTAATAACCTGGGGGAAAGGCCAGCGGCTGGACAAGCTACATTTACAGTGCTGGAGAGGGCAAGAATGTATAGATTCCCAGAGGCCAAATTTACAGTAAGCCACACATCAAAATGAGTAACAGGAGTAGATGATA
This sequence comes from Bos mutus, assembly GCF_027580195.1. NCBI lineage: Eukaryota > Metazoa > Chordata > Mammalia > Artiodactyla > Bovidae > Bos > Bos mutus. The sequence continues at coordinate 64,004,269 of NC_091618.1, forward strand.
ATACATTCTTAAAAATCCACAAATCTATGAGTAACATTATTTCCTTTAAAGGTGAGAGGAAAGAGGAAGCCCTCTTTTACAGAGGAATGCCATCTTGTACTTGTAGAAAGAAGGACAGAACTTGAAAATCAACATATTATAAATACCAAAACAATAATTGATTCAGGTAAAAATTATCAATGGATGCAAAGCCACCAGATAAAAGACTTCAGGGAATAGGATATCTACTCTCAGTTTTAAAATGACACTCCACAGATTAAAGGGGGAAAAGGTACTTTTATAGAGAAATCTGGTGGACATCGCCTTAATCGAAATATCAGTAAAAATGTTTAACCTGAATCTAAGATAATCTCACAAATCTAAGTTGCAAGGTATTCCACAAAGAAACCTGCATAGGCTCTTTAAAAAAGTTATCAATGTTATTTGTTAATTGGTTATCAGTTCAGTCGCTCAGTCGTGTCTCTTTGCGACCCCATGAATCGCAGCACGCCAGGCCTCCCTGTCCATCACCAACTCCCGGAGTTCACTCAGACTCATGTCCATTGAGTCGGTGATGCCATCTAGCCATCTCATCCTCTGTCGTCCCCTTCTCCTCCTGCCCCCAATCCCTCCCAGCATTAGGGTCTTTTCCAACGAGTCAACTCTTTGCATGAGGTAGCCAAAGCACTGGAGTTTCAGCTTTAGCATCAGTCCTTCCAATGAACACACAGGACTGATCTCCTTTAGAATGGACTGGTTGGATCTCCTTGCAGTCCAAGGGACTCTCAAGAGTCTTCTCCAACACCACAGTTCAAAAGCATGAATTCTTCAGCACTCAGCTTTCTTCACAGTCTAACTCTCACATCCATATATGACCACTGGAAAAACCATAGCCTTGACTAGACGGACCTTTGTTGGCAATAATCCAATACAAAACAAAAAGTTTGAAAAAAATGTCAATGTCATGAAATGCAAAGCAGGCTGAGGAAGATTTCATGAGCAATGAAACATGAGAAACTAACTGAAATTCTCACTGGATCCTGAGTCAGGCAGAAAAACAACTATGAAGGGCATTTATCAAAATTTCTGGAAAAACCTTAGTATGGACTTTAATAGTCACAATAATGTTAAAACCTGTGGGTGTAGGTACTTCCTTGGTGGTCCAATGGTTAAGAATCCACCTTCCAATGTAGGGAACATGGGTTTGATTTCTGGTCAGGGAACTTAAGATCACCACAACTTTTGAGCCTGCACACTGTAACCAGAAAAAGGCCATGTGCTGCAACGAAGACCCAGCAGAGCGGGGAAAAAATAATTGTGTGATAAATACATTACATATAAGATTATCCTTGATTTTTGGAAATGAAGGGCTTCCCTTGTGGCTCAGAAGTAAAGGATCTGCCTGCCAATGCAGAAGATGTGGGTTTGATCCCTGGGTCAGGGAGGATCCCTTGAAGAAGGAAATCGCAACCCACTCCAGGATTCTTGCCTGGAAAATCCCATGGATGGAGGAGTCTGCAGGCTATAGTCCATGGGGTCGCAAGAGTTGGACACGACTTAGTGACTAAACCACCACCATGCAAAAAAAGTAGTAATGGATACAGTAATGTCTGTGTTGTGCTCCTCAATTATTTCAGTTTAGAAAAACTCAGTGTCAGCAAATAGGCAAAATATTAACAGGTAGAAAATTTAGGGGGAAGGGCATATAACTATTCCATTTACTATTCTTTCAACTTTTCTGTGGGCTTGAAGTCTTCCAAAATAAAAACTTAGGAGAAAAGAAAAAACGTATGCTTCCCTTGTGCCACGTGTGAGTCTAGTTTGAAGCACATTCACTGGAACTCTACCTATGGGACAGGTGTCTCAGAGTAAGATGATCCAAGCAGAAGAAGTGTATTCCCAGTTAAGAGCCAAAGCCAGCAACACCGGGGAGAGAGTGTGGCAAAAAGTGAAGTATGAAGAAAACTGCCTCCTTGGGGAAGTGATGTTAGGTTCTATAAGGGCCTCTGAGAGAACACTGAAGTGCAGCACACAAAAGCATGGTTATGTTCATGCCACAACACCTGGCTGGATTACAACAGCATCACCCACATTAGACCCTGCTCCTTTTCTCTTTCTTCTTCCTCAACGCTGAAAGCATGTGCCACCAAGAATAAGTGGGAGAATGTGAAGACTAAAAGAACAAACCACCACTACCCTATGTATGGGGAAAGGAGAAATATTTAAATTAGGTTTAAGATTAGAACTGAACTTTCTGTAGCTTAAAGTATACATCAGTTATTGAAAATAAGATAGTCTTTGTATGTACAAATGATGGGCTAGAAAGAGAAGAGAGGAGTTGACTTTGGAAAAATAGGTAAACACAGTAATTAAAATCACACAAATAAAGCAGAGGATTCAGTCCTTTCCAGATACAACAGTGATAAACTCCCAGTAATGAACTGGTGCTGGAGCCAGGAGGAACTCAGGGAGCTGAGAGCGGAAACAAGCACTGGGGTCAAAAACCCAACTCCTTGGAGGAACAAAACCTGTGACAGCTCCTGTGAGGCAGAGAACAAGAATCAGACTCACCCAAAGAGTCAGGGGACTGCATCTTCTGGACAGGAACAGAGGTGAACAAGCTCTAGTCCAGTTTCAAATGAACAGAAAGTACCTACCTGCGACCAAGGGAAGAATTAGAAGTATCTGTGCAAATGACAATCAAACCTCTGTATGCTCACTCGGGACTGAAGGCAATTTCCCTGAAAGATCCTATTGTAAGAGTTCTTCGGAGCTGAGGATATAAAATGTCAGGCTGGGCAATTTCAGAAGTGCCTTAGAGGAGAGGATAAGCATGGGAAGAAGGGGGGAAAAAAAAACACAACACTGAAAGAATACAAGGCAAGTCTATGAGCTCACAGACAAAAGCCTCCAAAGCAAGTTAAGAAATGCGATACTGAGACAGACAGAGGGACCCAAGAAGTAAGAGCAGTTAGAGCTGAGGAAGCTGAAAGGATAACATGATCTAAAAGAGCGTTTAAAGTAAGCATATTAAATGTGCTGAAAGACAGAAAGCAAGGAAAGAATCAATAAAACAAGGAAGGAGCTTATAAAACTTTAACAGTAGATTCTGAGAAATGAGAAATTAAATGAGTCATTCGACATTCAATAGACAGGACACAGTAGACTAAACAGAGTTAAATTATTAAATTAAAAGATAAAAATTAAGAAAACCACCAAGAAGGCACTAGATAAAAAGACATGGTAAACACGAGGCAGGAAATAAACGAACATAGACTGAAAGTTGCAGTATACATTTAATGCACCTTTCAGAAGGGAAAAGAGATAACAAAAGAGGGGCAGTAGTAGAGGAGATATGACTATGAACTTTGCAAAAGACATTCATGGGGATTACGCACATTACGCGCTGCACACTGAACATGCAAGATTTACTCCTGCTTTCTCATAAAACCACTCGAAAATGACAGTATAAGGTCTTAAAATCACATTCACTCATAACAAACAAAAAAAAGGCGCAGGAGGGGAGAGAAAACAGTTTGAAGGTAGTGGAGCAGATGAAGAAGTGTTCATTGATTAGAAGGACTGAAGAAAGGCAAACCCTCTCTAGGAATAGGGAAAGCCTAGAAAAAAGCCAAATCACTCCACAGAACTCAATAAAAGTTACCAATATTTTCTCTCATACCTCAGGATGTTTTTCACTTTCCTGATGACATCCTTTGAGACACAAAAGTTTTCATGTTTGATGAATTTCAACTTATCTATTTTTTGTTTTGTCACATGTGCTTTTGGTATCACACCTAAAACACCATTGCTGAGTCCATGGTCACAAAGATTTGGTCCGTGTTTTCCTGTAGGATTTTCATAGTTCTAGCTATTAACTTTAGGCTTATGATCCATTTGGAGTTCACTGTCTGTATGATGTGAGGCAGGGGTCCAATTTCATTTCTTTGTATATGGATATCCAGTTATCCTAGCACCATAATGAATTTTTAAAAAACTAGTGTTGATACAACTGCAAAGTCATCTGGAAATGAATAAAACAGACTCATTATTCACACCTAGTAACAAGGCAGTTCTAAGTGGATCTGAGATTCAAATATATATTTTAAGAAAATGAAAGCATAGAGGTGCTAGAAACAAAAATGGCTGAATTCTTCCAAAATGTGGCAGGGGAAAAAACTTTCCTATTAAAATCCAGAAACTACTGAAGAAAGAGAGACAGATTTGCTTATATAAAAATTTAAAACTTATTAAAAGCAAAATAAAAAGACAAATGACAAATTGAAAATATACTTGCAATTAGTATTACATGAGTTAGTTACAGATATCATGTGTGTGTGTGTGCAAGCGTGCATATCCGACTCTTTGCAACCCCATGGACTGCAGCCTGCCACGCTCCTCTGGCCACGAAATTTTCCAGGTTGCCATTGTCCACATAAAGTTAATATCCTTAATATTCATCAAAAACTTGTTAAAAATAGAAAAGAAAAAGGGACACTACAGGTAAAAAGTCAATTAACAAAAAAATATGCAAGACTAGTAAACATATAAAAATATGCTCGTAAAAAGAGAAATCTAAGTTAAAACTACACTGACCATATCCATCATTAATCCTGATTATAGTGTTGGTGTCACAGGTGTGTAAGTGCCAAAACTTATCAAACACTTTCAGTTCACTTCAGTTGCTCAGTCGTGTCTGACTCTTTGCGACCCCATAGACTGCAGCATGCCAGGCCTCCCTGTCCATCACCAACTCCTGCAGTTTACCCAAACTCATGTCCATTGAGTCAGTGATCTCATCCTTTACATAAATATATTTTACTGTATGTCAGAGTACATCAGTAAAGCTGTAAGAAAAAATATATATACTTCATCTGCAATGAAGGGGAATATGGCATCATCTAGAAAAATGAAAATGTGTTTACCAAGAAAGAATGCCATAATTGGAGAAAGGAAAAAAAGGAATTAATGCAAGTGAATTTTAAGCATCATACTTGGAACTATTTACTCTTAGCCTGGGGAGGAAGAACTGTGAAGAAATACTGAACTGTACTTAGTAGGCTTGCTTTTGATGGTGATACGAATATAGCAACTCTGAAACTATGTAGCATCTACAGCATGACTGGAGGAACATAGAGGTATCCATGCTAAGTCAGGTTTTTCACCAGAAGAGAAGGGAGATGGAAATGAGGAACTTGGGTGGGAGAGAAGAACCCAAGGTACTAGACTGGGGTTAAGAGTATCTGAATGTATTTGTGATTTCAACATTTTGTTGTTTGTTGTTTAGTTGCTAAGTTGTGTCTGACTCTTTGCAACTCCACAGACTGTAGCTTCCCAGGCAAAAATACTGGAGCTGGTTGCCCTTTCCTTCTCCAGAGGATCTTCCCGACCCAGGCGTTGAACACACATCTCTTGCATTGGCAAGCAGATTCTTTACCACTGAGCCACCTAGGAAGCCCTACATATTAGTTTTTTAACTGTCCACTGGTAAGTGACATTTATAGCAGCAACAAACATAAGCAGTACCCAGATCTTGGCTCCTAAACACCATTTTAACTTAAAGGAATCAGGGCTCTTAAATAAATGGCTGATTTCAGGGCTAAGGCAAGGAGAGTGTAAGAAGAATATGGAAATTCTTATGCTGAAAAATAAGAAAGTGGTTAAAAAGTGAGAGGACATGTTAAGAGGTACAGGATGCAGTGTATAGGGTCTCAATGGCCAAATGTGGGACGGTTCTTTGGACTTCCTTGGTAGCTCAGTTGGTAAAGAATCTGCCTGCAATGCAGGAGACCCTGGTTCAATTTCTGAGTTGGGAAGATCCCCTGAAGAAATGATAAGCTACTCACCCCAGTATTCACAGGCTTCCCTGGTGACTCGGCTGGTAAAGAATCTGCCTGCAATGCAGGAGACCTGGGTTCAATCCCTGGGTTAGGAAGATCCCTGGGACAGTTCTGACTCTCAAAAGGAGTAACAGTAAGTGGCATATAGACACTAGGTGGTGCTAGTGGTAAAGAACTCACCTGCCAAGGCAGGAGACATGAGACGTGTCAGTCCCTGGGTGGGGAAGAGCCCCTGGAAGAGGGCATGGCAAGCCACTCCAGTATTTTTGCCTGGAAAATCCATGCACAGAGGAGCCTGGTGGGCTACAGTCACAGGGTCACAAAGTCAGACATGACTGAAGCCACTTAGCATGCATTTATAAAATGGATAACTAATGAGAATCTACTATATAGCTCAAGGAACTCTACTGAATGGTCTGTGGTGACCTATATGGAAATCCAAAAAAGAGGGAATATATATATACACATAGCCGATTTACTCAGCTGTACAGCAGAAACACAGCACTGTAAAGCAACTCTGCTGCTGCTAAGTCACTTCAATCATGTCTGACTCTGTGCGACCCCATAGACGGCAGCCCACCAGGCTCCCCCGTCCCTGGGATTCTCCAGACAAGAACACTGGAGTGGGTTGCCATTTCCTTCTCCAATGCATGAAAGTGAAAAGTGAAAGTGAATTCGCTCAGTCGTGTCCGACTCTTAGCGACCCCATGGACTGCAGCTTACTAGGCTCCACTGTCCGTGGGATTTTCCAGGCAAGAGTACTGGAGTGGGGTGCCATTGCCTTCTACTCCAAAAAAATTAATTAAAAAAAGAAATAACAATGTTCATGGATAACTGAATTAAAACCAAATAATAGTATCCTTGAATCCATGTGTAAGTAGAGAGATAAAAGTTCTTCCTGTAGAGTACCAACTAATTGGTTTAGAATGATGGTTAGCAGGTCGCCATTTCTAACAACTGTAATAACTCATTTTCACCATTAGGTGCAAGTTTGTTGGGAAAGAGAATATTTACACAAAGTATCTGACATTTTTTCAATTACAAAGGAAAATAACCTTACACAAGGTATTTAATAACTTTTCAATTATCAAAAAAAAAAAGAACTTCCTTAGTGCAAAGACATACTTTAACTCAGTAAAGTAACACTATTAGTAACGGACAGAGTGACATCAAGTACCCTGTGACATGATGCACTACAGGCACGGTGTCTGAGAGAAAGACATACACAGACACATCAAAATTTCCTTGCCAAAAATGCCTAACTTGAATAGTGAGTAAACAATCAGTTAAATCTAAATTAGGGACATTATATGAAACAATAACTTTGTACTACTAGGAATGCTAATGTTACAAAAGATGAACAGAGGCCAAGGAACTGCTGCAGATTAAAACGCTCAAGAATCAAAACAACACTGATGTAGAATCCTGAGTTGGACCACAGAAGTTGCTCTGAAAGACAGTGTGAGGACACCGAGGAAGCCTGAATGAGGACCGTGTGTATTAGCTAACAACAGGGTGTTGCATTCGATTCCCTGGATGCACGTGGTAAGCGCTTTGTACACAGACCACAGAAAATAATGTTATCACTCTAAAAAAATATACTGCTGAAGAATTTGGGTGGGAAGGCTAAAAATCTACAGAAATTAACTCTTGGCTGGTCAGGAAAAAAATCTAGCCTTGCCTTAGATTTCCCTACAACAAAGTCATCTTCTAAGAGTGTATCATAAAAATAAGAAAAAAAAAAAATAGAGCATATAAGAACACATCCCTCCCGTACTCAAAATCCACCACAGGCTCCCCAGTGCACATGGAATAAAATCCAAATTCAGTCCAGTTGCTCAGTCGTGTCCAACTCTTTGTGACCCCATGGACTGCAGCACGCCAGGCTTCCCTCAGTTCAGTTCAGTCACTCAGTCGTGTCCAACTCTCTGCAACCCCATGAATTGCAGCATACCAGGCCTCCCTGTCCATCACCAACTCCTGGAGTTCACTCAGACTCACGTCCATCAAGTCAGTGATGCCATCCAGCCATCTCATCCTCTGCCGTCCCCTTCTCCTCCTGCCCCCAATCCCTCCCAGCATCAGAGTCTTTTCCAATGAGTCAACTCTTCCCATGAGGTGGCCAAAGTATGGATGTGAGAGTTGGACTGTGAAGAAGGCTGAGCGCCAAATAATTGATGCTTTTGAACTGTGGTGTTGGAGAAGACTCTTGAGAGTCCCTTGGACTACAAGGAGATCCAACCAGTCCATTCCGAAGGAGATCAGCCCTGGGATTTCTTTGGAAGGAATGATGCTAAAGCTGAAACTCCAGTACTTTGGCCACCTCATGCGAAGAGTTGACTCATTGGAAAAGACTCCATCACCAACTCCCTGAGTTTAGTCAAACTCATGTCCATTGATCGATTATTATCCCTGATATATAAGGCCCCACCTGCCTGGTCCCCTGCCTAGCACCCTCAGAACCTTTATCACACCAGCGTCTTCCTCACTTATGCTCCATCCACTTTCCTTTCTACCCTCAAAAGGCAACTCAAAGGCCCCTGTGCCAGGAATAACCCTGCCCGAGTTATTCCTTCTCTTCTGGATGGCTGACCCTTACACATGTCAACTGAAGGATCTCCTCGAACACCTGCCTGCCCCTCCCACTCACACTGACATCATTTTATTTTCCTCACAACATTTACTACTACTGAAACCCCAGCACCTTCATCTGTTTGTATAACTATTATCAGTCTCCTTCACTAGAATGTAAGTGTCGTGAGTAGGAATTGATGTCTTTCTTGCTCACTACTGTTTTCTAAAATACAGGCCAGTGACTGTATACAGCAGGTACTCAACAACCAGTCACTGAATAACTGAGTTATTAACTTCTATGTGTACCAAGACACAAACTATAGTTTAATGATAATGAAAATCCTCATGAAATCTCAAATGTTCATTTAGGAGGCATTCAAAACAGAAGAGTCCAAAATAAAATAGTGTAACTTTAAATGGTTAGTACTAAGGAGGAAAAAGGAAAAAAAAAACAAGGTCTGTCAACTTTCTATAAACACACCATCACTAGGTCAGGAGACATACAAAAACAACACTCCACACATCCCCTCTGACTTCCAATCTATTTCATTTCAAGGTAAAAGAGGGGTTAAGGGGGACAGAATGTGTAAAGAAGGGGAGATGGATTAAAAGCAGCACACCCATTGTGAGTGACATCAGCAACATTTTCAATCTTTTCCAAACTTTGTCTCAAAACAAAGCCAAAAAGGTAATAGAATTCATTCCCCGCCCCCTATCTTCCACTAAAACTGTGGTTGATACACCTGAGTCACAAAGATTCTGAGCAAACAATCTTTCCTCACTCACCACCACACCCCTGAGTACAGGCTGTGATTTATCTCAAGGCTGCTTGTGTGGGTTACTGAGATTTTAATGGGTAACTTCAGATAAAACACCTCTCCTGACTGAAGCCTGTCTGCAAAAACCATGTGAGGATTTATCTCATTTTTGGATAACTTGTTACAGGGCTTACCCCTAACCACCCAAACAGGCTCACTGCAGTCTCTCTTCTCAAGGGAAATACACATGTCATTCAAACAGAATATTCTTACTGCCCTTCATCCAGAAAGATGAATTTAACTGTCCCACTGCAACTTACAAATAGACAGGATTACCATTTACAAATACGCAAGTTTCAACAGAGAATTTTTTTAAATGTAATTTTATAAAAGTGAGTAATTCATCCCTGAGCATCCCATTTTCTGTAGATGTAAACTACAAAACTTACTTTTTATTCTCTCTAAAAGAGAGAAACAACTAATTGTCCTGGTAAAGAGTTGTTCATACATTGAAGACTTATTTAATGTAAATGTCACTGTGCATTATTTTCACTCTATACATTCTGTCTCACGTAGATAGGGACAAACATAGACAATGCACCAGAACATTCAAGCAAATGTTAGTTCTTTGAAAAAACTTAATACTCAGATTTCCCTCCAGGGAAATTAAAAAAAAAAAAAACCCACAAACAAAAAAGGAGACAAAATTTCAGAAGCTATAGGTAAGTAAGATTGTTATAGCCAATTTTTTAAATGGGCAAGGATGTGAATAGACACATCTTCAAAGAAATATGCAAATGGCCAGTATGTTTACAAAAATTCCAACATCATTAGCCTCCTGAAAATGCAAATCAAAGTCACAAGGAGATACAACACCCTCACAACAACTGGGATGGCTGTAATGAAAATGTCATGTAAACTGGTACACTTGCTTTGGAAAACAATATGGCAGTTCAAAACATTAAACACAGTTACCATATGACTGGGCAATTTCACTCCTATGTATGTGCATGCCTGAAAGGAATGCACATACATGTTTATTAAAAAAAGAAGCAAATACATTAAAGTTCCTGGCTGCCATAAAGTAGAAACCCAATGTCCACCAAATGATGGACAAAATGCTGTATATTATACAAGGGAATTTACTGAGCCGTTGAAAGGAATCAAATACCGATACAGGCTACCACATGGATGAGTCTTAGAAACATCGTGCTAAGTGAAAGAAGCCAGACACAAGAGGTCACATATTGTACGAGTCTATTTATAGGAAATGCCCAGAATGAGCAAATCCAGAAACAGTAGATTAGTGCTTGCAGGCCTGGGGGAGAGGAGAGTGGGCAGTAACTGCTAACAGGTGAGGGTTTCCTTGGAAGATGATGAAAAATGTTCTGGAATTTGCGAAGTGGTGATGGCTGTAAAACTTCTGTGAATACACTTAAGTCTATAAAGACAAGTGAGATGTTACACTTTCACTCTGCAGCTTCTGGCAACGTTGCTGTACACAGCCATTCTTCAGCATACACAAAGGAATATACAAGGGCATTATCACGTCTGTCCACCGCCTTCCTTTTCATGGACACTTATCTGAATACATTGAAGCTATCTGTCTTGTTCCCCATGTCGTTTTAATCCATACTTACTTATTCAAAGTAGTACACGCTAGCTAAGAAAACCAATGTCTCCTTCACACCACTCTCTGAAAATTCACTCTTTATCCAGGTGCATTTTCTGTGCACCTTACAAATAGACACATGGGTTGGCGGCTTTTACAGAAGTGGGGACATACCTCAAGGAGTCACTTCACTAGAGTTTGTTAACTCAACAATGTAGCACTGACACACTCCAATAAGCAGCTCCTGTAGATTTTCCTCATTTCTTAACAATTACAGTATGGATACAGCATGACTTAATTATCCCAATCTCCCATCAACTGACAATGACTCTTCACAATGCCTCCAGAGTACACTTTCTAAAGAAATACAGGCCTCACAGTTTTTCACTGTGATGGAGCAAGTCAGCATAGCAGACAGCAGTCTGGGCCCTAAGACTAAGCTGAGTCTGAAGCTCAGCCATACCCTTTACTAGCAACATGGCTTTGGAGAAGTTACACACCCTTATTGTGCCTGATTTCTTCACTGGCCTAAACGTCTTACAGATTTGTATTAGAATTCAGTGACTGGCTGGGTTAAATGATAACTGCCGTTAACTCCAGAATGAGGCCAGGCACAGAAGCACTCAAATGTCAGTTTGTCATTATTACTAAACATCCTCACGAATTCTGTACTAACTACTCAAACCCCATTCATCACTCCTCGACTGTAACTTGCCCTGAAAGAAAGTGAAAGTTGCTCAGTCATGTCCAACGTTTTGCAACCCAATGGATTATAGCCTGCCAGGATTCTCTGTCCATGGACTTCCCCAGGCAAGAATACTGGAGTGGGTAGCCATTCTCCTCTCCAGGGGATCTTCTCCAACTCAGGGATGGAAACCAGGTCTCCCACATTGCAGGCAGACTCTTTACTATCTGAGCCACCAGGGAAGCCCATAACTTGCCTATGCTACCTTGAAATTTTCTTTTGCTACAGTCCTCTGGTCCACAAGTGCTCCTGCTTCTGTGTGTCCCTCAAAATCTGATGTAAATGTTAGGAAGCCTTCTTTAGCTTCCAACTTATCTACCTTCTATGACCTCACTTAATGACTTTGTACTTGTACGTTATTTGTAAATCTGCTCTTCTCCATAACTAGAGTGTAAACATCTTGAAGCCAGGGACATCATTTTGACTATCCCTTCATCATCAAGTGTGACAAACCATCAACTACTGTTTACGGAGTGCTGAGCCCAGGACTGCTCTAGGCATGGGGGAGTATACAAAATGCATTCCCTTGACAGAGCTGACATTCTATTAAAGGATGTAAAGATGACAAAAAAGAAAACATACCCAAAAAATAAAGAAAGAAAACATATATGTAACATGAAACAAAGAGAAAAAAATGAACAAGGTAACAGGGACACAAAATGCAAAGAAGGTTGGGGGCCCATTATTATTTTAGAGTTCAGCAATGTTCTCTGGTAAGAAGCCTGAAGGTGTCAGAATGAACCACAGGAGATTCAAGGAAGGAATATCTAGGCAGAGATAAAGTGCAGAAATCCAGAGATGGAACACGCAGAGTACGTCTCTGACCAAGTCTTTTGAGGAAGGTGAGCAAAGTCAAGGAGTAGGAAAAATTATTTTTTTGTCAACATGTAGATTTTGGGTTTTAGTCTGAGATGAGGACCTTGGAAGGTCTGAGCAGAAGCAGAACGTGATATAGTCTAAACTATAATTAATGGGGAGCATGAGACAGGCGCCAAGGGCGACGGGAGACGAGGTTAAGACAAATTATATGGAAACAGGGCAGGAGCAGTAAACAGTGACAAGCAAACTCTGGATATAAAGTCAGAACTGGCAGAATTTATTGACTGATGAGAAAGAGGAGGAGCCAAGACGATGACAAGGTGCTGAGATCTAAGCCAGCGCTTCTCGTGCCTCAGTATGAGGAGCATCTCCAGGAGAGCACGTGAAACAGCACTGGGCCTCACTGGGGCCAGTCCATCTGGACACAGGAGGGCAGACCGAGCACAGATGATCTGACAGAGAGACATTAATCCACCATCAGATTGTAAGATGTACAGGAGATCACTTCTGATGGCTTGTCTTCTCAGTGAACAGGAAGCAAGGTCATGACCTGAGACTGAGTGAATGAGAAGCAAGGAGATGGTGGAGGTTTACAAGAGGAGACATTACTGCCACCAAGTGGGAAAATCGACAGATTCAGGATTTCAGCAGCATTCAAGGTCTGAAACTTGAGCTCAATAGCCAACATTTAAAGTCAGACTATTTAATGATATGGCATTTCACATTTCCCATCCAAATGCACAGAGGACAGAAATGGATTTACCCAGGATTATTTGGAGAAGGAAATGGCAACCCACTCGTGTTCTTGCCTGGAGAATCCCAGGGACGGGGGAGCCTGGTGGGCTGCCATCTATGGGGTCGCACACAGAATCAGACACGACTGAAGTGATGCAGCAGCAGCAGCAGCAGCCCCAGAATTTAGCTAGATATGTACAATTGGGGCGGGGGGAAGGGGGGCTTCCCTGGTGGCTCAGTGGTAAAGAATCCACCTGCCAATGCAGGAATAGTGGGTTTGATCCCTGGGTTGGGAAGATCCCCTGAAGAAGGAAATGACAACCCACTCCAGTATTCTTGCCTGAGAAATCCCAGACAGAGGAGTCTGGCAGGCTACACAGTCCATGGGGTCAAACAAGAGTTGGGCACCACTAAGCAACTAAAGAGCACAAGTACATAAGGGGAAGGATCATGGAAAGTGACTGTGTGTGTGAGGAAGAGAAAGGAGGTGGTGTTCTGGTAGATATTCAGCAAATGCTGAGGTGAATCAGAAAAGAAGACAGCGATACGAGATTCCCAAAATCTTTCACTTAAAACCTTGCAGTACTAGCCCCAGGTCTCTTCACCAAATCCAAACTCCTCCAACTGCCAGTCCATGTCTTTCCAACCCATTCAAGCACTGGTTGGTGCTACTGCTCCAGCATAACGGGCGTTTCAGCCACAGAATCAATCTGCAAACCCTCTGGTACCAAGGCTTCCCAGGACTCTGCTGGAAGAAGTTGGTCCCCAACCAGAAAGAATTAACACAAGTTGTTAAAAATGGGTCTTATCTCTAAACTAGCAGAAGTGAAGTGAGTCGCTCAGTGGTGTCCGACTTTGCGACCCCATGGACTGTATCAGTTCAGTCAGTCGTGTCCAACTCTTTGTGACCCGATGAACCACAGCATGCCAGGCCTCCCTGTCCATCACCAACTCCCAGAGTCCATCCAAACCCATGTCCATTGAGTCCGTGATGCCATCCAACCATCTCATCCTCTGTCGTCCCCTTCTCCTCCTGCCCTGTCTTTCCCAGCATCAGGGTCTTTTCAAATGAGTCAGCTCTTCGCATCAGGTGCCCAGAGTATTGGAGTTTCAGCTTCAAAATCAGTCCTACCAATGTACACCCAGGACTGATCTCTAGGATGGACTGGTTGGATCTCCCTGCAGTCCAAGGGACTCTCAAGAGTCTTCTCCAATACCACAGTTCAAAAGCATTAATTCTTTGGTACTCAGCTTTCTTTATAGTCCAACTCTCACACCCATACATGACCACAGGAAAAACCATAGCCTTGACTAGATGGACCTTTGTTGGCAAAGTAACATCTCTGCTTTTGAATATTCTGTCTAGGTTGGTCATAACTTTCCTTCCAAGGAGTAAGCGTCTTTTAATTTCATGGCTGCAGTCACCATCTGCAGTGATTTTGGAGCCCCAAAAAATTAAGTCAGGTACTGTTTCCACTGTTTCCCCATCTATTTCCCATGAAGTGATGGGACCGGATGCCATGATCTTCATTTTCTGAACGTTGAGCTTTAAGCCAACTTTTTCACTCTCCTCTTTGACTTTCATCAAGAGGCTCTTTAGTTCGTCTTCACTTTCTGCCATAAGGGTGGTGTCATCTGCATATCTGAGATTCTTGATATTTCTCCCGACAATCTTGATTCCAGCTTGTGCTTCCTCCAGCCCAGCGTTTCTCATGATGTACTGTGCATATAAGTTAAATAATCAGGGTGACAATATACAGCCTTGATGTACTCCTTTTTCTATTTGGAACCAGTCTGTTGTTTCATGTCCAGTTCTAACTGTATAGTCCATGGAATTCTCCAGGCCAGAATACTGTAGTGGGTAGCCTTTCCCTTCTCCAGGGGAATCTTCCCAACCCAGGGATCAAACCCAGGTTTCCAATATTGCAGGCAGCTTCTTTACTAGCTGAGCCACAAGGGAAGTCCAAACTAGCAGGCCTGCAATTAAATAATCACTGAAGCTAGTGGCTGGGCTTCAACTGTAACTTTGCTGTAGGAAGTTCTTCCGTGTAATAATATAGATTCTGATGGTATTCACATGCTGGATGTGTCCACAGTTCTCTGGATGCCCCTCTAACTAGCTCCACAAGAAAAACCAAGGTAGCAGCTGTCTTCCTATATCATCTCACCTTTCATTCTTTTCTTTTGTTCCATCCCTAATAATTTGAATAGTTTCCATTATATATTAATAATAATCAGTTGTGTCTGTAGATCAAGCCTTTATTAAGAAATCTGCAACTTCTTACAAATCCTAATCATACTCTGGTATATACCTTATTTGTTTTTAACATATTAAAACTAGTTAAAGACAAACAAACAGGAATTCCTTTGACAACAAGAAATTAGGTCTATAGCTGCTGAACCTGTTTTCAAGAGGAGGAGTATAGGTTTGTTACACCACCAAGGGAGGCTCCAGTCACACTCCTTAGAGAATGTTGTTCACTGAGTCAAGTATCTCTTCCCATGCCAATGTAAACAAAATGCTGGCCAGCTGTCAGGAACAAAACAGAAAAAGTTCACTCAAGCACCATCACCCAGAATTAAGGCCATGGCTTGCTGTTAGGAGAACAGAGGCTTATGTAATCTTCTAAAAACAAAAAGTCTGTGACAACAATTTCTTCTTGAAAAAGAGGAACACTTATTTTTCCACTTTAGTGTAAGTAATAAAATACATCATTAAACTTTTTTTCCTTTCTGCAATCTCTTTTGAAATTTTCTCTTCTCTAATTTCACTCATTATCTGAGGCTCATATGATCCTCCCACCAGCGCAAAGAGCTCAAAGGAGCTAGTGTGTTACAAATTAGCAGGGGTCAAGAATTGAAGAAAGACATTTCGATATTTGGCAAAACTAATACAATATTGTAAAGTTTAAAAATAAAATAAAATTAAAAATAAATAAATAAATAAAACTAAATTGTAGAATTGAAAAAAAAAAAAAAGAATTGAAGAATTGAAGTCATATAACACATTTTCCACATGCCTGTGCCCTAGTATCTTTACCATCAAGGTAAATGTCAGCTGAGCAAGACAGAATTCTCACAATGATTTCATGTGACTAAAGTAAAAGTTAATTTATATGACAAGAGGAGGAAAAAGATTTATGTTCTTGAAAAGGAGAAGCTGAACGCCATACCTAAATTCACATGATTCATAACATCTAGAAAAGATCTGACAAATCACATTTTATGCATGAGACAGAGGCGCATGGAGAGAGGGACTTCCCCACCACAGACGTATCTTCACATTCGGTCCCTTACATAAGACCATCTCACATGCAAGCATTCACAGCAATTCTGGAAGCAAGGTATAACTAATAATGTGGTATGATGTATATTAAAATTAAGAAGTATGTGGGGGTAAAGAGATTAAATATCATTGGCACAAGATGATTTTATTTCTCCAAATCCATATAAGTCCTATATACCATGGATATAAAATAAATTAATGCAATGTGATATTTTCAAACTCAATATTCAAAGCTCAGCACACGAAACATAATGGTCTTTCAAAGCAGTTAATGATGATTTACAAGTGAAGAGTCTGCTCCAACCAAGACAGAGCACTGTGGTTCAAGTGCTGACCACTCCACCATCAGAGCACACGGCCTTAACACAGGACAACCGTCTTCCCACTTCTCAGTTTACGTCTGTGAATATGTACAGAAAGGGGATCAAAGCAGAGGGGATCAAAGTGTCTTCTTATGCCTATAAAGCCAGTCATTGCATAATACCCTTCTTCCTCATCAAACCCCAAACACTAGAGCCCTCCGCTCCTTACCCTTTCGTCTATTTTCCTGTTTCACAAGACAGAAAGATGAAACACGGGATATCAAGACACATGAAAGTTATAAACCCAGGTTACTAAACAAAATTATTTTTTAGCAAATCAACAAATATGCAAAAATCTAGTACGTAAGAGAAACTCCCATAATTAAGGCTCAGCTAATGGTTTTATCCCATGAAATAAGCTGCCTCCCTGTCCTCCATTCAGGAGAAACATAAGCTGTATAACCCTGACATGTTTACATGGCACCTTCTACATCCTGAGCAATTTTAACAATAAAGAATGATACAAATGTCATGAATAACAATAGCTTCCAAGTCAACACTTTAAATAAAAGAGCCCCCACTTAAAAATGATCTAAATTATACTGATATTACAATATTTGTACACAGGCTGCTTTTTTCTCTGTAAAATTACAGACACATACATAATAGGATAAAGTTTGTTTTTCTCTGTAAATTCATCAAAATGTGTGAATACCCTATCAAGATCAGAAATGTCAGATTATACTCAGAGATACGTAAATGCCTCAGAAGTGCTTTTACCATTGAAAGAAATAATGATCTTAAGAAGCTCATGTATTTTCATGCATCAAAGTGTAAAGGTCACTTTGCTATCTTTGCTGTTTCTATAAAAATGCAGCTGACACAAAATCAACTTAATTCAAGATGTTAAAATTAGTTAAACAAAATTAGCCAAAGCCCTGAAGTTGAATCACATGATCTTGGTGTTCTGGGCTGATGGATCCCTCTGATCAAAAGGAGAGTAAACAGCCAAGTAAGGTGCTTCTGGAGTGTATTAGGTCCCCAATCAACGACGTAGGATCACTGACCTTTTAGACAGAATAAAATGCAGAGTATAAAAAGGTTGGTGACAATTTATTTAATTTAGGTTAAGCTGCTAATGAACTCTTCATACCTCGGAAACAATTTATATATCCATCTTGAAAATACCAGCAGGAAATATTCCCAACATTTGCACTCTGAGATCCTGGAGTACAGGAACTTGTATGAAGTAGAAAGGTTTGATTCTATGACCGTTCAGCCTTAGCCCTTCACTCCCCTACCCTTTGCTACCTTCTTGCCCTGTCACCCCTCCAACCCAGTCTCTATCAGCAGGAATTTTCAATTATGATCCTCCCACTGCTGCAAAGAGCTATTTTATAACAATGTTTTCAAACAAAGGAAAACCATGTGATTCTTCCATTATTTAAATGTAACAGTATTAACTTAAATTCTAAGTACAGAAATGACCACTTTTACTATAAACAGAAGAGTTTATTCTTCAATCACAATCCTTCTGTACTTCCCCAAGTTAAGATTCTGGGTAAGATGAATATGAGGCATTATATCAGGAGTTCAGACTTTAAGATTAATTTTAAAGTGAGAGAAGTCAAGCCTTAGGACTTTCTAAGAGACCAGAAAGCTGTGTTGATATTATGCCTCTTTCTGGTTTCTATTATATAGTAAGGTTTTAATCATATTCATACCCATGAAATCTTTTCTTAAATGGAACAAATCAGAGTTTCTGTGTTTAAAATGTTATGATTCAAATTCCCTTAAAAAAAAAAGAATCACCATTGACAATAAGAATCTGAGCTATGTAAAATCTAGCAGAATCATGAGGGGTACACATTAGTGGCCATGTTTAAGCATGCTATGATGACAGCCTTCCAGAGTTTTCAGCTGGGCTATTTAAGATATGTACCTGCTCATATGTAGATACATTAAAGAATACTTATATATGACTTAATAAATTCAGATTGAAACCTGCCTATAAATTAAATTCCCTAAATATTATTTACTTCTGATTATTTATGTCTTATACGGACAAGTTGTATTGTATTTGCAACCAAGAACCCACTAATATAAGGCCCTCTGAAACTTTACCTTCATCTAGCAGAGACAGTAAGACTGACCACTGAGGTGAGCAGAATAGTACACAAGTTATGTTATTTTTAATTAAATCTTCATTATCTTGATGTATTATGAATTCTCAGACAATAAAATGACTCTCTATATATACAGGTTAAACGTTTAAAAATTTTGTTAAAATTTTTTAAACTCTAAAAAGACAAAAGAAATTCTTCCCTTTATATCATCTCCCATTACATCAGAAATATATTTCTTCCAGTTAATTTGCCTCTATGAGTTAAATCAAAGAGCACAATTACATTCTGAAGTTCATAAAGGACCAAAAATAATAACATATGCAAAAATTGATTAAAAGTGATATGCATTAAGTATTAAAGGTGATACAGTTTTGGCTTCAGAATTTTATTTTAGAGGTTGTGCAAGGCCAGATTATGAACCTGTTTGCAAACCTGGGAAATCTATCAGATGCATGAGATAAAAGAGAAAAGTGAAAAGGCAAAAGTAAATACATGTTCCATTTGTACAACCATTCAGTAGTAATATAACCATTCAGCTCACCATTGATTAATCAGTTAATCATGCAAAAGTAACCATTCAGACTCCTCTCTTTACATGAGGCACATTATAGTGATTTCTAGACCTTCTGTTAATTTAAAATACTTGTGTTTATTAAAAAGTAAGTTTTAAATTTAATATTACAGTAATTAAATTATAGAACCTCAGGCACTCAACTGAAATTAAGACTTAGGTCACTTCAGAAGTATTAAAAATAGTGTGTAAGACTGGTCTATAAAAGTATCACCACAGGCTGATCCACCTGGCCTGGACATACTCCCTTCTGTGTGTATTTTCAGTGGGACTGATTCTTCTCACTTCCATCTACTGGTACTGCATGGAGGCTGGGGTGATAATGGGCAGCTTATTCATAAACACAAATCTTCTCCTGAAAAATCTTCTAAGTGATGTGTTAACATGTTAAAATCACGAAAAAATCTTTCCAAAATATCCTTTGCAACACAAAAATATTTGTCACTATCACTGATGGCATATAGCTTCTTCAGATCCTTTTCCCTTTCACAGAAGATTTCAATTACAAACAACACTACCCAACGAGTGATTCAGTGTAAAATATCTTCTCCCAAATTTTCTTAATATGATTGATCCTCTATAAACTCTAGAAATGTATACCATCAACTTGCACAACAAAGTCCTAGTGCCCAAGAGGCTCAACACTCATATGTCAGTCATGGCTGCAGGGCCAGGAAAATGAGCATTCTGCTGGGCTCCTGCATTCTTCACATTGTGCTCATGGACAAAGGCAGGATAGTTTCTAGGTGCAGGATGGGGTGGGGACAAGGCCCTTGTGTCCCACTGGTTTCCACCACGTTGAGAGCGATCACCGGCAGCCGAGAGCCTGGATGGTTGGGGTGGGAGGGGAGCACAGTTAGTCAACAGGAGAAGATGAAGGTGTAAGAGGTAATAAAGAAGGCCATGTGACCAGCATGCACCACTGCTACGAGCAGTTACCAGCATCTACTCCATGCAATGAGAACATCCAAGAACAACAAATGGGGAAATCCACAAAGTTACATGTAGTAGAAAATGGCAATATGGAAATATGCACAAGTAATCAGAATCAGGTGAATTAAATAAAGAAGGAAATTCACAGAGACCAAGACACTTTGTATCTGTCCCTGATATCGTTATCAAAATCAAAGGCAGAAAAGTTGCCTGAGGTCCTAATGAGAAGAAAAAATGCTTATAATCTATTTCATTCAAGTATCAGAAAGGACAATTTTACATAAGGACAAAGCCACATACAGCAAAGGGCAATTGTGAAAACTTATTTCACAAATCAAGTGGCATAAAACTGAAGTCCAGGAAACAAAATTCAGAAAGAACATTAAAAAAAAATCTGCCCTCACAGAGCCTGTGTAATTGGACATCAATGTTTCCAATTAACAATGGAGAAACACTGTTTCTTCTACAGTGAATGAAATTCAACAGGTACAGATAATGTGATGAGAAAAAGCCCCTCCAAGAAAGTGTTAATGCCTTTTATCACAATTGCTATAAACAACATATGAAAGTAAGAGAGTGAAACATGCAAAGAAGCAGTTTCTGATTAGAAATGATCAGAGTCCTCCAGTAGAAAGAACACATTTGCCAGAGTTTTGTGCATGACCAAAAGGGCAGCACACATTTAAGGTAACTACAAAGGGAAAAAATCACCTCAATTATAAAAATGTCTAAGGACAGACATTCTATTCAACTAAGGCATGCATCTTCACCTTTCTTCCTTAAGGAAACTGAAAATAAATTAGCTAAAAGGATTTTCAGAACAAATTTGGAAGCCTTTTTCGTTTTTTTTTTTTAAACAATAAAATTATCATCTTTCCTTCAACTGCAATACAAGCTGTTCATCAGATCTAACCCAGAAAACTCACAGCCCGCAATCTAGGGTCTCTAAAAATTTAGAAAATTTGGTTTATATTCTCCCCTACATATGCAAGATTTTCCACATAGTATTCAGTTTTGTTTATAAGTAGATAATGGGCTTTAAATACATAAATTCTCAAAAGATAGTTTAAATATTGAGTAATTCTATACTGACATACCAAATCATTCACTCAAATAATGGTGTCATTTAGAAGATATCAGCCATAAAAAGCTACAAAACTGAACAAGGAGTACATTTAGATTAAACTGGTTAAAAGTTATCTACCAGAAATAGAATAGTCCATTATTCCACCCAACCGTCCAAACCCAGGGAGCATTTCCAAATTTTATTAACATCACTTTCTAAAGGAGGACTGTTTTAGATTCATGTGAAAGTATTAGAATCAGAGCATGCAGAAATAGAAATTAAAATGTAGATTCATCTTAAGGCTGGGGAACCCATCAGCTCCAAGACAGGCCAGCTCTATGCTTAGTCCCAGGTCTTGCTGACACACACTGAGGCATGCTGGGCCTGAGGGCCACCACTGTGCTCCATTTCCACAAAAGCAGTCACAATACAGTTATATAAAGAAGGACATACAGCTCCAAATTTATTTTTCTTGAAATTCAATACTCAGAGAATCAGCATTCTCTTTTTTAATGCTGCATCAAAGGAACTGAGTAATGCCTAACAAATCAAATAGATTTAAATATGTACCAATTAAAATTGAGAAGCTAAAGATTTAAACATTATACAGATACAAACAAACCAGACTCTCATTCCATATTAACATAAAATGTAAGCATGTATTAAATGAGCTCTTTTTTAGTTGAAATCTCAGTACTATGTTTCTTTGCCAAAGACTTGGCGGTAACAAAGAGACAAAACACAGCCTCTTACTGGAGCTGTGTTTTCAGTAAGAAACCAAAGAAACTGTTTTTAATGGCTTAAAAAAATAAAGAC
Source organism: Bos mutus (assembly GCF_027580195.1). Lineage (NCBI taxonomy): Eukaryota > Metazoa > Chordata > Mammalia > Artiodactyla > Bovidae > Bos > Bos mutus. Next base: position 64,026,431 of record NC_091618.1, read on the forward strand.
TAAAATTTGACGTGTAGAAGCCTTGCTGTTTATCCTTTAAGTGTGTGCCCACATGCACACACACACACAAAGTACCCTTACCATATTCTCAAGTAGAAAGGGCGGGGGAGGGTCATCGGAAAACACGAGGGCAAAAACCCCTTGATCTTAGAAACTTATCAAGTTATTTGGAACTGAAGCAAAAATATGCCCAATCATCAAGAGCAAAGCACCTTGCTGTTAGTTAAGCCAAAATAACAGTGAAAAACAATTACATAGCAAAGACTGAAAATAATCACCAACCACTGTTGACCCACCACCATGAAGGAAGAGCTGGTTGCACAGAAAGCTGACCCAAACCTTGAGATCACCAACAGAAACTCATTAGATTTCAGGTAAACAAACTGAGAGCAAGAGAAAAAGAGAAAAATCCTATCAATTATCAAAGTTCATATCATAAACAGACAAAACTTGAACAGATGATGCCCAACATGACCACTCAATCAAATAATCCCCAAGGAGCCCCCCAGGCCACATATATTTATTTGGGAAGGGATGAAACCCCTGGATTAATCCCATAAGCCACAAAGTATCCATATTTGTACACTCACTATTAGTCTAAAAAAAAAAAACAAAAAAAAAACAGACCCTGGGACTCTAAACAAAGGAAGTATCTTCCCATCATTAGATTATTTCTCCACCCCTTCCCCATGGAATATTTCATGCTTTGTTCTATTGGACTATAATTATGGTTCTGTTTTGGCTTTATCTCCTCCAGTCTTTAATAAAGAAACCACATCCAAAGCAATAGCATCATATTGTGTAGAATAACATGGAATGAAGACATGATCCTTATGGATCTGGGAAAAGGTCCTATCAAGTAGCACTAAAGTCTTTTTCAACAGAAAACCACTGCCACTCCCAGCTCACACTAACCAGTCAGGAGAGCCATCTCACAGGCTTCACTGACACTGTCACCCTGCTTCATCTGCATCCCTAACTCATCCCAAAAACAACATGCTTTTTTTGTCACCTTACAAATATGAATAATTTGCTTTCAATCATATTTCAAGTAGTCTAAGATTATGGCTGGGGATTCAGAACACCCTTAGGCAAGCAACACTTTATTTTGGTTTAATGAATAAACGAACCATTTCTTGTCATGCTGGTCTGCTCCAGGACTCTTTGGAAGATTCTCGACCTCCACTACCACAGGACCAGGAGGAATCACAGGCACAGTGGACCTCACACCCCAAGCCTTTGGACAAAAATTATAAAAGATCTCTTCACCAGTAAGTAGAATATTAACATGAAATACTAGCTACACAGTGAGCAGATACAACAGTAATAAACATAGCAATAAACAAATGCTTGAAAGTTATATACCACCTTTGGGACAGATAATCATCTAACTGAATATTGGTATTTTTTCATTTTACAGGATTTACAAGGTCAGAAAATGTTTTATTATAACATTAAAACCTTTTCTAACATCTTAAGAGAATAAAGTAACAGGTCTCATACTGTTGAGCCATTTTACAGATAAAAAGAAAATGCACAAAATTTTTCTGAGGTTACACCAGTATGAAAACTGAATTAATAATACTATTGTTTATCATATTGATAGTGTTCTGGTGTTTTAGAAGCTTAATACTCTCTTACCTGTTGGGAACCATTACTCTGAGCTGAAACATTGTTGTGAACACTGTAATGGGGGAAAAAAAAAATAAAGAAAAAAATTACCATGAGCACCCAAAATTAAGAATGGACGATGTCCAGAATACATCTGCTTTTACTGGCAAACACTTTTCTGCTCATATGATATTCCCATATACCTGTATTCTACTTGTGCTTTAGATATATACGTCACTATTAATCTTGTTTATTCACTGGACAACATCTGTCAAAGACAACAAAATAAAGACAGCTGCACAAATGATTCCTTAAGGCATTAAGTACAAACACCCACACAAACTTACCTGTCACTTCTTCTGTATATTCCTACCCTCTAAAGATTTTCCAAGGTCATTCAGCATTTTATAACTCAATAGACCTTACTATAAACTTAGAAGCTTCTCTATACACCCTTCTCCTCCAAATGATTTGTAAGTATGCATTTAAATCTTTAGTTTAGACTGTGCTCATTCCCTTCCCACTACCCCCAAAAAAGCACTTAAAAAAACTCAGCATATAATACAACATAATAAACAGAAACAAACCTCAAAGCTGGCAAAAAAAAGAACAAACATTCAACAAGAACCCAAAGATGAGATACTAACACAACAGAGTAAAGTAAATAAAAGAGTTTACTGACTTCAGACCTTCTAAAATGAGCATAACTAGTATCCCGAGAAAAGGAATTCAGCTAAGGTAACTGAAAATATATTCAGTGTCATTAAAAAAAAAAAAAAAACTTCTCTGAAAGTGAGAAAAATAATCTATAGATTTAACAAGAACATTGTATTCCAAGGAGATGAAATGTAGAATTAAATACATTCAGTTCCTTATTGTTATACTGCTGACCTTCAAGAACAAGGAAACACTTCAGAGAAGAGTTTAAGGAGATGTAAAAGCACATCACTGCCAGTATCAGGCTAGCACAGAGTTCTCCATGGCAATCCTCAAAGAATACCATACCCAGCCAGGATGTCATGCCAGCAACAGGAAATGGGCAAAGCTTCACAAACACAAAATAAACTCTGAATACAGGATCCAGGAGCCTTCTCAGAGAGGGAGAACAAAACATAAGTAAATGATGATGAAAGACAACCAATTAAGAAAGAACTCAAGATGAAAAGGCCTTGCTAAAAGGCTGGGGGAGGAAGAGTAACCATTTTATATCTCATATTTTACTAACCACAGCTCTATTACAAGTCAAGTCAGCAGAACAAGCACCTCTACTGCCTGGATTCAAATCAAAACAGCACCACTAGCTTTGCTCTCTGAACTGCAGTTTCCTTATTTGCATGGAGCTCTTAGCAAAGCACAAAGAACAGTGACAAATACAACTAAACAAACAAACAAATTAAATCTTTTAAAATATATATGTTTAGTGTAGAATCTGTTGCCAGAGCCACTGGGAAACAAAACACCTGTCAGGCAGAATTTCTTTTACTAATCTTGCTGTAATTCCCAAAACACACTGTATTATATTAAGGAACTCTTAAATCTCCACGTTAATGAAAACCCACTCAATCTGTATGGTTCAGAAATGACACATTACTCTGTGGCCCTTTGGTTACACTCTGAAGCTTTTCTTTGAACTGGGAATAACTCCAGTAGGTGATAGGTAAAAGATGAAGAAATACCATGAGAGAAAAAAAAGCACTTATAATAAGTGATACAGGACTCTCACTCCCTATTTTAGAACAACATGGAAGACAGGAAGCACTGTTTTCTCATCACTCCGCTAGTATGAAAGTAACAGATTACTTTTCGTTACTGACCCAATGCAGCTCCTTTTTAAAGAAATGTTTTGCTCTAATGCCTTCTCTATGTATCACTTCTTACACCATTTCTTCTTTTCCTCTTTTCTGTCTTCAAGTCTGTTCACTAAGTCTGTGCAAGAAGTACTAATAAATGAAATGTGAACTGTCCTTTAAAATGTCACCTCTTCCTAAGATAGTTTACATTGTCAAGACCCATGAGGGAGTAGTTAGAAACTAACCTCAGCCAATTTAAAAACCTGTTATTCAAACAAGCACAGTTTTTCAGGTCAAATAGTTGTGCTTTTTCAAACAGTACTGTTTTCCATGGTTCACTGGAGAAGCTGCTCATGCAAACAGAAACCCAAGGGCAGGAATGAAAGGGCATTCCTGCCAGTCCCAGCTCAGGGTCTCTCAAGCACTGTCAGGAGCAGAGCTCAGTAACTTTCAGGAGAGTGGCCCTCCTCTACATTTCATTCCTAAAAATTTATTCTAATTAAAAAGTAATAAAGTATCTGCTTAAATACCCCATTTTTGCTCTGTTTTCCAGAGCCAAAAGCATTGTTCAGGAAGACACAGTAAAATTTAACTAAGGTTAAACCAATCTCAATTCTAGAAAAGAGACTATATAGTCATATTCACTTTTTGGTCAGAAATATGTATTTCAGAAAAATTAAAAGGAGGACAAACTCCTGCAAATAAAATAAGTTAATTTTTCAACTACATATCACTGCTTGAACGCTTTCTTTTACATTTCTGCAAGAACCTCTTCACTTTAAGTTCTAATATTCTGTCCCAGCCTGTTTTTCAGGGAAGCAAAACATGATTAATTAAACAAACAAAAGACAAAATACTTTACACGGAACACCTCTTAACATTTCTCCACCATTCTTAAAAGCATAGCCTAAAAATAAACCCAAGAAAAACTAAAGTGCATAGCTCAGAAAACACAGAAAATGTTTTTACCTAACTAAAAATTCACAGGGCTTCTCTGGTGGCTCAGATGGTAATGCATCTGCCTGCAATGAAGGAGACTTGAGTTCAATCCTTGGGTTGGGAAGATCCCTGGAGAAGGAAATGGCAACCCACTCCAGTACTCTTGACTGGAAAATCCCATGGACAGAGGAGCCTGGTGAGATACAGTCCATGGGACTGCAAAGAGCCAGACACGACTCAGCAACTTAAGACTTTCACTCTCAAAAACTTACAGTAGACAAAATCTCTCACCTTTCTCCTTACTCTACTGATTTATTTATTGTTAACAGCTTACTGACAGCTAAAGGAACTTTAGAGGAATCCTTACTCAAAAAGCAGAGTGCTTCTGTGATGAGTCACTAATCATAGCCTGGCTTTACTGGCTTTCTAAATGAAAACAAAACTGAATACGACATCGCAAGGTGAGACCAATCCTACTCAGCACCCAAAACAACTCCTTCTGAAGGAGCTCTAGTTATACATCTGCTGCACAGGAGATTATACAATTTTTTTTTTTTTTTTAAATGAGAACGAAACTAGATTTGTATGTCTTGAATCTGATAGTTTACCAGGCATTCCAGGAGGCTCTGCTTCACACCAATGGTTGAGAAGCATTACATGAAACTACACTACTACTACTAACTGAGTCATCAGAAGCAGGACTTCAAGAATCATGGTCTGAAGACGGGGCAAATCCTCTTCCCAGCAAAACAAACATTTGGCTGGTGAAATTGTTTTTAAAAAAATCATTAAAAGAATACATCAAATGGAGACATTTATTCAAGACAATCTACTCAGTCTGAAAGCTGAGTCTGGAATCTGAAACTCAGTTTTCTCTCCTCCTGGTTCTCCTGTGTTCAGTGCTGTGGGGGCCTTACTCCAGGTGGGTGAGGCCAAGAAGACAATTTGCTCCCTGCATCCAGAATGTAAATCAGCTATTTTAAATATACCTGAGAAGTAAAGAAACCACATGTGAAAAAATAAAAGTATGACAACACTGTGTTCACAAATAAAGAGTATTTTAAACAGAGAAATTATCTTTAAAAAAAAGAAAATTCTGGAGTTGAAATGTACCGTAACTGGAACAAAAAGTTCACTAGAGGAACACACAGCAGATTTTAGCAGACAAGAGAACCAGTAGCTTGAAGGTAGGTCAAATGAGATGATCTAGTCTGAGGGACAGAAAGAAAAAGAATGAGGGAACATGAACAGACTCGGAGGTCTGCAGGTCCCATCAGGAGAGCAACATGCATGTAATGGGAGTCCTGGAAGGAGAGGAGAAAGAGCAGGGGAAAAAATGTGAGAAATAATAAGTAAAAATTTTCCAAATTTGATAAAAACAGCTAAGCCATGGAAAAGCAACCAGAAGGGAACTGGACTGACCACACTTTTATCTGACTAAGTAGACTTTAATACAAAACAGTTACTAGAAAAAGAGAGGAAGAATAAAATAATCATAAACAACATATGCACCTCACAGGAAGTTCCAAATACATGAAGCACAAAGAAAGAACCAGACAACTAACTGGAGACTTTAACAGTCCACATTTCATAAAGGATAGGACTAGCCCAAGATCAATGATGAAATGGAAGTGAACAACAGTAACAATCAAGTAGACCTAACATATCTACAGGACATGACACTCAACAGCAGAATAAACAGTATTCTCAAGTACACATACATGAACCATTTTCCAAGATAAACTACATGCTGGGCCATAAAATAGGCTTTACAACTGTAAAGGGATCAAAATCATGTGAAGTACATTCTATAACCACAATGGAACAAAATAGAGAGAGAGGAAAATTTAACATACAAATGTGTATGTTAAGCAAGATACTCCCGAGCAGTCAATAGGCCAAAGAAGCTATCACAAGAGAAATCAGAAAATAATTTGAAGGAATAAAAATGAAAATACAACAAAACAAAACTTATGAAATATGATTAAAGCAGTGCTTGGAGAGAAATTCACAGCTATAAATGTTATATTAAAACAATAAAGATCTCAAATCCCAATAAACTGATATTCCACCTAAAGACACCAGAAAAAGAAAACTAAATAAAAAGCAAGCAGAAGGAATGAAATAATATACCAGAGAGAAAGTTAACAAAATAGGATATAGAGCAAAACCAAAAGCTGGCTGAAACCAAATGAAACCAAAAGCTGGTTCTTCAAACAGGCCAACAAAACTGAGAAACCTTTATCTAGAGTGATCAAGGGAAAAAGAAACTCAAAGAACTGAAATCAGAAATTAATGAGGGGTGTGTGTGCTCAGTCATTCAGTCGTGTTCAGCTCTTTTTGACCCCATGGACTGTAGCTCGCCAGGCTCTTCTGTCCATGGGATTTTTCAGGCAAGAATCCTGGAGTAGGTTGCCATTTCCTCCTCCAGGAGATCTTCCCCACCCAGGAATTAAACCCGTGTCTCTTGCGTCTCCTGCATTAGCAGGCAGGTTCTTTACCACTGTGCCACCTGGGAGTCCTGAATGAGGGGACATCACCACAAAGCTTACAAAAATAAAATGGAAAAGAGAAAAATATGAACAACTGTATGCCATAAATTAGATTATTTAGGTAAAATGGAAAAATTCCGGAAAAACACAAACTCCTAAACTGATTCAAGATAAAAATTAAATATGAATATATCTACAACAAGAAACTGAACTGGAAATTTTAAAATGTGACATAAATAAAGCCCAGGCCAGATGGTTTTAATGGTGAATTCTACCATATATTTAAAGAATTCTTTACAAATTCTGCCCTAAAATTAGAAGGAAATATTCCCCAACTCATTCTATGAAGCCAGAACCACCCAGATAAAGACAGTACAAGAAAACTACAGACCAGTGTCTTTGATGATACAGACACACAAATCCACAACAAAACTAGTGAACCAAATCCAGCAACATATAACATAAAGAAAGACTATACACCATGACCAAGTGGGATTTACCCCAGGAGTAAAATGAACTGCTTATCTACAAATCAACCTTTGTTCTTCGAGCTCCCTGAGAGCAAGGGTGACAGTGTATTCATCTGCATATCCTCAGTCACACACCAATAACAAATGTATGTCATTCTCAATATGAACAGCACAACTAACCAACCCACTCTTTTTCTTTAAATAGCTTTATTTTTGTTGTGCCAACTTTACCTGGCACTATGTATTCATTTGTTCCCTGCCATGTCTGCCATGCTCAGGGACAAGGAAACACTCTGACGGGCCTTCAACAAATATTTGTTACATTAATGACAGCAACTACAGAAATGTTAAAACATTCTAGTATCAACCCCTAAAGAGCAAGACATTACCCACCTGAGTTCTTCAGGTTTTCCTGTACCTGCTGACAGAAAAAAGAAAACATCCCATTAGTTTCCCTCCAACATGATAAACTGCTTTACCATTTTTTTTTTTTAACTTTTTGTCCCACAGCACAGCATGCAGGATCTTAGTTCTTCAACCAGTGACTGAACCTGTGCCCCCTGCACTGGAAGCACGGAGTCTTAACTGCTGGACCACCAAGGGAAGTGACTACAAAAGTAAACCCTAACTGCTTTGTAAGCTATTTTCCACTATATTTAAAAATCTTCATTTCACAAAAGTGTTCTAGGGTTCATGCCATTAAAGTGAGTAATGACAATTATTTCCAATTTTTAAATAAGGCAATGAAATAAGTATAAATAAAAAAGAATCATCTGCAAGCCTCCAGAATAAGCTGATAGCGAAAAATCATCAGTGGAGTCTATGAGGTAATTAAGGATATTAAACAAACTGAAACGGTTTCATTTATAGCTACATATTAATTTATAGGTACATCAAAACATATGACTATAAGTCAGTTTTCTGAAAAAACTGATATTGCCAATATCAGATCATGGCAATTATTTATAACTCTGACACTGGACATACTTAAAATGCAATCTGGGGACTTCCCTGGTGGTCCAGTGGCTGGGACTCCGTTCACAATGCAGGGGCCTGGGTTTGAGCCCTAGTTAGGGAACTAGATCCCACATGCTGCAACTAAGAACTCACATGCCGCAACAGGGACTGAGGACCCAAGTGCCACAACTAAGACCCAGCACTGCCAAATAAATAATTTTTAAAAATTCAACTCTGATTTCAAACAATCACAAGTTTTAGCTTACTGGTCAAAGTAAACCACTCTTTGTATTATATAATTAAAGTAACAAACAACCAGGAACATTTAAGAATTTGGAAATGTCTATGTACAATGTACACTGATGATTAAATATAAAAATTAAACTTAACAGAATCTTTAGTATTATAACACAATACAAAATAATCTTTACTTAAAATTTATTCATCATATACCAATGTTTTAAAAAATACTTAAGGGAGATCTGAAAGTCAAAAAGGGAGGGAAGATGTTGTTCTACAGAAGAACTAAAAGAGTAAGAACAAAAACTGAACACAAACTTAGCACAGTGTCTGAACTGTGACTGCTGCTGCTAAGTCACTTCAGTCGTGTCCGACTCTGTGCGACCCCATAGACGGCAGCCCACCAGGCTCCCCCGTCTCTGGGATTCTCCAGGCAAGAACACTGGAGTGGGTTGCCATTTCCTTCTCCAATGCATGAAAGTGAAAAGTGAAAGTGAAGTTGCTCACTCGTGTCTGACCCTCAGCGACCCCATGGACTCCGGCCTTCCCAGCTCCTCCATCCATGGGATTTTCCAGGCAGAAGTACTGGAGTAGGGTGCTACTGCCTTCTCCGGAACTGTGACTAGCTTCAAGCTTAACCTCAGCAACAGTATAGGCAGTTTTTCCCCTTGTATTTTTAAAAACTGATTATGCCAGAAGCAAATGCAATTATTTAAATAAGAGTACTTTAGTACTCCTGATATAACAGAGATAAGAAGACTGAGACATCTTTCCCTCCAGTCAATAATACAGCACAAGATAAACTGTCAGGACAGGGCTGCATTTCACCTTTCACTTGCAGAGTTCGTCGAGAATACCGCTTGCTTGGCCTTCTTTCAAAGGATGTTGATCTTCTTGCTTTATTGGTCTTAGTGGTCTGATACTCAGTTTTCCCACTAAAATAAAAGAGACATTTAACAGGAACAAGAGAATTTCAGGCTTACAGTAACCAGATACACAAAATGAGGTTTTCCTTAAAAGAACCCTCCTGAACTTTATCAAAATAGTCTTGATGACTCTCTTTATCACACCATTCTTTTCACTCTTCAGGCTTGTGTGAAAGATGCAACACAAGTTATATTGTTTTTTCCTAATTATGCACATCACCTAATAATATATTAAGTAAGTTTGAAATATCTGTGCTTTTATAGAACGCCTCTCTTTCCCACCCACACTCCTCAATGCAAGATGTACAATTAACTCAAGATTTTCCATTACTTTCTCTAACTGTGATATGCTTTTCAGAAGACTTTTTCAGAAATATTAAAACTATTTTAATATTTAATACTTATCTTTATTGACATTTAAATTTTTCCAAAATGCCCCCCTTTTAATGTAAGTAAAACAGAAGCTCTCTTACGTGAATTCCATGCACAGTCAACTTGCCACATTACTGATATTATCCATTCCTTCTTTAAATCATACTGAAACATGCTGAAAACTCACCAACAATAAGCTACTCTGAGTAAACCAAAACATTTCTAGCTTATGACTAAGAAACATGGAGTATGCAAGAACAATGGAATGTCAGGTTTATAGGGACCAGAAATATTATCCAGATTAATATCCCACTAGTACACCATACTCATTTTCTACATGGTATCCAGCTGCTGGATGAAGACTACTTAAAACTCCTACTAAGTGGATTTAAACTAGGGGTTAATTAATACATAAAGCAAACATTAATGTTCATCAACAGATGAAAGGATAAGGAAGATGTGGTATTGGTACAAAGACACAATAGACTATTACTCAGCCATAAAGAAGAATGAAATAATGCCATTTGTAGCAACATGGGTGGACCTGAAGGGTATTATGCTAAGTGAAATAAGTCAGAAAGAGAATGATACTCTATGACAGTACTTATACATGGAATCTAAAAAGTAAACGAGTGAACGGAACAGACTCGCAGACACAGAGAACAAACTAGTGGTTACCAGTGGGGAGAGGGAAGGGAGGTGGGCAAAAGACAGGTAGAGGATTAAGAGGTACAAACTACTTTGCATAAAATAAACAAGCTACAAGGATATAGCATACAACACAGGGACTATGGTCAGTATTTTATATAACTAAACTGTTTTTAACAGGAAAAATTCTGTTAAATTACTCCTTAAAAAAAAAGAAAACATCAAGAGGGATATGGAATCCATTACACCATTACAATATTCTCTTATCTTTTCAAGACATTACAACCAATAACAACATATACCATTTTTTCTTCTACTTTGGCCAAAGAAAAACTCTGGCAAACTGATTCATCTTTCTATGCTCTAGTTTTCACATCTGCAAATGAGGAACCGGGCTACATTTTCTGGCCTCTATGAAATTATGAAAGATACAGCAAACAGCCACAAACATTCACCTGTATCTAAACCGTGATCCTAATCGAATAAATCCTGATCGATGAGAATTCTTTTGGACAGGGCCTCGCAGGCGGAAGAAGGCATGATGCTCCACAGCACATTTCCATAAATGTTTGCATGCTTTGGGATGATCCAGTCTAAAGACAAACGTATGCTCCTGCTCCTTGCCCTGAAAAAGAAACGGATGTTAACAGAGGTAATTTTTAACTCAGATACTCCTGTCATCTGTTATTCAGCTACAAATACAACCACAGCAATATCAAGGAACAAATACTAATAAAGCATTTGGTTTTCTCCCTGAAACTCTGATACTCTCTAGAGCTACCTACAAAGAAAGGCAGAGTTAAAATCAAGCTGTCCATTTTCTCAGCCAATATAAAATTATTCCTTAAAGTTTCCTCTAGTTACACGATTTCATTTCTCAGAGATATTAAATGAACCTTTCTCTGCCATACTTCAGGATAAATGAATGTATAATTATAATTAAAAGGTTCACAGAAGATATGGCAATATACATAACAGCCTTAAAAATGGCCACATTCCTGGTCCTAGTAACCATCCTCACAGGAATCAAATTATACTAGTTAATATCCATAGCCACTTTTCTACGAATTTCACATGAATTGTCTCAATGAGTAGATACTATCAGTAGCTCCATTTTACAGATAAGAAAACTGAGGATCAAGAAATTAAGCCCAACATCACAAAGTTAGTAAGAAAAGAAACTAGAGTTTGAACCTCACCATTGAGACACCAGCACCTACATTTGTAACAACTAAGCTATAATGTGTCTCAAGGGGAAGACTTTCACAACCAAAATTTACACCCCAAGATTTTCTTCAATCTCATTTATAAAAGTAAAAACTGGCATAAAACCCTAAATGTTCAAAACATGAGAAATGTAATCAAGTAAACAATAACATTATTTAAACAGTACACAAATAGATAAATGAATAAAAGATAAATGAACTAATGCACTACTGGTGATTCAAGTTGCAGAATGTGATACATAGGTTAAAGTGAATGAACTAGAACTACATGGCTACAGATGCTTAGGTAAAATGAGCAAGTTACCAAAAAAAAAAAAACCCCACCTTAATGTATATAATATATGTAATATACATATATATGCAGATTTCTAAAACATTCTACCATGTGTCATGATGTGGTTATATTTACAAAAGGTTAGAAAATATGAGACTGATACCCTGAAAGAATGAAGAAGAAAGGGACACGCTTTGGCTTAGACGTTAGCTGTATAAAATATACTTTTATTAATTTATCTAGTTCTAAAAGGGATCTGAAGCAGCAATGCCAAAAATGTTAAATCGAAGTGAGTAAAATGGTTAACAGTTTCAATTATACTTCTCAGTATATTTTTTAATAATATTTTGTCATTTAAAATACTTCATAAACTTCATCCATAGTTTCTTAATAACCTTGATACAGGCAGAGATCCTTATACTTAAGACACAAAACATAACACTAGTCACAAAGGAAAAAATGTATAAACTACATTCCATTCCATTACAATCTTTTTTATCCAAAAGATACTAATAAAGGAGTCAAAAGGCAAACCAAGGTGAAGCTAGTTACAACATGTGTATCTCACAAAGAAGTGACACCCAGATATAAAAAGAACTTCCTTGGTGAGATGAAAAATACACAACCCAACAGAAAAATGAATGAAAAACTTAAACAGGCATTTCTTAAAAAAGAATATCCAAACATCCAACAAATGTAAGTAAGTGCTATACTGAAACTGTCATCAAGTAAAACCCTAAAATGATTCCTCAACCAGAATGGATGAAATGAGAAAAAGAACACTGAACACGAGCAAAACAAGAGCAGATTAAACTCTCACACACTCCAGGTGGGAGAGCAGTTCACTTGTGTAGACACTGGCCAACAGTCCAGCTGTTTCCATAAAAGCCAAACACACGCACATCCAGGGTTCAGGGTAGCACTCTTAACACCAGCCAAAAACTAAAAAAAAACTCAAATGTCCATTAGTAGCAGGATAGATAAATACTGGTCTATTCATGTAACTGTACACTATACAACAGTAGGAATGAGCCAACTACAGCCACCTCCTACAGCAGGGCTGAAAGCTCACAATCACAGCCCTGAAATACAGAAGGAAGACTCAAGGAGAACAGTCTCAGTGAGGGACATTTATACCAAGGTCAAAAGTCAGGTGAGTGGTTATCCTTGGTCAACTGGACCTGGAGGGGCACACAAGGGAAATTCCCTTATTCTGCTGGAATTCTATTTTCTCACCCTGGTACTGGTCATAAAAGTGTACATAAAAACTCAAGCTGTACATTTATTCTTACACTTTTCTGAATGTATGTTATATTTCAATGAAATGTATCAACAAAAACTACACAAAGAAAAAATAAAACAAAAAACAAAACATGAAAAAATGTCTTTCTCAAGACAGGGAAAAGCCTTCTGTGACATAAAACCCAGGATCCATAAAAGATGAATATATTTGCCTACTTAAAAAGTCTTAAAGTACATGACAAACCCCACAATAAGAACCGTTAAAGGACAAACAACTATTAGATAAACTATTTATAATGTCAGTGACAAAGGGCAAAACCTGTAAGAAAAAGGCCAATAACCCAAAGAAAAATCGGCAAAGGAATAGACAGTTTGAAGAAAAGGAAATCAAGCAATTCAAATGTATGACAAGATGTTCAGTATCACTCACAAAACCAGAAATAAAATTTAAACCTACAATGAAATTCCATTTTTTTTTAACCTTTCAGATACAAATGCGATTAATTCCCTCCTAGAGGTAAGCCTGAACACTGAAAACTATGCAAGTTGGTAGGATCACTCTACATCCAGGACAAATGCACATAAGCATTTAATCCCACAAATCCCCCTCAAGGACATTATTCTATAGATACTTGCCAATGTATAAATTATATGTAGTTAATAGTGAATAAATGTCAATTAATGGTAACTGATTAGAGTGCAGCGTACACTAGAACACTATGCAGTTTAGTTTGCTTTTATAAGAATGGAGAACAACTTTACATACTGATATAGAAAACATTCCAAGTTAGAACATAAAGTTTAAAAAGGATAAGCAGGAGAACAGTGCATAAGCGTGGCAACCTCTGCATAGAAATGATATACACATTTGCTTGTATATATGTATAAAACACCTTCAAAAATATATCTAAGAAGTTAATACTGTGTTAGATTAAATCTGAAATTTCATCAATTCTAAGATGTACAATTATGTTATGGCCCAATAAGTATCACCAATTAAACTATGACCATATTTTTTATCATATAGAACTGTATCTTATTCTTCCTGAGTGATTCCTTTAGATTTAGATACAAATATCATTTAATCACATCTGTGCTTAAATAAAAAGGAAAATATTTTGTAAATCAGATTGTCTTTAGATGTGAAACCTGACTCTTCTGAAGCATTTTCAACTCATTTGTCAATAATATAATGATCATCTGTGCCATCAAGACATTTCTTTTTTAAATGCTCGATTATTGTCTCTGATATTCCTCCAAGCTGTGTGACAGGGTAATGCTTTGCATGTATCTCAGTAATACAACTGAAAACTTTCCAAAAACTTGAAATTGTTTTATCTAATTTTCAGGATCTCCTTTTTTCAGGTTCTGCTAAGTAGCCCTACTCACACTTCACTGTGCATACACATCTTTTTAACATTTGACCTGTTTGCTTTTATTTATATCTGTCTATATATTTCCAATGTTATTACTTGGCATGAAATAAAATTACTCACAATTCCGTGGTTTTTGAAAATGTACAGAGTCATGCAACCATCACCAAAATCAGGATACAGAATAGTTCTCTCAACCCCCAAATTTCTTGTGCTGTTTCTTTGCAGTCAAGCCTCCTCACACACCCAGTCCCAAAGGATCAGTGAGTGATTCCCTATTCCTGTAAGGGCTGCCTTTCCTAGACTGTCACAGAATGGAATCATATAGTCATAATCTTTTAATCAGACTACTTACCCTTAGCATAATTCATTTGAGATTCATTCATGTTGTTATGAGTTTATCAATTAGGAACTAGATTTAACTGAAAAACAGATTATCCTTAGTATAGAAGGCTTTATTAAAAAATATTAGGTACATCTTTTTGATTAATCTTTTTTGATCATGAACTAAAGGCACAAGGCCATTTAGATATAATTTTTTATACACTTGAGATACACACTCATCAACAAAGGAACAAGAACAGTCTTTTATTTAATCTTTAATCTTAAAGACAGAAAACTACAGTTTGAAGATGGTGTGACATAAAGCGAGGAATTACATTATTAATTTTACTAAGTTTCTGTTCTATGACTATAGAACAGTGTGACATAAAGCAAGGAATTACATTATTAATTTTACTAAGTTTCTGTTCTATGACTATAGAACAGTGTGTTTCCCCTTTTAGAGAATTAAGTTACCATATAACACAGTCACTGTTAAATATGTAATACAATATAATTCCTACCTGATCATCATCTTCTACAACCACCAACGTTAGTTTATTCTTCTTAAAATCCAATCTGGTTATCTTGGGCCTATAACAATATGAGAATAACAGCCAGATTTCAAATAAATGTTCTCAAAGTTTAAAAAATTTGCTGTTACTTCAAGTGCATTGATCATCTAACTTCTGAATTGAAAGCTGGTAAAAGGGTAAACATAACCTGAAATGCTCAGCGAAAACATCTCCAATCTAAAAAATAGTTAAGATAACAGAAAAAAATTTAAAAAGCAATACCTTTGGCAAAACTTATGCTGCATATATTTAAGACATTAAAAATGTTAAGGAAAAAATGAAATGAAGAAAAAAAAAATATATATATATATATCATATATAGTCACAAGTTCCTATGAAAGAAATTTTCCAAGGCTAATAATGTTATAGCAGCACAGGAACTGGACACAAGAAAAAAGATAAAAGATTTCTAAAAGGCATTAAAAAAACCCAGATTACTGATTTTCAACTCTTTTCTATAGCCACTTTATGGTCAAAGACATCTGTAATTTAAAAAAAAAAAAAATTTAAACCTCACTTTATGGCCTACTTTCCAACTTCATCTCCCACAAATCCTAAGCAATCCACTGAACTTATCTCTGTGCTTCTATGAACTGTGAGTGTGAAAACAACATGACTCTCATCAATTTTTAAATATATCTTACATAAAATAGAATTGCACAATAGATCTTATTTACAAGACCTGTACTAAAACAAGGAGTAAAGAAATGTAATAGGAGAATCTGGCACTTAGGTGTAACAAATTCTTACACAATGCCGAGTAAGTGGCAGGTGCTCTCGTGTTTTATGTGGTGTATTAATTCAACAGATTTTTATGAGGTAGTACACAAGATGCTCTCCTTATCTCTCGACCTGGAGTTTCTCGGGCCATAAGAATGTTCCATCTGCCCCAGGGCAGGCTAGAAAGGTCAGAGAGTTAACACATAAAGAACTAGGGAGATACACAGCCCATCAAGGGACAATTATAAATAGGTGTTACATTCAAATCTCCCAAGGAACCTCTAGGCGATGCAAAAACAAATGAAATACTATCTTCAACTTTTTAAGGTAAAATAATTTTACATCTAAAAGTCCATTCTCAGCCCAATTATCAAGAAAGCATAAGAGAAGACTAAATAATTTTAAGGCATCCAAGGATTCAAATAATTTACCTCTAATAGTCTTTTCTTAAGCATCACCTAAGGATATATATCAGAAAAACAAAAGCAAAGAAAGGAAAATGTGGAAGACAACATAGATTCATAACTGAGGAAACAGGAAAAAGAAGTCCCAAGACAGAGAGCAGCTTGGAAGAGTCAACAATTACAACTGGAAAACAGCCATCTCAGGAAACCCTGGAGAATTTGAAATAATTTAAGATGCTGGGAAAGATTGAAGACGGGAGGAGAAGGGGACAACAGAAGATAAGATGGTTGGATGGCATCACGGACTCAATGGACATGAGTCTGAGTGAACTCTGGGAGTTGGTGATGGACAGGGAGGCCTGGAGTGCTGCAGTCCATGGGGTCGCAAATAGTCGGACACGACTGAGCGACTGGACTGAACTGGAGAAGACAAAGGCAGGTCACTTAAAGGGATGTGTGGGATGACTAAAGGCTAAGGCTCTAGGATAACAAAGGAAACATACTCCCAGTTGAGTTCAAGGATTTCAGAGCTGATCAAGAAAAAGACAGGAGCAAAGACAACAGTATCACATGATGAGCTCTACTGAGAAGTATCCTTTCACACTGCAGACCTTCCCAAGAAGGCAGCCCAGGCCCCCATGCAGGATAAAAGAGGGTAAGGAAACCCTGAGGAAGGAGGCGGACCACGGAGGGGGCTTCTGTGTCTACCAGGAGAGGCCTCTGAGCCACAGAGCTCCAAAGGGCAGTAGAAGTGTGGGGGCTCTTACAGATACAGGATTTGCTTATCTATAGCCAGCTAACAGATGTGAAGTGCAGTTTGCAATGAGACATGCAAACCACGCAGGCTCTGAAAGGCTAAAACTATTACTTGCTAGCCTATATTTAAAGCAACTGGGTATTTAAGAATTTGAGTTTGGCACTGGCAGACTTCAAGTGAAGGGTCCTGACGTGCTATGAAGCAGGAAACAACAGAGGAACAGATGAACCAGTACATTATACAAGAGCCCTCTTCAGCCCCTGCATATAACCCCAGTTTACTACTAAGCTTCACACCAGTTCCACAAAGACATTATAATATAAACACTATTTTCTGATTTTCAGCTTTTAGAAACAATCAAACAAAACCTGAAGAACTTAATCATGGTATGAAATCCAAGTAATATCTACCCTTGATGTAAAAGTAATATGCAAATATAATTGAAACATATGGATGACAGAAGTTGGGACTCAGAAAGAGAAGCATAGCTCCAAAGAAGGATAAAAGCATTAGCATTTCCTTCCTATACAGTGAGGGGTGGGATTTCCTGGTAGTTCAGCTGGTGAAGAATCTGCCTGCAATGCAGGAGACCCAGGTTTGATTCCTGGGTCAGGAAGCTCTCCTGGAGAAAGGATAGGCTACCCACTCCAGTATTCTTGGGCTTCCCTGGTGGCTCAGGCGGTAAAGAATCGGTGGCAGAGCCGGGTTCAATCCCTGGCTTGGGAAGATCCCCTGGAGGAGGGCATGGCAACCCACTCCAGTGTTCTTGCCTGGACAGAGGAGCCCAGTGGGCTACAGTCCATGGGGCTACATCCCCGTGGACAGAGAAGCGTGGCAAGCTACAGTCCATGGGGTCGCAAAGAGTCAGACATGACTAAGTGACTAAGCACAGCACAGCATACAGTGAGGAGCAGGGAGTAAAAGGACTGTGGAACAAGAAACACAAACAGCCACATAACCACATGACAGGGAGAGTGTCCATGTGAACAGTTAACACACAGAACTAGAAAATATTTATGTTAAGTACGTATTTTGGCATATGTTGAAACTAACAGAAAATGCAATTAAGAGTTTTAAACACTGGCTTGGAGAAGCAGGATTATAGATAAATAGGAGGATAACAGGAGAGAGTTGCAATTCACTTACAAGCTTGTCAGAACTATGTCCAAATTCTATTTTATGTTCTAACTTCATATAAGTGTTTTTATTCATTTAAAAAAACAAAACAACAGTAATTATCTTTGACATTAACTCTGCTTACCAAAAAAATAAGCCAATTTTGGTCTCTCCTTCAAAAACAAGGACTCCTGTTGGGGTCAGTCCCAAGCTGTAGTCATTCCCATCTCTGGCCTAATTTCAGGGGAGCAATATGTGTTAGCTTTATCTGTATAAAGCAGGGTTCACATTTTCAAAGGACTGTTTTTCTTTTCATACTGAATTATATTAATTACATACAGGCTAATATTAATGTGGAAGGTGCTTTCAACAATTAAAACATCCAAAATAACATTCTTAGGAAAACTCATCCAGATTTAGTTCATTGAGATACTATAGTTTTAACGTATGTGTTCACTGGAAGACATACAGGTAGTGATACTGCCACACAGAAGAAAGTTTTCCAGAGTCTTCCCAAATCTAGTCACAGATTTTGAAAAAAAACTGCATTTCTGGGAAAATTGAGCTTTTAAAACTAGAAATAACTTATCACTCTGTAAGTTATACTAGACTAGAGCTTATCAATGCAGAAGAGCATGGCAACCCACTCCAGTATTCTTGCTTGGAGAATCCTATGGACAGAGGATCCCTCAAGCTAAAAGTCAATAGGGTCACAAAGAGTCAGACGTGACTGAATCGACTTAGTATGTACGCAGGCACAGCTTGCCTCATCAAAATCATCAGCTTGCATCAAAGTCCCCTCAAGCTACAAATCTTCAACTTTTCTAAATTATTTTCATTTTTACAGAGCCTACTCAAGCTTACATGATAAAAGATGATATGAATATGAAGTGAAAGAAAAAAAAGTGATTCAAAAACTTAAAAAAAGAAAACAACAGTGACAACTTAAAACCACAGACACCTTTTTGGAAATTTTGGCTGTCTTCTTTCTTATAACAAGTTTTTGTGTGAGACTCTCATCATTCAGTATTTATTCTCAATCTTCATAACCACACATCCAAAGTACCCAGTAGAGCCCCTGCAAATTATACACTCTCCTTCATACTAAGAGATTCCATAGTTACCTTGAGTCTTGAAGGAATAACTTTCTTAAAAAGCATCACATCACAGTGCTTACCTTAACCACATGCATATCAACCCCATACATTTCTAACCACTTGGCTTTATTCAGATAATTGGTTTCAGCTTGTGCTGGGGTCTGACCTCTGAAATGTAAAAAATAATAAATTTTAAGATGATTATAAATATACAATGAATTCTATGCTAAGTAAGAGAAACAGAAGAAAACAAATGTGAAATCACTGTTGTGGTGATGTTAAAGTACCTGTATTCTTTCCATTTCTCAAATATAGCGAGCTCCATCTCTTCTGTCTGAATAGGCACAAACCGGAACTCAGACACAAGTTCAGGACTGTGCTCAGCAAGGTCATAGTCACCAAGTTCAGCTACAAATGTTAAGTTTCACAAGGTTATGTTTTCTTAATAAGTTTACTTCCTGCTGAATCCTTCTTCAATACCCACTTATTAATAGAAGATTAGACTTTCTTAAACTACAAGGCATTCATAACACCCAGACCATTACCAAAAATAAATCCAGCTTAGACTTGTGACTTATCTGTCTATATGCACAAATCATATAATTGTGGCTAGTAGTATATTTTCAATTAAATGTCTTACTCCTAATTGAGTCATACTGTACAATGCTTAGCTTCTGACAATCTTTTAGCCTTACACAGAGAAATAGCTTTTGACTGTATATTGACTGTATTTTGACTGTATATTTTGTACAAACAAAAATATTCAGCAATCCTTTTAAAAAAACAATTAGCTAGCATCTACTAAGAAGCTATTATGCACAGAACATGACATTAAACATCACTGTAAGATATAATTGCTGTCCCCCTGGAATTTTAAATTATTAATCCCAAAGAAATAAAAAAGAAAAGTTACTGGATAGTGCACACACATTTATGTGTCCATCTGCGGTTATCTCTGTACTGGGTTTGGGAATGGAGGGAAAATGATGATTCTCATTTTCTGTTCTTTAGAACGTTTTCCTTTAAAAATATTTTACTTAAATTAAAACACTTTCATTTTGATAAAGAATTCGGCCATGGAGAGAAAAAGTACGAGTCCTACTTTGAGATAATCCTAAAAATGGTAATAACTTACATTTTACTAAGCATCTAATCTACTTTACACAATAGTCATATTGCAGACATACTGTCATGTAACTTCACAACAACCTTGGAAAATATTCTCACTTCCACTTCACTTGAAGAAATTGCTCTTCTGTCTGGAACATAAGTTTGTTTTTTCTTTTTTTAACTTTTTGTTTTATACTGGAGTATAGCCAATTAACAATGTTGTGCTAGTTTCTGGTAGACAGCAGAGTGACTCAGCCATACACATACATGTATCCATTCTCCCCTAAACGCCCCTCCTCTCCAGGCTGTCACATAACACTGAGCAGAGGTCCCTGTGCTGTTCAGTAGACCCTTGTTGGTTTTTCATTTTAAATATAGCAGTGTGTACATATGGATCCCAAACTCCCTAACTATCCCTTCCTCCCATTCTTTCCCCACTAACAACCATAAGTAGAACCCAAGTTCTTTAAAAGCCCCAAACTAAATCTGCTACATAATGTTGTTCAGGATATATATACTAAAATTGTGAAGAAAAACTGAACTTGAGTGTGTGATAAAACTGATAAAGATTATTCTGAAAAAACAGAAAATCATAAATGAGGGCTTCTATGGTGGGCCTTAAAGACTCCACACTTGCACTGCAGGGGGCACAGGTTCAATCCTTGGTTGGGAAAGTTCCACATGCCACAAGGTGTGGGCAAAAAAAAAAGTCATAAACAAGAAGCAAGGAGCTCATTTTATGAAGAGGGAGTAATACTTCAGTTAATTTACTCTTAAGGACCTTAATAAATCAGTAGGATTTGGTAAACTTTTAGACACAGGACAATGAGACGCATAAGACACAGGATGAAGTTTCGAGGAATCACAAAAACAACTGCACCACGCCCACTCTGCAGCCATAGTGTCAGATGAGTATGAGCAGCTCTACTCTGAGGCCCTGAGGGCTACCCATATTTGTGCCAATAAGTACATGATGAAAAGCTGTGGCAAAGATGGTTTTCACATCTGAGTGGGGCTCCATCCCTTGCACCATGCTGTCCTATACTGGAGCTGATAAGCTCCAGACAGGGATGCAGGGCACCTTCGGAAAGCCCAGGGCACAGAGGCTAGGGTCCACATTGGCTAAGTCATAATGTCAAGCTGCAGAACAAGGGGCTTGTGATTGAGGCCCTATTGAGAAGCAAGCTCAAGTTTCCTGGCTTCTAAAAGATCCACCTCTCCAAGAAGGGGGGATTTACTAAGTTTAATATGGACGAATTCAAAAACACAGCTCATCCCAGATGGCTGTGGGTCAAATACATCCCTAATTGTGGCTCCCTGGACGAATGATGGGCCCTGAACTCATGAGAGCCCTGGCGCTGTCCCCTCCTTACCTGTGCCCACCAGTAAATCCTACTTTCCTGTCCCCCCACCAAAAAAAAAAAATGGTAACCATGGATAAAAGAGAAAGTAAGAAAGATTTTATTTAAGGAAAAAATATAAGTAGGGTTAAGAGATAATATAACAGAGCTATATGCATGAATCAGACAGTAAATATTTAGTGATCATTACTTTAAATAAGGGCTTTGTTAAACACACAAAAATGCACAAAGACCATTTTCAAGAAGTATAAATTTTGGCTGTCATGAAACTTACAAAATGAGACACAGAATGAAAGAGCAATAAGTGGTGGAACACAGATATTGAAAATGACAGCTTTTCTATAGATCCAAGAGTTTCAGAATTCTCACATAGCAATTAGTAGAACATTAAAAATGTGCTTTCAAGAAGAGATGCGTGCAATTATGCACTGTGATCATTACAGTTCTAAAGGTATAGCACTTCCAAACTAGTATCCATTCAACATTCCAGAAGATGAAAAAACAAGTTTCAGTCTGTAGACAGACTACATTTTACATTAGCAGCAAATTTCTGAAGTCCAGAAATTTCCTTCAGTCACCAATTACTCTATCAACAGAAAAACACGATTTCCAAAATAGAAGTACAGTATCAGCAGATTAGGTTTATCATAAAACATGAAAGTATAGTCTATTACCCATACAACGGAAAATAAATACTACTGATTTAGAGAGATTGGGGATAATACAGAATCACCCCCAAAAAGCATAAAATTATTAATGTCTTAATTATTAAATATTATTTTTATTTTAATATATATAGATAGTCCAGCCAAAATGTTTCTTTCCATTTTATGAACAAAGACAAATTATTATTTTCCTAAAATGTCAATTTTTTCAGAAGAAAATGCCTAAGTTTAACAAATATTTGATCAGTGTAACAAGGTACAAAAGGGTAAGTTTTTCATTAATCTCATTGACTGGAAAACACTTTTTAAAAAATTCTTAAAATAACCATCAGGAACTTTTAAATACATGCTAAGTATTTCTTTTCATGGACTTGTTCTTAAGAATAAGACAAAAGAAAGCAAGCCAGGTGGCTACAGTAACAATTTACTCATACATCCCTGCATTCTTTATAAAAAGAAAAAATTTGCTGAGGGTCGAATCATAACATGTATTGAATTATCAAGTAGCCTGTAAATTCTGCTTGAAAATACTATTAGACAGAAAGGTAGCAAATAAAGTTAAAGGGAAGGAAAAGAAGGCAATGCTCTGAAACAAGGGAATCAGAGCTGGATACTAATGCAAGATTACAGAAACACAGGTGTTTCTCTTCTGGCATGTCACTATGAATCTTCTGAGAGGCTTCAAACACACACAAAGAAGAATTACCCTTCACTCTTAACAGCGAACATAAGAACTGCTTACCTTGCAAGTTATAAGCTGCCAACTGAACCGCTGTATCAAAGGGACACTCTAATCTGAGACCAAAACATAAATGTGTTAAATAAGCCAATGTCACAACCTCTGTTTTATGATAAATGGAAATAAGACATACTTTATGTTAACTGCTTTTTTTTCATATTTAACTATAAACTTATTTTTTCAACTACTCAAGAAAACATGGTTTACCTTAAACTAATACTCACTTTCCACTGAGAATATCTTGTTTTAACTGAAGAACAAATAAATACCTAAGAAAAACAAAAGGCACAAATTTAACTAAACAGAATAATCTACCGTGAAAAATAATCCTGCCCTTCTAATTTGAGAAGAAACATTCTTAATTACAAAACTTTACCCACAATAAAGTCTATAAAGGAAAAAGAATATGAAACAAGGGGCATTCAGCGTCAGAAGGATGCACTGGAGTTCAGGACACTCTCAAAAGACCAAGGTTTAAAGCAAATTCTGAGAATGAGCTCTGTGATCTGACAACACAGCCACCTCGTATGTAAAGGGATACAGCTACATACACACAAATGACAGCTACACTCTTATCCATCAGGAGAATATTCAAGAGGAAACCCTTCTAAAGGGATTCAGCAATTCAATTTTTTATTTAATAAAAGTAGTACATGTGCATGAGTTATAGAAATGCAATACAGACTCAATGGATAAATACTAAGGAGGCAAGACAAAATAAAAATCAGTTTCTGTAACTTATTTAAAGTTATTTAAGACCATTCAAGAGAAATCAGGATTAAATATTTTCATTACTCAATGGTATGTCAAAAAAGAAAGTCAGGAGCCAACCTGAAATAACTCTCAGGGGTGGCCAAAAATAGATAATTTTGAATATCAATAAACATAAAAACGTAATATATTAAAACACAACTGCCCTGTTTAAAATTCATGAGTTGATAGTGATACTTCAGAACTCGCTAGTTAGTTAGTTTTGCAGGATGTTAGAGAACCAACTGTTTATTTTGAAAATTGGTAAATAAAGGAAAACATCCTACACTTAAAAAGCACTGTCTCAAAATGAAATTCCCTTGTCAGGTATCCTGTTACCAGGACAAAGTATCCATTTCATAAACTGTAAAACTGAAGGAATTATTGAGGTAATCTTCCAACATCTTTGGCTAGTCTAACTGAAACTTGACTCTTGTATGTAATTCTAGATAGTGGTCTTACCGGGTCAGCTCTTCACGAAGGTTATTTGGTTCTGAGGAATAAAACTTAACTCGAAGATGCAGACAATAGGGTGAACCAACTGCCATTAAAAGAAAAGGGAGGGCGTTAATTTTTTCAATACAGGTATTTAAATAGTAAGGATTTTCAGTCAGTAAACTTGTCAAACATCTACTGAAGTGGACAAAAGAGAACAGATTATTGCAGCAATAATTCAGGTTACACTGTAGGCTTAAGCCTAACACAATCAGTAGACTTTTTAAATGTCCCAACCACCATGTAGCACTATCACATCATCTGTGCTCCCAAGAACAGACAGCTCCAGAAGACTTACAAAAGTTGGCCAAATATGTCAAATAAAAAAGTCTTGACTGTGTATGCTAACAGCCCTACAAAGCTGCTGAGCTGTATTTCTTGAGAGCAAAAAGAACACCTGTTGTTAACTGCACCTGGCAAATTCACTCACATCCTTTCCAATTCACTTCACCATTTCACTAACCTCTATATTATCAGAGATCCCAATATTTTGTAAAAAAGTTGAGGTGCCCTAAAATCTGGTACTACAAAAAACATGACGGACTATGGACTGGACACTGGTATTCTCCCCTATCACTAGGAATAATACTGACATTTTATGGGAATAACTTCTTTTCATTAGTCTTAACAAAAAAAAATAAAGTTACAGCCTTAAAGTCTCAAAATACTTTCTAAAGCAGGGCAGATAGCAAACAGAAAAATTCCAGTGTAAGTAACTACTAAACAGAAGTTAAGCATCTCATGGGAACTCAATCTCATTTTCAAACTACAAGCCTTTGTTCTAGAAACAAACTACAAACAAACAAACTACATGCACCTAATTACCATCAACCCTCTATAATTTAAGGGGTGGGTCGATATATCGGATTGAAATTATTTTTAGAAAAATGGAGATGCTAAGAAACTCATCAGAAACATTATGTCCCGACTATGAGAAACCAGTTTCTAATATGCAATTATATATAATTCAGTTTCCAACTTTTTTCAAAATTTTTTTCATCACTTACTTTTTACTTGCTTTTTGATGCTTTTTGTACCATCCAACCAATGCTGAAAACAAAAACAAAAAGTTAGCTGTTAAGCAGAGAGAAAATTTAACATTTTAATTACTAAAAGTTAATTTTCATCATGCTTTTGCTGAAGGAAATATTTCACAAGAGAAAAAGAGAAGTGAGACTAAAAACTGGAGTGCGGGTGAATGCTAATCTACCCAGAACACAGAAACATAGGACACATATGAACAAAAGAAAGACCTACAACCAGATACATGACTTCTTAAAAACATTTCATCTGCTACTAAAACATGCTATTTTAAATTCTGCCCTTAGTTTTTCTCACTGTTGCCAAAAAAGAGGACCCTTTCAAAACTGGTAAAATTAGAAGTATGTATCATCATATTCTAATTCTTAGTTCAATTTTGTAATAAAACTATGAGATTTATTAACAGATCATAACCCCAAGTTAGGTGAAATAACAATTTCACTAAGTAGTAGCCTTTGAAAGAGCTTACACTATAAAATTAGATCTTTTTCACAACCAAGACTCTATTAAATAAGCAGCCCTTGCTCCTTTGCTTTACCAAAAAAAAAAAAGTAACAGTCTTGATTTCCGTAACCTTTTCACTCTGAAACACACAAAACACAAACAGATCTAAGAAGCAATTCCAGAGACTTGCACTGATAAACCATTCCTAGCCCACTTCCTACAATTAATGCCTTTATACTAAGTCCTAACAGGGACAGGGGAGAAGACAATGGCACCCCACTCCAGTACTCTTGCCTGGAAAATCCCAAGGATGGAGGAGCCTGGTGGGCTGCAGTCTGAGAGACTGAGAGACTTCACTTTCACTTTTTCACTTTCATGCATTGGAGAAGGAAATGGCAACCCACTCCAGTGTTCTTGCCTGGAGAATGCCAGGGGCAGGAGAGCCTGGTGGGCTGCCGTCTATGGGGTCACACAGAGTCAGACACGACTGAAGTGACTTAGCAGCAGCAACAGGGACAGGATATACTCATCCCACTAAGATACACATGACTGTGTTCTCTTCAGCATGCTTACAGTTGCAAGCACCCTAAACCAAAGGAGTGCTCTTGTGCTACAGTTCACAGAGCTAAGGAATCCAGTCTCAGAACTCCAGACAGGCCAAGCATGGGCAAACAAGACTTCATTGTTAACAGACTTGTAACTATTTGCTTCTCTTGCCAATTATTTGCCTGGCCTCTTCTCCCCCTTCTCTGCCAAGATCCAAAAGTGAAATTCACAGAACCGCTAGTGTGCCAGCAAAGTACCTCTGCATGTCAACACAAGATGGTCAGTAAACATTTCGAGAGACAGTTAAATATGGTGCAATATCTTCTCTGGATTCAAGTGTGCAAACTACTTAGTCAACCATCTCTCATCTTTCGATAAATTCAGGTGGACATCCACTTTTAGGAATATTTTAATCTAGCAAATGTTCAATTTTGTACATCCTTCCATTATAATGCTTGGCCAGCAGTAGGCAGAATACAATTTGATCTATCAGCTGAGAAGAGTTCAACTAAGACAGTGAAAAGCTCACCCATCATGGCTAAGTGCAGGAACCTAATATTCAAATACTCTAGATTTAAATTGTGCAAAATACCTACTACAGCCTAAGAGCAATCACATACTGGGTATGAGATCAATTTTACTTACATGCCCTATATTGTTTTCTCCCCACAACCAGGAATCTGGGAGTTGCCTATCTTCAGGTTCCGTCTATTATACTGCAATGAATTTGTAAGTGAGTGGCTGGTCAACTGGGCATGCCATGCAGCCACAGTGACGGAGATGCTCGTACACATAATGAGCACAAACGAGCACACACCTTCTGGGAGGCAATCTGATTACGCCTTAAAAATAACTATGTGGCTGGATGGACCTAGAGACTGTTATACGGAATGACGTTAAGTCAGAGACAGAGAAAGAGAAATGTCATATGACATCCCTCATATGTGGAACCTAAACAGAAAAGATACAAATGAACTTACAAAACACAGACTTAGAGACCTAACTGGTGATGTGAGGAAGAGAGCAAGGATGGGGAGAAGGGATAGTTAGGGAGTCTGGGATAGACATGTAAATACAACTATATTCAAAATGGATAACCAACAGGGACCTACTGTATAGCACATGGAACTCTGCTCAATGTTATGTGGCAGCCTGGATGGGTGAGGAGTTAGGGTGAGAATGGATACATGTATATGAATGGTTCACCTGAAAACATTACAACATTGTTATTGACTATACCCCAGTGCAAATTAAAAAGTTAAAAAAAACAAAACTGTGACTTTGACTCAGCAATTCTGCATCTAATAATCATTATTGATGGTTTAACTCACAAGGAATTATAATCAAAGAAAAGTAGGACAATCTGTATATCCAACAATAATGAACTGGTGAAATCAAGTACTTCAACATGTAGAACTATGCAGCAATGAAAAAGAATGAAAGCAAAATAGTTAATAATCTGGAAAACTGAATAATTTTAGTTTTTATTAATTACTTTGTTTTCATTCAAATAACAACACATTATAAATTGTTTTGTCAAAATGCACAAATTTGTACAGGTAATCCTTAAACAAGGAGCTGACTTTCATGGGTCCACTCATATGTGGACTTTTTTCATTAGATACGCACCACAGTATAATCAATCACAATACATACAATCCTTGGTGGGTTGAATTCACAGATCTAGAACCCTGGACACAGAGAAGACTATCAAAGTTATACGCTGATTTTCAACTGCTTCCCAAACCCTAACACTGGTCATGGGTCCACTGTATATGGGCTTCCCAGGTGGCTTAGTGGTAAAGAACCCGTTTGATCCCTTGGCTTGGGAAGATCCCCTGGAGGGGGAAACGGCAACCCACAACAGTATTCTTGCCTGTAAAATCTCATGGACAGAGGAGCCTGGCGGGCTACAGTCCATGGGGTCACAAAGAGTTGGACATGATTGAGTGACTGAGCACCAGAGCCAACACTGTATATATAAACACAACTTTTCTTTCAGACTGAAGTAATCTATGAGATGTTACCTCTAGATGGTTGAGATTGTTGATTATAATTTTTCTTTGTATTTTCTTATATTTTCAACTTATTCTACAACAAGCATATTTTTACTCAACAATTAGGCCCCCCTTATTTTAATATTGTATATAAATGATATATTTATATGGTTAATTTTTTGGTAATATTGAAAGGTGTACAGTCAACAGTCCCTCCAACCCCTGCAATACCAATTTCTATCACCATATGCACCCCCCACCTCCCAAGATTACTGGTTTCTGATTCCCTAGAGTTTCTTCAAAGGGAAAAAAAAACCCTGTGTGTTAGTAAAGAGTAAAGACATTAACAATGGATTGAAAATCAACAGGCTAAATACAAATTTTGACAGAATAAATTTTAAGGGATACTGAGAAGGAAACATTAACATAAGCTAGACCAATACTATTTTAAGAACAACCTAGTCTTTCTTGAATGGTTGTAACAAAATTTTTTCAGTTTAAGAACATTTATGGCTAGTTTCAAAAGCAAACCTGTAGTCTCTACTTTGTGCCCTAAGTCTAAGAAGCACATTAAACACACAATTCTCCTGGTGAGACGAAGGATCAGTTTTCTTCCAAGGAAGCATTTTAGTCTTTCTATGTGCATCTAACAGCTTCTACACTCTGCACTCCCTTAACACAACCCAAAACTCAGATAAAGCATCAAGCACATTCTAAAGTGAAATTCAGGAACTGGGGGAGTTCCTGGTGATGCTCTGGGGAAGGTCTGAGTTCATGTTTGCATATTTTCAAGTCTGTTTTCTTTCATCTCCTCCACATTCCAAGCCCTGGGACTGGAAAATTGAGAGCTCAGAGACAGGCACTGATAGTATTTTCCTTGAATCAGGGTCTTTAGGGGTTGAGTTTAAACTACAGCAGAAGATAAAGGTGAGAACATGCAGATATAGACTTTTGGATGCACAGAGTGAAGCTAATATGGCTCTTCTTCCTCATGTACATTAAAAACAAAATAAATCTCCTAATTTCCTAAAGTGTGGTAGGTAAACTTAGAATTCAAAGACTATGGGAAGCTACATTTATTTCCATCCTATTGAGCTAGGAACAAAAGAACAATTATTTATTTGTGTATCTTAGAAAATAAATAATATGTAATTACAAACATAACAGCCATAGCTAAACCAAACAGAGAGTTGCCTAAGAAGCTTCCAAAACACTACCATGTATACACCCTCACCCCAGGCCCTACAGCTCTTCAAATGAACGACTCCTGACTTCTGACGCCTAAACAGCTAGCAGTAGATGCACCACTGCTGCTGCTCAAAGGGCAAAGAGCTGGCGGTAGAGATATGTAAACCATCTTTCCAAACAACTGCCTCTGCAAAAAATATTTCTCCTGGCTCATGCTCTACATTAAATTATTGTTTAAAAGCAAATTTTAACACTTTAACCAATCAACAAATGTTAAAAATCAATGCCACGAAAACAGAAGATCAATTTGCTTTAGATTCCATCATAAATTCTACCTGCGTGATTACTCTTTCGGTGTTAAAAGTCTGTGCTGGGCTTCCTGGTAGCTCAGTCATAAAGAATCCGCCTGCCTTTACAAGAGACACAGGTTTGATCCCTGATCTGGGAAGATCTCACATGCCACACAGCAACTAAGCCTGTATGCCACAACTGCTGAACATGTAGTCTAGAGCCTGGTTACCGCCAACTGTTGA
Organism: Bos mutus; assembly: GCF_027580195.1. Classification (NCBI taxonomy): domain Eukaryota; kingdom Metazoa; phylum Chordata; class Mammalia; order Artiodactyla; family Bovidae; genus Bos; species Bos mutus. The sequence goes on from NC_091618.1 coordinate 64,056,850, forward strand.
GGCCTCGTGCTGCAACTACTGAAGACCGCATGCCCTACAACCTGTGCTCAACAAGAGGCGCCACTGCAATGAGAAGCCTGCAAAATAGAGTAGCCTGGCTCACAGCAACTAAGAAAAGCCAACACAGCAAGGAAGACCCAGCACAGCCAAAAATAAATAAAATTATTTTTTTTTAATTCTGGATTATAAGAAATTCCAAATGAAGACTCAGAGGAGCCATTAAAATATATTTTCCACAATACTTTTCTGTGTATTATTAGTATGCCTTCTTAGGATTCTTAAAAGTCAAATTTATAATGGAAATGTAGATGACTTAAGCAGATTATACATTCACTCTATGGAAAGAAGAGCACATAATCTATTTTGGAAATATACTTATTTTAACAAAAACAGTTCCTCCTTGTTTAGCAAATATATGTGCCTGTGTGTGTGTTTCTTACAATACAGAATATATATGTATACTTAACATATAGGTTATTTCTATGTATTTTTTACTCCCCACTACTTTATTGAATTTTATTGTTTAAGTTCTAACAATCCAATCCAATCAGCTGCCAACAGTGACATTTCACCTCCTCCTTTCCAAAGTTTATAATGTTTACAACTACATTTGCTGTTACTTCTATTAAAATAATTTAATAGCAGTGGTAATAAGATCTTCCTTGGTGGCTAAGACAGTAAAGCATCTGCCTACAATGCAGGAGACCTGGGTTCAATCCCTGGGATGGGAAGATCCCCTGGAGAAGGAAATGGCAAACCACTCCAGAACTCTTGCCTGGAAAACCCCATGGACAGAGGAGCCTGGTAGGCTACAGACCATGAGGTCGCAAAGAGCTGGACACTACTGAGCAACTTCACTTTCACTTTGTCACCTGTGTGTCTTTAATAGGGGCTTTCCCGATGGCTCAGTGGGGAAAGAATCCACTTGCAACAAAGGAGACACAAGTTTGATTCCTGGGTTGGGAAGATCCCCTGGAGAAGGAAATGGCAATTCGCTCCAGTATTCTTACCTGGAAATCTCATGGACAGAGGAGCCTGCTGGGCTACAGTCCATGGAGTTGCAAGAGCTGGACAGGACTAAGCATGTAGGTACATTGTCTTTAGTGGGAATGCGTCTATTGTTTCTCTATTAATCTAAAGTTGTTGTATTTAAATCATCAAAACTGTAAAGAGAGTAGAGCCCTCGAGCAACCACCAGGTCTGTTCTCACAGGTGGGACACGTATCTGCCCAACATCTACCACCATCCCTAGAGATGGGCACACCTTCCAAAGCTAGGCTAGCCCCACAACACAAAGAGAAGGAAGGTCAATTCCACATAAGTCAAAGTCCATGAGGTGACAAGAAGAAGGGGCTTCACAGGCCACCAAAACCATCTGATAAGAATTTGAGGGAAGAGTATTATCTGCCTGATCTCAGATGAGCAAGCGTCTGCAGGCCAGACAGAGCTTACCACATGACATCTGCAGTGCTCGAAAGAGTTGCATTCTAACCCTGAACAAGAACTGCCTCTTCCCTTAGCTCAGTGATCTGAGATCCACCATGGAGGGATCCACTGCCGCAGCCTCCAACAAGGGTGCACTTGTGGAACACCTCCCCTCCCTAATGTCTCCCCAGTCAAGTGTTCTCCAGCTCTCAATTTTGGATCAAACACCTCCATTTCCATTTGCACTGAGTGTTGTGTAAACTAAAATGCCTTAAACTTCAACTCACTGAGTTACTTATCTTTCTTTTGCGGTTGATATTTGAGTGTCCATCTTTTTTAAATGCAGTTTCACTTAACTATATGGTAGAGGCAGATGAGCATACATGAAGTGTCAGGTGCCTGTTCAGAAGTGGTACACATCACACAAACTACAGTCTATCACCGAGAGCAAGTACAATGGCCAGAACCTAGCATCAACCGAGCAACAAAGTAGCAACGTCTTATAGTAAACACAGGAACCAATCCCACGATATACAATGATATACATGATGTATATGATGTACATGATACATGATACACATGATGAATTATATCAACTAATACTGAATCATCTTTGCATTTCTGAAAATACACTCCACCTGATCATTATGTATTGTTCATACTTTTAATAGTATATTTTATTTTATTCAATAGTATAAACTTTTAATAATATAAATAATACATGATACATATTAGTAATATATATAATGTATATTAAATATAAATACATTGGAAAATGTTATATTAAATATAACAATACATATACATAATACATAATAATAAACATAGTATGCTGCTATTTTACTTAGGATTTTTACACAGAGACCAAGTGAAGTTATATATATATAAATAAACCAATACTTAAACTGATTTAAGAAAAAGGCAAAAAATAACTACTGATGTGTTCTTCCTTTTTTTCCAAGTTTTTAGGAGAAATACTACCTATGTTTCCCTTTCCTGAACATAAATGTCTAAAATCTACCTAATTCATTCTTCTTTAAAAACTTGATTGGGCCAGTTAAAATTCTAAGGTCCAAATATGAAGTTTGAAAAACTTCATCAACCAGAGGTCACAAACATATATACAGATCAGAGGCTTAAATCTTTGCTGAGACATGTTTTGTTTGGTTCACACTATATTTTTTACATTCTTTTACTGAAATGTTCACAGCTGCAATTATAATAACAAGAGGTCCTCCTATCTCCCCTTTCTCCCCCAATGCTTCCACCTTACATAACTACAGTAAATCAGTTACTAAAATCAGGCACTGCACAATGTGCCTATACAGTTCTATGTCACTTTATCACACATCTCAATTCCTGACCTGATACCACAATCAAGATAAAGATATATTCCATTATCACCAATAGCTCCCTCATACTTCTACTCTACAGACACATCCACTCGTACCTCCAACATCCCTAAACCTCAGCAACCATTAACCTGATCTCTAATTTTGTTGAGACTGTTACATACACGAAGTATACGATATGTGACCTCTGGAGATTGACTGTTTTTACTCCACATAATGCCCTTGAAATCCATCCAAATTGTGTGTGTCAACAGATTTCTTGTTTTCTATTGCTGAGTAGTATTCCAAGGTATGAATGTGTCACAGTTTCTTTAATCATTAATTTACTGTAGGACACTGGCTTTTCCAAGTTTTTTGCTATTACTAATAAAGCTGTCATGAACAATCATGCACAGGTTTTTGTGAAGAAATAAGTCTTCAATTCTCTGAAATAAGTGACCACACATAAAACTGCTGAGTCATACGTAAGTGTAAGTTTATCTTTTTAAGAAGTTGCCAGACTATTTTTCATACTGGCTATACCACTCCCAAAACCAATGTTTGAGAGATCCAGTTTCTCCATATCTTCATAAGCATTTAGAGTTATCATAATTTTTTATTTTAGCTGTACTCACAGATGTATAGTAATGACATCTCACCAAAGTCTTCTTTACATTTCCCTGATGCCAAGGGATGAGGAACATCCTTTTGTGTGTTTATTTGCTATCTGTATATATCCTCTTTGGGGAAAAGCAAAATCTTTTAATTTTGATAAAATCCATTTCATTGATTAAAAATGGTCATGTTTTTGGTATCATGCCTAGTAACTCTTCTCCAAGCCCCAGGTCTCAAAGATGTTCTCATATATTTCTAAGTTTATAGTTTTACTTCTTATACTAATGTACACTATTTTTGAGTTAATTTCTATACAGGTATATGGTTTAGGTCAGGGTTCATATTTTTGCTTGATATCCAATTGCTCCAGCACAATTGTTAAGACTACCCTCCTTTGACTGAATTACACTGGGTATCTTAAAAATCAGTTGCCTGGCCATACTCATGCAGAGCTCCCTATTTTGTTTCATTGATCTATGTGCCTGTGGTTCTACCAATACCACACAATCCTATTTACAGCAGTTATTCGTCTTGAAACTAAATAGAGGAATTCTTCCCACTATTTTTCTTTTTCAAAATTGTTTTTTAGGTATTATAGATCCTGTGCCTTTTCAAGGAAGTTTTCAAATAATTTTGTCAGTATCTACAAAGGATTTTCTGAAATTTTGACACAAATGGCATTAAACTTGAACATCAACTAGGAAAGAAGTGATTACTTTGCCGAGTCTTCTAAGCCATGCACACAGTATACCTCTCCATTTATTTAGCCCTCTTTTGATTTCTTTCATCAGTCACAGAAAGCTGTGGTACATATACACAATGGAGTATTACTCAGCCATTAAAAAGAACACATTTGAATCAGTTCTAATGAGATGGATGAAACTGGAACCTATTATACAGAGTGAAGTAAGCCAGAAAGAAAAACACTAATACAGTATACTAACGCATATATATGGAATTTAGAAAGATGGTAACAATAACCCTGTGTACGAGATAGCAAAAGAGACACTGATGTATAGATCAGTCTTATGGACTCTGTGGGAGAGGGAGAGGGTGGGGAGATTTGGGAGAATGGCACTGAAACATGTATAATATCATGTATGAAACGAGTCGCCAGTCCAGGTTCGATGCACGATACTGGATGCTTGGGGCTGGTGCACTGGGACGACCCAGAGGGAGGGTATGGGGAGGGAGGAGGGAGGAGGGTTCAGGATGGGGAACACAGGTATACCTGTGGTGGATTCATTTCGATATTTGGAAAAACTAATACAATATTGTGAAGTTTAAAAATAAAATAAAATTTAAAAATATATATATATATATAAAAAAAGATAAAAAAATAAAATTTAACCAGTGCTTTTTAAAAATGAAAGATTTACTCTAAAAATATGGATCTCTAACTTCTCTTAAAATATTAATACTTGAAGATCCAGCAAAGTTATTTGGCAACAAATGGCTAGAGATAGGTGGTAACTGCCCCTTCAATTCCTTTTTTGAGGGAAAAGTGATATGTTCCCTACTTCACCACAACTGCTCTACAAATCAACAGATGGCTACTTGTCAGTTACAACTTATTAACATGTTGGTGTTTTTCTGTCTCTGAATCTATCAAAAAATGGGAAAAGAAAACATATCAATAAAAAGGAAAACATATTTGAGTCAGTTCTTATGAGGTGAATTAGAATTGCCAACATCCGTTGGATCATTGAAAAAGCAAGCAAGTTTCAGAAAAACATCTACGTCTGCTTTACTGACGATGCCAAAGCCTTTGACTATGTGGATCACAACAAACTGTGGAAAATTCTTCAAGAGATGGGAATACCAGACCCACCTTAACTGCCTCCTGAGAAATCTGTATGTAAGTCAAGAAACAACTGGACATGGAACAACAGTTCAGTTCAGTCCCTCAGTCATGTTCGACTCTTTGTGGTCCCATGGACTGCAGCATGCCAGGCCTCCCTGTCCATCACCAGCTCCCAGAATTTACTCAAACTCACGTCCGTTGAGTTGGTGATGCCATCCAACCATCTCATCCTCTGTCGTCCCCTTCTCTTCTCGCCTTCAATCTTTCCCAGCATCAGGGTCTTTTCTAAGGAGTCAGTTCTAACCATTAGGTGGCCAAAGGATTGGAGTTTCAGCTTCAGCATGAGTCTTTCCAATGAATATTCAAGACTGATTTTCTTTAGGATAGACTGCTTTGATCTCCCTGCACTTCAAGGGACTCTCAAGAGTCTTCTCCAACACCACAATTCAAAAGCATCAATTTTTCAGTGCTCAGCTTTCTTTATAGTCCAACTATCACATCCATACATGACTACTGGAAAAATCATAGCTTTGACTAGGCAGACCTTTGCTGGCAAAGTAATGTCTCTGCTTTTTAATATGCTGTCTAGGTTGGCCATAACTTTTCATCCAAGGAGCAAGCATCTTTTAATTTCATGGCTTCAGTCACCATCTGCAGTGATTTTGGAGCCCCCCAAGATTAAGTCTATCATTGTTTCCACGTCTATTTGCCATTAAGTGATGGGACTGGACGCCATGATCTTCGTTTTCTGAATGTGGAGTTTTAAGCCAACTTTTTTACCCCCCTCTTTACTTTCATCAAGAGGCTCTTTAGTTCTTCTTCGCTCTTGGCCATAAAGGTGGTGTCATCTGCATATCTGAGGCTATTGATATTTCTCCCTACAATCTTGATTCCAGCTTGTGCTTCACCCAGCCCAGCATTTCACATGATGTACTCTGCATATAAGTTAAATAAGCAGGGGGGCAATATACAACCTTGATGTATTCCTTTTCCTATATGGAATCAGTCAGTTGTTCCATGTCGAGTTCTAACTATTGCTTCTTGACCTCCATACAGATTTCTCACAATGCAGGTCAGGTGGTCTGGTATTCCCAGCTCTTTCAAGAATTTTTCAGAATCTGTTGTGGTCTACACAGTCAAAGGCTTTAGCATAGTCAGTAAAACAGAAGTAGATGTTTTTCTAGAACTCTCTTGCTTTTTCGACGATCCAGCAGATGTTGGCAATTTGATCTCTGGTTCCTCTGCCTTTTCTTAATCCAGCTTGAGCATCTGGAAGTTCACAATTCACATACTATTGAACCCTGGCTTGGAGAATTTTGAGCATTACTTTACTAGCGTGTGAGATGAGTGCAATTGCACGGTAGTTTGAGCATTCTTTGGCATTGCCTTGCTTTGGGATTGGAATGAAAACGGACCTTTTCCAGTCCTGTGGCCACTACTGAGTTTTCCAAATGTGCTGGCATACTGAGTGCAGCACTTTCACAGCATTATCTTTTAGCATCTGAAATAGCTCAACTGGAATTCCATCACCTCCACTAGCTTTGTTCATAGTGAGGCTTCCTAAGGCCCACTTGACTTCACATTCCAGGATGTCTGGCTCTAGGTTGCTGATGAGACCATCATGATCAGTTAGAATTGGACACGGAACAGCAAACTGGTTCCAAGTAGGAAAAGGAGTATGTCAAGGCTATACAGTGTCACCCTGCTTATTTAACTTATATGTAGAATATATCATGCAAAATGTTGGGCTGGATGAAGCACAAGCTGGAATCAAGATTGCTGGGAGAAATATCAATAACCGCAGATATACAGATGACACTGCCCTTATGGAAGAAAGCTAAGAAGAACCAAAGAGCCTCTCGATGAAAGAAAAAGGAGAGTGAAAAAATTGGCTTAAAACTCAACATTCAAAAAACTAAGATCCTGGCACCCGTCCCATCACTTCATGGCAAATAGATGGGGAAACAATGGAAACAGTGACAGACTTTATTTTGGGGGGCTCCAAAATCACTGCAGATGGTAATTGCAGCCATGAAATTAAAAGACACTTGCTCCTTGAAAGAAAAGCTATGACCAACCTAGACAGCATATTAAAAAGCAGAGACATTACTTTGCCAGCAAAGGTCTGTCTAGTCAAAGCTATGGTTTTTTCCAGTAGTTGTATATGGATCTGAAGCTTGGACCATAAAGACAGTTGAGCACTGAAGTATCGATGCTTTTGAATTGTGGTGTTGGAGAAGACTCTTGAGAGTCCCTTGGACTGCAAGGAGATCCAACCAGTCCATTCAAAAGGAAATCAGTCCTGAATATTCACTGGAAGGACTGACGTTGAAGCTGAAACTCCAATCCTCTGGCCACCTGATGGGAAGAAGTGACTCATTGGAAAAGACCCTGATGCTGGGAAAGATTGAAGGTGGGAGGAGAAGGGAACAACAGAAGATGAGATGGTTGGATGGGATCACTGACTCGATGGACATAAGTTTGAGCAAGCTCCGGGAGTTGGCGATGGACAGGGAGGCCTGGCATGCTGCAGTCCATGGGGTCACAAAGAGTCGGACACGACTTGAGCAACTGAACTAAACTGAACTGAATGAGGTGAATGAACCTAGAGTCTATTATACAGAGTGAAGTAAATCAGAAGAGAAAGATAAATATCATATACTAATGCATATATATGGGATCTAGAAAGATGATACTGATCAATTAATTTCCAAGGCAGCAAAGGAGAAACAGACATAGAGAACTGACTTATGGACACACGGAGAAGGGAGGAGAGGGTAAGATGTATGGAGAGAGTATCATGGAAACTTACATTATCATATGTAAAATAGCCAATGGGAATTTGCTTGATGTCTTGGGAAACTCAAACAGGGTCTCTGTATCAACCTAGAGGAGTGGGATGGGGAGGGAGATGGGAGGGAGGTTCAAGAGGTACACCTGTGGCTGATTTATGTTAATGTTTGACAGAAAACAACAAAAATTCTGTAAAGCAATTATCCCTCAATTAAAAAATACGTTAAGTTTTTAAAATTTTTTTAAATGAAAAAAAAAAAAAAAGAAAACATATCAAGCATATAGCACAATTCTAAAAAAGAGAAAATCTATACTTGTTAGAAGTAAATAAAACTCTCATTCTTTAACATGCATGACATCTTCTTTCTCTTTTGTTCTTCTGACTCCTGTAGACATTTCAAGACTGAATATCATTCCTTCAAAATAAATCATACATGTTCTCTGGCAAACTGTTACCACTAATTGAATTAATTAACAATTAATTGTTACAGTTATTTTTCTCAAATTTGGCAAATTCTGACTGTACTGACCTAAAACCACTTAGTATCAAAAGAATAATACTTTCTTGCCTGGCTTAAGATATATTACTTACACATTGGAAAGTTCTATTGTACAATAAAATTATCAAATTATTATTTTTAAAAACCATCAATATTGGCAGTTCTGCTGTCATAAGGCAACTCTTTACACATCCTGTCATTTTCATGGAAGAAAGTTTCCCTAAATTGTTCATCAAAAAATATTAAATTACCATAAACTTGTAGAGTCACACAATGAGATTTTGTAACAAGGTTTCACCAACAGTATAAAAAGATAATAAATTTTCAAACACACTATTATCATAAAGACTTGAAGAAAAATCATGGAAATGAATACCACCATCTGCTTTTCTTTAAAATACAGGTTATTTATTTACTAAAAAAGAGTTACTAAACAAGAGTCCATAGGCGGGCTTCAGGAATACCTGAATTACCTATATATGTGCACATCAGGTTATGTGTACATGCCTTTTTCTAGGGAAAGCATCCACAGACTTCATCACCATAACTTAAGGTTTAAGATCATCATTACACTGTATAAAAGGATACTAAATTAAGTTTACATTTGAAAACAGAAGATGGGGCAGTATTGTGCAGTCAACTAAAACAAGGGTAACCGTATATCCTAGTATGCAATATTGTTCTTTACAGCATTGGACTTTACTTTCACCACCAGATACATCCACAACTGAGTGTCATTTCTTCGTTGGCCCAGACACTTCATTCTTTCTGGAGCTATTAGTAATTGCCCTCTGCTTTTCCCCAGGAGCATACTGGAATGTTCCGACCTCGGGGAGTTCATCTTCCAGTGTCATGTCTTTTTACCCTTTCATACTGTTCATGGGGTTCTCACGACAAGAAAACTGGAGTGGTTTGCTATTCCCTCTTCCAGTGGACTACATTTTGTCTGAAGTCTCCTCTATGACATGTCCATTTTGGGTGGCCCTGCATGTAATGGTTCATAGCTTCATTGAGTTACACAAGCTCTTTCGCCACAACAAGGATGTGATCCATGAATGTTCAAACTACAATACAGTGGCATTCATTTCGCATGCTGGTAAGGTTATGCTTAAAACTCTTCCAAGTTCAGTTCAGTAGTACATAAACGAAGAACTTGCAGGTGTACAAGACAGGTTTAGAAAAGGTAGAGGAACCAGAGATCAAATTGTGAACATTTGTTGGATCACAGAGAAAGCAAAAGAATTCCAGAAAAACATCTACTTCTGCTTCATTGATTATGCTAATGCCTTTGATTATGTTCAGTTCAGTCACTCAGTTGTGTCCGACTCTTTGTGACCCCTCGAACCGAAGCACGCCAGGCCTCCCTATCCATCACCAACTGCCGGAGTCCACCCAAACCCATGTCCATTGAGTCAGTGATGCCATCCAACCATCTCATCCTCTGTCATCTCCTTCTCCTCCTGCCCTCAATCTTTTCCAGCATCAGGGTCTTTTCAAATGAGTCAGCTCTTCCCATCAGGTGCCCTAAGTATTGGAGTTTCAGCTTCAACATCAGTCCTTCCAATGAACACCCAGGACTGATCTTTAGGATGGACTGGCTGGATCTCCTTGCAGTCCAAGGGACTCTCAAGAGTCTTCTCCAACACCACAGTTCAAAAGCATCAATTCTTCGGTGCTCAGCTTTCTTTATAGTCCAACTCTCACACCCATACATGACCACTGGAAAAACCATAGCCTTGACTAGACAGACCTTTGTTGGCAAAGTAACGTCTCTGCTCTTCAATATGCTATCTAGGTTGGTCATAACTTTCCTTCCAAGGAGTAAGCGTCCTTTAATTTCATGGCTGCAGTCACTATCTACAGTGATTTTGGAGCCCAAAAAGATAAAGTCTGACACTGTTTCCACTCTTTCCCCATCTATTTGCCATGAAGTGATGGGACCGGATGCCATGATCTTAGTTTTCTGAATGTTGAGCTTTAAGCCAACTTTTTCACTCTCTTCTTTCACTTTCATCAAGAGGCTCTTTAGTTCCTCCTCACTTTCTGCCATAAGGGTGGTGTCATCTGCATATCTGAGGTTATTGATATTTCTCCTGGCAATCTTGATTCTGGCTTGTGCTTCCATCACAACAAACTGTGGAAAGTTCTTAAAGATGGGAATACCAACCAGACTGCCTTACCTGTCTCCTGAGAAACTGGTATGGGGTCAAAATGCAACAGATCCTTATATGGAACAACTGACTGGCTCAAAATTGGGAAAGGAGTAGGTCGAGGCTATATATATTGTTTCCTTGTTTATATGCAGAATACATCACATGAAATGCTGGGCTGGATGAATCACAAGCTGGAATCAAGATTGCCAGAAGAAATATCAACAATTTCAGATACACAGATGACACCACCCTAATGGCAAAAAGTGAAGAGGAACTAACAAGCCTCTTGAAGGTAAGGAGGACAGTGAAAAGGCTGGCTTAAAACTCAACATTCAAAAAACGAAGATCATGACATCTGGTCCCATCACTTCATGGCAAATAGATGGGGGAAAAGTGTAAACAGTGACATATTTTTTCTTGGGCTCAAAAATCACTGCGGACAGTGACTGCAGCCACAAAATTCAAAGATGCTTGTTCCCTGAAAGGAAAGCTATGACAAACCTAGATGGTGTATTAAAAAGCAGAGACATTACTTTGCTGACAAGGGTCCATATAGTCAAAGCTATGGTTTTTCCAGTAGTCATGTATGGATGTGAAGGTTGGACCCTAAAGAAGGCTTAGTGCTGAAGAACTGATGCTTTCAAATTGTGGTGCTGGAGAAGATTCTTGAGAGTCCCTTGGACAGCAAGGAGATCAAACCAGCCAATCCTAAAGGAAATCAACCCAGAATAATCACTGCAAGAATTAATGCTGAAGCTGAAGCTCCAATACTTTGGCCACCTGATGTGAAGAGCCGACTCACTGGGAAAGACCCTGATGCTGGGAAAGACTGAGGGCAGGAGGAGAAGGGGACAACAGTAGATGAGATGGTTGAATGGCATCACTGACTCAATGGACATGAGTTTGAGCAAACTCTGGGAGATAGTGAAGGACAGGGAAACCCAGCATGCTACAGTCCATGGGATCACAAAGAGTGGGACAAGACTTAGTGATTTAACAAGAAATCCTAGTATGCCAGAATAATCCTGGTTTACTCCTATTATCCCAACCTCTCATCCATTAAGTCCACCTTTGGCTCTCTAAAGTTGCCTGGTTTAAAAACTGAAGAAACAGAAAATCTGAATATACCTGTAAAAAGTAAAGAGACTGAGTCGCTAATCAAAAAGCTCTAGAAAAGCCCAGGGCTTCACTGGTGAATTCTACCGAGTGTTGAAGTAAGAATTAATACCAATCCTTCAGGAGAGCCTCAAAAAAATAGAAGAAAGAAGACTTTCCAACTCATTCTGATGCCAGTACTTCTCTTATTGAAACCAAAGGTATCACAAGGGAAAAAAAACACACAAAAAAACTATAGACCAATATCCTTATGAATATGGACATCAAAGTCCTCAACAAAATCAAAGCAAGCAACATATATAAAGAATTTTACACCACGAGTGAGATTTATCCCAGAAATGCAACAATGATTCAACATACCATCAAATATGGTCAAAGTAATATATCATATTAACAGAATACAGGAAATCTATCATATGATCCTCTCAGCAGAAAAAGCATTTAACAAAACCCAACACAATTTCATGATAAAATGATAAAGGGCATCTAGAAAAATCCCACAGGTAACATCATACTTGATGGTGAAATACTGAACACTTCCCATAAGATCAAGAATAAGACAACAATGACCACCCTTAACACTTCTATTCAATGTTTTACTAAATGTTCAAGCCAGGGCACTCAGGTAAGAAAAAGAGATTAAGTGAAAAGAAAAAGGAATAAAAGGCATTCAGACTAAAAAGGAAGAAGTTAAAACTATCCTTTATTTGTAGATAACATGATCTTATACATAAAACACAAAAAAACTAATAAACAAGTTCAGTAAGGTTGTAAGATATAAGAAACATATATAAAAATGAATTCTATATACTAGAATCCAAACTAAATCCAAAATGATACTAAAAAAATTACATATTACAATAACATCAAAGGAATAAAATGTTTATGAGTAAGTTTAGCCAAGGAGATGAAAGATGTGTAAACAAACTATAAAACACTGCTTTAGAAATATAAAAACATAATTCATGTGTAAGACTTAACGTTGTTAAGATGACAATACTTCCCAAACAGATATGCAGATTCAGTGTAATTCTCATCAAAACTCCCAACTGCCCTCTTTGCAGAAATAGACAAGCTGATCCAAAATATATATGGGAGGTATGAGTGACCCAGAACAGCCAAAACAATCTTAAAACAGAAGAATGAAATTGAAGGACTCGCATTTCCCAATTTTCAAACTTACTACAAAGTAATTAAGTTTGAAACTTACTTCACCACATGAAGGCAATGTGGTGCTGGTGTAAGAAGCAACATATAGATGAATGTAACAGAACTCAGAACCCAGGAAAAAACCCAAATATCTATGCTCAACTGACTTTCAATAAGTGTGCCAAGACCATTCAATGGGGAAAAAACCATCTTATCAACAAGTGGTTCTAGGATCACTGGATATCCACATGCATTCACATGTAAAGGAATGAAGTTTGACCCCCCCCTACTTTAGAGCTTATACCAAAATTAACTCCAAATGGATAAAGAAGAAAATATG